>NC_022009.1:102545218-102585851 GCF_000317375.1 Microtus ochrogaster
TTGGCTTCCCTGGAACTCACTCTGTAGATAAGCCTGGCCTTGAATTCAGAAATCTGAGTGCTGGGATTAAAGGTGTAGACACCACCAGCGCCCAGCAACCACATTCTTTAAATAATTGAGGACCTTGGAGAAACCTGTCCAGTTGTCTGGCTCTTTCCATTCCCTCAGCTAATTTGAGGGGGCTTATTATATTTGCAGAATGGTTTGATGCCCTTCAGGAAAGTAACTTTCCAAAGACATGAAGGTCATGTTACTTCACATTGCCCCAGCTCTCCCCACGTCCTGCTCTAGAGAAAGGAATGATATTCCGAAGACTGAAGAGAGGCTTGCGTTGACCTAGTGAAGCAAGAAGTACAAATAAGTAACCTGTTACCTGGGAACAGAACAGCAATTCTTTCATAAATGAATGTCAATGAGGTGTAATTTTCTGCTGTAGCAGAATTTCTACACCTGACAGTATTCTTAATATACTTTAATTAAGAGGTTAATCTGTTGGAGAAATTGCTTTTCTCTGAAGCCACCTGAAATCAATTTAAACTCAATTACAAGTGGTTAGCCATTGTTTATGTGGTTAAAGATTAGAGAATACATTTTTGCTTGTCGGGAGCCGTCAGAGCAAATTTTGAATGTCACGATCAGAGGAGAGCCGAATAGTTGAGTGCTCCTTAATGGGCATGGAGAAACCATTAGCAAATGTGATCAGTCAGACTTGATGACTTGACCTTGGGACTCAGCTAGAAAAGGGTCTAATCATGCCTGTCCCCTAAGTGCCACCAGGATTGCGCTGCCAAAATTAATTGATCATTATGTGCTTTCTGAGAGTCTAATATACCCTATTTGATGGAATATAAATTGCAAAAATAATCTGTAAATTATATAACAAGCTCCCGAATACATCTGCCCTTTGTCTCCTTAGCAGATATTAAATCTGACAGCCAGCTTCAAAAATGATCAAAATTGCTTAGCTCTTTCAACAGTTTGAAATGCTTGAGTTTCACAAAAGAGAAGAAAACTGCATTTCGATGCATGAGCCCCAGTATATAAATTTGAATTTGACATCGTCAGTAACGTGTTAACATCAGTCATCTCAGTAGCATGACGAGATAGAAAAGGAGGTCTGGAGGATCTGGAAAGGTTCTCTAGGGACTTTGAGTGTGTCATTTGATTCAATGGTTTAGTAAGGTGCTCAGTTGCTATGAAAAATGTGGATGCCTGTCAGAGATAAGGAAGCTGTTTTGAATCCTGTGTGTTTCAGTACTGAGTGTGGGGAAGGATTACATGCCTCTTGAACAGACCAGCCACTTAGCTGGTAGCGTACTAATGCTACCCTGTTTCCCGGTCCAGCCATTCCCAACTATAGCGCACGCTGCTGGCTTTGGTAGGTTAAAGGTTACTAGTCACCCTGTCAAGTCTAATTACGGCCTCTGTTTGTGCACACTCCTCTGGGACCCTTCCATTGGACATTATCACGCACACATTTCATGACATTGTTAAAGCTGCCAGAAGACTCTCTCTAGAACTCTTCTCCGGGGAGGACAAGAAATTAAAAAGAAGTTCCCTTTGGGTTGACACATGTTGGAAATAAACCTTCCAGGATTTTTTTTTTCGACGAATGTTGAATGGGTAACAACTGAGGAGAAGTAGACCATCTGTTCTTGCCTAATTGGCATCATAAGGGAAGACCACATTTCTGGAGCCTCTGAAGAAGAATGTGGGATGAAATGGGCTCAGGATGGTGTTTTGCAGGAGTCTGTTCCCTACATGCCAGAACAGAGGAAGGCTTTCCAGGAGAGACATTCAGGGAACTGGACCCTAGAAAGCTAAAATCTTGGAGCGGAATTAGGGGTGACACTTACTTATAAGGGCTATAGCTATTGTATAGCTATATACATTAGTCACATCCAGAGCTCGGCTCTCTCCCTCACCAGCTGTGAGCTTTGAAGTGGATGTTTGGTCCTCTTATGATGCTTAATCTTCATTGTCAATTTGACTGAGTTTTGAATTACCATGGAAACAGACTTGTAGCTGTGTCGCTACGAATGTTTCCAGACAAGTTTCACTAAGGGAGGATGACCCAACCTGCATGTGGACAGCACCGCTCTTGGGCTCTGAACCAACGCAGAAGAAAACATGAGTGAAGTGTCAGTGTGTCTCTGTCCTGGCTTCCAGAACATTCAGGCCGTGTGGCCAGACACATCACACTTCTGTAGTCATGCTTTCTCTGAAAACCATGAGCCAGAGTAAACACGTCCTTTCTTAAGTTCCTTTTGCCAGGCATTTCGTTCCGGCAATAAGAAAAGTGACAAATATACTTAAGATCTCAGTTCTCGCAACCGTAAACTAGAGATGACAATGAGGATTGCAAGAAGAAATATGCCTAGAAACCATGGCAGAGTGCTGAGTATTTACAGAGTCTCTGCCAGTTTCTTACCCCTGAGTCAGGATACCAGAGCCAAAGAACCCAAGACCAGGAGGCATGAAGCACATGCTTGTAGTCTCAGCTCTCAGGGAATAAAGTCATCTTGAACTACATAGGGAGACCTTTTCTTAAACCAACTGACTAACTAATCAACCAACCAGCCAACTGACCAACCAACTAATCAACTAACAAACCAACCAACCAACAAGCCAAACAAACAAACAAACAAACAAACAAATAAAGAGCACAATGTAAGGAGTGGGGGACTTTAGAAGTTTTGCTCTCTCAGTGCATATGGGATAGTGCCACCAACATTCAGGAGTGGATTCCCACTTTTCTACTCCTCACAGAGATACCCAGAGGTGTGATATTTATCTTTTAGGTGCTTCTCAAACTAATCAAGTAGACCATCAACATTGGCCATCACACTAGCTCAGACGGTTCTGAAAAATTCCCTGCCTCTGAAAATGGTCTGTCAGTTAAGCGAGGCGTTAGACAAAAGTTGGTTGCTTCAACGTTGCAAATGTGACTTTGGGTGGTTGCTCAGGTAGCCAATTGTCTTCACCATATACTGCTGGCTTTGGAAGCTACTTGATTGTACTTCCTGCCTACTCTAGTAATATTATCTCCCTTCTCAGGCCTTTGATGGGATTGAAGTTTTACCTTCCTCTTATGATCTAGCCAAGCTTATTTCTGATGCAAGATTTAGGCTCTCTGGAATAGAATGTTTATTAAAACATTTATCATGTGTTCCTTGCTTAATATTGTTTATGTTGTTTGTAATGTTATGCTTGATATCTGTTCCTATTGTATATAGTTATATTGGGTTTGGATCACTCTTGTTTAGACAGAAGGGGGAGGTGATGGAGAAGCCTTGTTAGCCAATTATCTTTAAGAGGTGGGTCCAAGTTAAGACATGGCTTTCTGGGACCCAGCGAAAAGAAGCACAAGGTCCAGGTGCTTTCTCTCTGTGTGATTCCCATGAGGCACAGCTGAGCTTGGACTCGCGCTCCTGTTTCATGAATTTTCCCCTTATAATAAATAAAGATATAATCGCTTTATACTTTAGCTAGCCTGGTTATTTCCAGAATCGAGCTGTTTTCTAAAGAGTCTTGTGGAAAGTAAGTCCAAAGAGAGTATATGCTACAGGAGTCTGTTATATAGCCACAGCTCTCAGTGGCTTGGGTTCTGTGGGGCTGTGGCTAGCTAGGGTAGCTGAAGTCAGCCCACGGCGCTGAGTTCAGCATGTCTTGCTTGTCAATGACTGATCTTGGAAACAGTCAAAGGCTGTATATGGTAACTTCCAGACAGTGTTCAGCATTGCCTTCCTCTGACTGAGTCACTCACTCCAGGCCTTGGCTACTGAATCAGAAGTAAGAATAGACACACACAAAGTACACGTGCGGGCAAAGGGAACTCTGACTGGGGAGAGCATCTCCATTGATGTAGTCACACAATGAAAGTTTTTACTCCTGGGCAAAATACTGTCACAGCCAAAAGCTTTTTTTTTGCTTTATCCTCTAAAAGCTCTCTCTGACTCCGTTTCCCTGGAAATAGCAAGCATTACATTCCCTCTGTCAGTTGAATTGTCTGGAAGCTGAGTTGTTTCATCCAAAATTTTTCTTTAAACGGACCATTTCTCTTTCTCTTTATAATTCTTGAATTTCTTCTTTAACACACCAGCCCAGTCCCACAGAAGAGGATTCAAACTAATGTAAGTATATGACTTAAATTACATGCTGATAGAATATGAGGTGTGGGTTTTCCAATGAAGCCATCAAAATATTTTACAAAAAAAAAAACCCATAAACACAATTGTCTCCATTCTTATGCAACTGTTATGTGTTTCTTTACTTTTATTTACTCTTTATTTATATGCTTGGAATAAAAATTAACTCTATTTTTGGTTTGCTTTATATTATTTAATCTCCTGAAGTTGTTACTTGGGTTCCCCTTTTTAATGATTGGACTATAATCTTTCCAATAAACATACTATTGTGGTAGACTGAAGAACTACTCTCAATCCCTGTCCACATTCTCTGCATGTAATCTTTCTGTTGCACTCATGAAGGTGTAAAGATTATTCCCCAGCCCCTAGAAGATGGCTGCTATTGTTTGGACCAACAGGCTACAGCAGACACAGACGTCTCAGTTCCAAGCCTGTGCCTCAAGAAGTCTTACATACTTATTGCTACAGACCAATTTCTTATCCTGTGAAGAGAAGGTCAACTGAGCCTTCTAGTAAGATCTAGAAGATCTCAGCTTCACAGTCATCAAAAGTACACCTTCCCGAACCAGTCAACTCCTGGTGGCCATACAAAGCTTCCATGTCTGTATGAAAGAGTCTAGCTGAAGCTGTAAGTTCCTCTGTTATATACATTGCTTTTAAAAAACAAGTGTTTACTTTTTTAAAAACTTATTTTTCTCTCATACAATACATCCTGACCACAGCTTCCCCTTCTTCTACTCCTTCCAGCCCTCCCCCATCATCCCCAAGGAACGGGAAGGCTTCCCAGGGACTTCAGCTGCACAGGGCACAAGATATAGCAAGTCCAGTCACAAACCCCTCACATCAAGGAGGAAAGGAGTCCCCCAAATCAGGCAAAAAGTCAGAAATACCCCTATTTCCACTGCCAAGAAGTCCCCCTGAAACACCAAGCTAATGACTATAATATATATGCAGAGGTCCCATGCAGGCTCTGTGATGGATGCTTTAGTCTCTGTGAGCCCCCCTGAGCCCTGTTTGGTTGATTCTGTGGGCTGTGCTTTCCCAGTGTCTTCAACCTCTCTGGCTGCCCCAGTTCCTCCTCTTTAGCAAACATTCACTTTTAATCCAAGGAATTCTGGGAATGACTTGATATATAGCAATAGTAAAGTAATATAGCCATGGATCTTACAACTATTTTTGTTTTACTTTCTATTCAGATCATTTCCAATGCTCTCTTTTAGAGAATTCTACTGTGGGATTGTCATTGGGCAAGTAATGCCACAAAAATTTTGTTTGATTTGGGGACACAGGCAGTTTGATTGTGTGACTTGTAAACTTTTCAAACTACTGTGTGATTGAATGAAATTCTGGGGTCATCTTCATAGTATAGTTATTACTGAGAACAAAGAGGTTTTGTAACACATAGTTGATTTCTATCTCTGCAACTGTTTTATATGTAAATGCACTTAGGAACAACAACCTTTCCTTGGGGAATCATTTGTACAAGGTCCTACCCACTCTCAAACCAGGCAAGCACTAAACAACATACTCAAGCCGTTTATTTTAGGTGCTTTGATTCATTATTAGTGGTAGTATTTATTGTTACTGAGATCGTATTAAGAAGAAAATGGCTGGTGGTTTCTGAAGCTTGGGTGGTGTAGGAGGTTCTTCTGCCTATGTGTTGCTTTCATTGGTTGAATAAAGAAACTGCCTTGGCCTTTTGATAGGGCAGAACTTAGGTAGGCGGAGTAGACAGAACAAAATGCTGGGAGGAAGAAGGGCAGAGTCAAGATGCCATGGTTCTCCTGCCTAAGAAGGATACTGGTTAGACTCATGTCGGTAAGCCACAGTGAAGTGGCGATACACATTAATGGAAATGGGTTAAATCAAAATGTGAGAGTTAGCAAATAATAGGCTAGAGATAATGGGCCAGGCAGTAATTTAATTAATACAATTTCTGTGTGCTTATTTCTGGTGTAAGCTAGCTGGGCAGTGGGATGCAGCCTGTTACCTACTACAATTGGGTCCTTAGTTGCTTGGACCCATGCGACTGAGCAGACTAGCACAATGTTGGAAGCATGGGGCAGAGACCTAGTCTTATTATTGCAGTTCTGTAGGCAGACAGCAACTCGGGGCCAAAGGCCTGCCCTAGTGATCCACTACCTTCAGCTATGTCCTACCTCTTTACAATTCCATAGTGTCCCCCAAACGGTGCCACCATCTGGGGGATGATCATTCACAATGAGAGCCTTTCAGGTCCAGGCTTTAATCAACTCCTCCCACTGAGCAGTAAACTTAAGCTTAAAAAAATGTGTGCATTTGAAAGATGTTCACAAGGATAAAGCTAGTTCTCCCACAGAGGCCCTGATGCGAGCTTTCTTTAAGCTGAGTGTTTTATGTCCATCATCTTAACTAGCAATGTGGAAAGGGACCCTCTAGGATTTGTTTCTCAACATGATGGGCTCGCAATGAAGTGAAAGGCATTTGACATATTCTTTTCTATCTCAACTCAGTAAAAGTTGTACATTTCAAGCATTTCTAGCATCCGCCCCTTCTAACCCAAACCTAAGTAAGAAAGTCTAAGAGTGCTGAGAGAGTGCCTGGTGTAAATTTTAACTTTCATCCTGTTCTGGGTCACTTAGATAATTGCAGGTTCTTGAACCACACCCACTAAGAACCAAAGGTCAGGGTCATTAGGCCCAAGAATCTGCCTGTCTCTGCCCTGTCACTTTGGGACCCCAGCTTGACAAACTTACACATCCTCCTTACTCTCCCAGAGACTCTTGTTGTCTTTGTATGAACCGAGCATGAGCAAATAAGATGGGTACTGACTCTTCTCCCAGTCACTTGGTACTTCAGGTTAGGCTCCTGGAGATGAGAACAGGAGGTAGACACTGGCCAGAGAGGATAGAGACACCAACGCAAGAGCTCGGAGACTGTGTTGTACACTGGGGGAGAGTACCAGAAGAGCGTCCTGGTTCTCTGGTCACTTGATATTTCGTACCCCAACTTGGAAGCTTTGAATGAGGTCATGACCCAAACTGAAAGAAGGCACCTGGGCACTTTGTGGTTGGCTCAACTGGACTGACAAGCTCATCCCCTCCCATGCTTTATCCCAGTTTTTGCCATCAGTCCTAAAAAAGCCCCCAGGATTAACAGCTTGACAGTACTCTGCTCCAGGAATCCCCTGTTCTAATGGGACTTGGCTTTCCTTCTTGCTGTCTCTGAAGCTCTTCATAATGACACACTTGTTCCTGAAACTCACCCTCTGTAGTCTGTGAATTTTGGTCTTTGAAACCCCAAGACAAGAATCAGGAGGTACCAATTCTGTGTGGCTACGAACATCCCATCCAGCACCCTAGCGCTTGGTTTAAAGCCTGCCTGAGGTGAGAAGAAGGCCTTCCTCAAACTCAAAGACACTCCACGTTCCCTCTGTTATATAAACAGGCATACGACCCCTGTTTGTGTACTTGATCAGTTTGGCAATGCTTTTGATTCTATCCTGGCCTTAAGACAAAAATGCCTGAAAAAACTTCCAGTTCTTGGACTGGGTTCTTACCTCTCTTACTCTAAGAGAGCATCCCTGCATACCATCTACTTTGGGGTGGGACCCAAATTCAAGTCCGGAAGCTAATTCGCTCTTAGTTTTGAAATGGGTTCCTGAGCTTTTTACGGTAGGAATGTATTATGTCCCTTAATTCAGACCCTCTCCGTAGTGATTTTAGGGTCTCATCTTTTGAGTAGGAACTGTTATGGGGATTTGTAGCCTTGGAAGCCATTGAGGATGAATATCAGGACTATGATGAGACCATTAAGGAAGAGCTATTTCCTCCTGGTTGAAAGAATGAAATACATCTGGGCAGAGACACGACATTTGGATCTGCAGTAGAGTCTAGACCATTACATACGATTTTCTCTTCTCTTAAGAGCAAATCCAGCCGGGCTTGTCAATCAAGTGCCCAGAAATCCACCTCTCCTGAGAAGCTGGTCCATCTGAAGACATGCTAGGAGACTGGGGGAATAATTATTCCCTTAACGAGATAATGTAATGTCCTCGTCTTCCTCAAAGCTGCCTGCAGCTGTTCACAGAGCTTCTGCCATGTAGCACAACTTGGAGCCTGTCTGCTTTTCTGAGTTTCTTAAAAAAAGTGTAGGCTTCCCCCCCCCTCCTTTCTACTTCTATTTCTTCTGTACACTGAACAAAGTCTGAGCATCTTTCCCCGACATCCTGGGTTTTATCACTCATTCTCTAAGCTCCCCACGCCTTCCAGTATGTTGCTGCTTGTCTGCCCCCCAGCTGGTTCTCAACCTCCTCTGCTGGATGTGCCTGCTGTCTCGGACCTTCACGCCCAAGTCAGGGCATGACTTGGGCGTGAAGGTCCCAAGTCACTTCTCTCTTCCTTTTCTTCTTCCTCTTCCTGGCAGTTGCAGAAATCTACATCCTGACCATCCTATTCTTTTTCTTTCAAGCTTATAAAATCATTCTGAGTCCTCAGTTTCTAAACTTATTATCAATAAGACTAAGAATCCGAATCCCGGTAGCAGTGGTATGGTGACCACCAAGGCAAGGGGCTCCTGGTCCCTCTCTGCACCACAACTGAGCTTCTACATCTGCTGGTTCACACATTTCACAGAGCGCTTTCCCTACAGCGCTGTCCCATGAGATCTGCTTGAAACTGCTTGGTCTGGGTATCAGTCCAGGTGATGATTAAAATTAGGTAAATTTATAGAATTGAATAATTTATAATGGAGAACTCATCATATATCAAAATTGGGGTCCTTAGAGAGTTTATTAAATCATTGTTCATATTAACTGTAAGAGTTTGGATGAACTGAGATATTTTCAAATAGAAATCAATAATTTACTACACTAAAAACCTTTTGATTTTTTTTTGACTTGCTTATTTGAAAGTGATGTCTAGGAAAGCATCTCAAGTTAGACAGATTCACAAATGTGTTTTTATTGAAAGAAATTAGAATTTCAAGATGTTCTCTGGAGCAATTAGATTAACCAATTCCTTCCTTTTTGCTGCTTCATGGTCAGAGATTCCTCTGGCAGTAAGTCCTCTGTCTTCCTGTTGCTGCCTGGCTCCTTCACTCACCAGGCCTTTCCTTCGCTGCCTAAACAAAGAGAAAATGTGCGCAAGGCCCTGTGCAACAGAATTTGTAGTGAGCAGCACGTACGTGGAAGCTCCGGGGTTCTGTCTCCATGGTAGTAGAGCATCTAATAACACAGCCTATCTGTCTATGAGGAGAGACTCTTGAGGTGACAGACGTGAGTAGAGAGAAACAATTGAATCTGAGACAACACAAATAATTATAAGGACCACACTGATGTTACTAGCCGATGGTAAGTGAGATTCATTCATTATAAGGACCACGCTGATGTTACTAGCTGACAGTAAGTGAGATTCAGTCATTATAAAGACCACACTGATGTTACTAGCCGATGGTAAGTGAGATTCATTCATTATAAAGACCACGCTGATGTTACTACCTGACGGTAAGTGAGATTCAGTCAATATAAAGACCACGCTGATGTTACTAGCTGATGGTAAGTGAAATCCGTTCTTCCTTTGCTCACTGCAGTTTGATCAGCTTCAGTCCTATCTTCTGGGAACCAGGCAGCAATTCATGTGTTGGGATAGAACAGCACAGACGATAAATCCCTCTTCTAAAAGAGTTAGCGTCCTTCTGCAGGGAGATAGAAACAATGAGCAAATGCATAGCATGCCAGGTGGTAATCAGAGCCCAAAGTTAGAATTCTGGTGTTAAACAGAGGAGAAGGGGGAAAATACATGTACACATGTATGTGGTCAGAGTATAAATATAAATTTGAGGAATAAAGTTTGAGCTTGTTCATTTTTAGAAAAAAATGCTGATGTCTTTGGGGCAACAGTTCTGATCTTTATGTCTCAGCTCGCTGCACTCCTTCCTTCCGCTCCGCCTCGCGTATTTATACACGGTTAGAGATGCATCTGGGAGAAGTAGCATGCAGGCCGTGACCCTGGAGGTCACCTTGCCCTTCACTTTTTGGGGCGGGTGATGTCAATCAGCAAGGCTGACAGATGAGTCAACGATGTGTTCTTGCCACTGTAGGTTCCAGCTAATGTTTTCCTTCTTACGCTTTAGTTAATCATTTGTTTGAGCTAAACTTACCTGCTTTAGTAAATCTCTCTCTACAGTTTCATCTATGCCAACTCCATGGGGAAAGGGAGGTGTAGGTTATGTATCTCTTAGCAGTCTGGGGTCTGTGTCCTTTATTCGAAAAGTCAACACGTTGGGCTGAGGGTTCAGAATGACAGAACACAGTGTGGGAAACAGATCCAAAGTATCTCTAGGCTCAAGGGCAGATGTTATTATTCTGCATAAAATTGTAACCGCTTAGCTCTGGGAACATGCTATGAAATTGAAAATAGTTCTAGGCTGAGTCGTTAGATAATAGATACACCATTAGATAATAGCAGAGAAGAGAATAGACAGCAATGGAGGGAGGATGGCCAGCAATGGAGGAAGGATGGCCAGCATTGGAGGAAGGATGGCCAGCATTGGATTGGAGGAAGGATGGCCAGCATTGGAGGAAGGATGGCCAGCATTGGAGGAAGGATGGCCAGCATTGGAGGCTAAACACAGAAAGGATAGAGACCAGGAACCACCAGCATTTCAAAGGCTCTGATTTGTTTGAAAATTCCTCTGTAGCCCGAAGTTTCCGAGTTGAAAAGCCACATCCAAGCTACACAGATGTGAAGGGGATAGCGAGCGTAATAAAATCCCCTACTCCCGACTCAGGGTGAAGCACAAACAGTCGAAGGTCCAGATCTAGGCTTTCTTTTCTTTTCTTTCCCCCCAAAAGATCCTTCTTAGCTTCACGGCAAACAAAAGCAATCCTTCCAGACTTCTGGATGGAGAGCTTTTCTTGCTCTTGGCTCTTTAGAGAACTCTGCCCCCAAACACAGAGAAAGGCCTGAACTTACCGCCATCCGCTACCTGCTTCTGACCAGACTCCAGGGGAAATTTCATCCCAGACTGGAGTCTCTGTAAGCCAGGCCGAGCCGAAGCTGGGCCCCGCTTGTAGGAACTACTAATGACTTGCTGGTAGGCACCCAAGTCTGAGAAGCCTACAAACACTTGAAATAGGGCCTTGGAATTGGAAAAGAAGTTTCTTCTCTTAGTTCATCTCATCGCCATCTGGATAGCTTTTATAATCCTTATTGCACTATGATTATATTTTTTATGCCATAGAGTCTGCTAATTAATTGTAATTACCAAGAACAGGAAATTTCAGTATGACCAGATCATGTTTACCCAGAATAGCAAAGTTGGGGAGCTGTTCTTTATGAGATTCGCTTGGGATTGTAGGATTTTAAAACTGCGTAGAACTTCAGAAATGAGTGAGTTCCAATAGCTCCTGCCGTAGTGTTGGAGACGGGAGCAAGTGGGTCTCAGTTTCAGGACTACCTCAATATCTCAGTAAGGAGGCAATGGCTTCCAGCTTCCTAGTCCAGTGCTGGCCTTGTGTCCCACAACCTGAGGACTAGGGGCACCCAACAAGGCCACACCTCTGATTCTGGGTGGGGTCATCAGAGCTAGGATGGAACTTAGTCAAATGTCTCATTGCATCATCTTGTCTCTGTTAGACTCCAAGTTCTTTGGACATAGTGTTCCTGTCTATGTGACATGCACCAATAAATTCTGAAGAAGAAAAACCAATCCAAACACTTATCTGGTGTCTTAGAGAAAAAAACCAAAAATCCGGGTGGCTGCATTTTTCGAATTTAAGTAGCTGTTGTGGCCTCCCGTGACACCCAAAACCATGTATAGATGAACCTGTTCTGTGTTGGGATTAGGGCTGGAATCCTCTGGAAATTCTGTGGCAGCCTTGCCATGCGATTTGACCTCATTTCTGAAGTTAAGGAAAGCTTTTGTCTTTAGTCTAGTGTTTAAACTGTTAGTATTCTAAATAGCAAATTTTCGTTTATTATTCCAAGTGAAGAAAAAATGTGTGCGTGAGATCTCAGCACGTAGAGCAGACTAGGGCAAGATTTTATGCTCCCAGTGGTAGCTGCCCTCTTACCACGAACAATAAACGTGGAAAATCAAGTCAGGCTTAAACCAGCTCCACCACCTAACTTGTTTCTACTTGAGTACTGACCGGCTCTCCGACATTCTCAGCTGGAGTATCCAAGGCTCAACACACAGGTTTAGACATGTGTATCCAAAAGCAGCATCTGTGACCATATAAGACATATGTTATGCTTTGTGTGTATTCTTGTGTTTGTGTAGTGTATGGGCATGTATGCACTGACTCTACATGCATGTAGAGGTCATAGGTCAACATCACGAGTCTTCTGTGTTGCTCTCTCTTGTATTTTGTTTTTTAGGGTTTTTTGTTAGTTTGTTTTGTTTTATTGTTTTGAGACAGGGTCTCTTAGTGAATTTACTGCTTACGAATTTAACTGGACTAACCAATAAGCATTCAAGGTGAGGATGTCTTTCCTTCCCCAATACTAGGCTACAAACATGCACTAACCACACTTGGCTTTTTCACATGGGTACTACAGAACACACACACACACACACTCACACACCATGAAACTTCCACAGCTTCCTATTTCATGTCCTTTGTAAGACATTAAAAGACTTCACTACCCACTACTGGGACCTTCACTGTGCTAGTTTTGAGGTCATCATTCTCCTGGGGTCTCTGTTTCTTTCCTTTTGATTTTCTGCCTGGAATGCCCTTGAAAATTCCGTTTTTTAATCTGTCTCATGGTAGACAGCCCTTCCCAGCAAAGTCCAAGTTTGTGGCTTAACATCCTATCCCCAGAATGAGAATCTGCCACAAATCCAGCATCGAGTACTTATTTTTTGAATGACTAGAAAAAATCTTAACCAGATCGATGAACATGATTTGCACTGAACTGAAAATCAAATTGCTTCGTTAGTATAAGGCAATATACTCTGTGTGAGAGTCATTTTAACCCCACACATACAAGGACACCCCTCGGGTCATAGACGTCATCGGCTGCTTTGGAGAGTCAGTGCAGCTAGAAGCTGTGGTAACCATCAAAGGAGAATGCTCTAAGAGGTAAACTGAGGTGTAGTCTCCTTTCTGGACTTCCTGTCTATTGTTCTGACCCCTCCAGTGCAATCTATATATATTTCTCAGATTTCTTGAGTGCTCTTTTGGACTTTATCAGTGTTGGAAATCAAATGCCCAACGATCCTTGCCACCCACACATAAATTCCAAACAAGTTATCAAAGCCTTACAGTCTTCCCAAAAGATGTAGTCTGTGATGGGTATGATCTGCCAGTGCAAGATGCTGGCTTACTCTGGGGAACATCTTCTATCCCGCTTATCTTTGTCATTCTGCTCGTGGAAGATTGTTAAAGAGCTGTGCCGTAAGGCAGTAGCTATCCTTGGAGCGATCCCTCTGGCTGGTGCATGGTACCTGGCTTGTCTGGCTCCTAGGAAGCAGGTCCTGGTGCTTCAGATAGAACTCCAGTTCTCACGAGCCTTCTGTTATACAAGCCATTGTTTGGTATTATACTTCCTGGGGCCATTCTGCCTCCAGATACCTCCAGAAAACTCTTAGTACTCTCTGCTCTGGAATCTTCTTGCTTGGTTCTTCCAGATTAACCATAATATTTGCCAGTTTAACTCCTATTGTCTCCCAAAGTCTGCCCACTCACTACTGTATGACAGAAGCTAGTATTTATAACTTACAAGAATCAACTCTGAGGAGCTGGCTAAAATGCAGGCAGACTTCTGAGCTCATCGTTAAGAGCTATGCATTTGAAATCAGCAGATTCACTGACTCTATTGAGAAACACTTGGGTTGTAATCATCAACAGTCCTTCAGCAGTCATTCATTCATTCGTTCATTCATTCATTCACTCGGCCACACACACAGGTCTTTCTTTTACATCAAAGCTTTAATAACAAGAATTGGATTTGACAAGAGCAATTGATTCGAACAGTGGGTTAAGTATACGGTTACTAGTTATAAATTCTTGTCTTCTAAGTCTCCTTCAGGATAAAAACAGGCTCGTGTCTACCCTATCCAGCTCTGGGGAGCAGCTTGGAGTGAAAGGCTTATTTGGTTCACCACTGGGTGATGAGGAAGTGCAGACGAATCCTTCCCTTACACACTGATCAGAAGGAAATGCTTCCTTAGGTTAGATGTGTGCCTTTGTTCAAACATGTTTTTCTACAACTCGAACTGTCCTGCTGGTGCCATATTGCTGCCACATATGAAACATGAGAAACTGAACCAGGTCCATACGATGCTCACATGTGGTTGGAGGTGATGGGCTCAGCAGCTGCTTAGAGCCAGAGGTCTGAGCAGGTTGTATCTCCAGGACTCTATCAATAGTAGTGTCTCCACCATCTTCTCAACTTGACTGAAATAAAAATGTCAGACTGGGCCCAAGTGAAAGAGACCTACCTGCCCTTTATCCTAGTCAAGCTAAGAGTTTGTGTCCTCATGGAACCCCATTCTCGGATCAGTAAAAGTTCCCTTGGCAGCATGTTTTGTTGTTGTTGACTTTTTTCCCCTGTGGAAGTTTGATAGCCTTGAGTGCTCTATAAAGCTCCAGCTCTCTGCTGCCCCCAGCAGGTCCTTCACTTCTTATCTTACCTTAGCCCTGGCTGACCCGTGGATACCAGAAAAAGACCAGTCTTCCGGTCTGAGATTGAGCGTTCATTTTGTGTCATGTGATCTGTGTGTGTTTGGCCATTGATTTTTTTCATTCTGCTTGTAGGAAGGTGCTTTGCACTTGACCTCTCCTCAGTTATTATTGGCATTGGGGGCCTTCTTCCCTAGCTAGCCACCATCTTGTTGGCATGGTGTGGTCCTTCCCTAGCTACCCACCATCTTGTTGGCATGGTATGGCCCTTTTTCCTTGTCTAGCCACCATCCTTTTTGTCTTCCGCTTAAAGCAACATAGATAGAGAAGTAAGCTGCTTTAGTAAAGACGTAATGATCTGAGCACACGCATGTGCAGCTTGGAGAAAGATGGGTGCGGATTTAGATCCTGATCCTACTAACCACTGGCTCTTTGAACTTGAGTAATATTTTTTCTGTTTTTCTCTATAAAAAGGTCGTTATGCAATAGCAGATTAACAAAAATGACTTGTGGATGATGCCCCCGAGGGCTTTGTTTTCCTTCCTCCTGGAGGATTTTTACTTTGAGTAAGCCGTCACAGCAACAGTTCCCCTGTTCCGGGAATTAGCACTCGCTCTCTTGGAGGTGTTTGTTGTCTTCCCTTCCCCTCTCCTGTCCTTTTTCTGTGGTCTGTGGTCTCTTACTTAAAAAAAAAAAAAATTATGATAGGCAGTGAGATAAGCAATTAGTTTCCCAGCACGGACGCAAAGAGCTTCCACTGGTCTGCAAGCTTTGGTAGTAGCGACTTCACAGCGTGAGATTCAAACCTCATAAAACCTCAACTGTATGAACACTAGGCAGCTCTATCCTGTTAAATAACCCAGAGTCTGGAAGGCTCCTTGGAAGACTTGGTCCTAGTTCCTAAACATAATAGCTAGCTAAATATTCTTCTGTTAGCAACATTGCAGGTCAGGGCCGGTTCTGTCTTTAATCTCATTTGTTGGATCCTTACTTGCCAGACATTTTATGCATGATGTCATGTAACTATCAGAGCAGCCTTGGCCGTCAGACTAGACCCCACTGAGACTTTAAGAAGTTGAGGTAACTCGCTTAAGGTCACACAGCTAGCGAAGGTCCTAGCTGAAATTTGAATCAAGTTCTGACTGGACGCAAGTGTGTGCTTGGAAGGGTTAGTTCTCCTGTCTCCAAAAACTAAGGAATCCCCAGGTCTCACCAGGCGCTGGAGGGAGCAGCTTGCAGAGATGTAGACCTTCAGTTTGGATCTCTCATTGCCCTATGGGGGCTTGTAAAAGGTGAGCTGAAGCGGTTATAACTATGACACCATAAAACAGCAATGTCAGACCATTGACCTTTTGTCTGTTGCTGTTCCCGTGTTGATTGATAGATTACATTTTCAAAGATTACATCAGTAATTCATGCTTTATTACTCCTGAATTAGTATAATGCTTCAAATCATCTTGTTGCAATTCAGCGTAATTATCTGTAATTAACAATAAATTCCTGTAGGGTGAGAATATTAATTCCTATTCAAATCTCTTTATTTCAATGTGGCTGTGAATGAACCAATGCCTGACTCTTAGGTAACAGCGCCAGGCATGTCTTGCGGAGGTAACTTACTTAGTCCGATATGTTTGTACTTTTGGGCGTTTTCTGTGAGCTCCGTCACTTTTCCGACTGTTTCCACTTACTTGATGTTCTTACAGGTACTTGCTTTCTGTGTTGCTGCTGTTTGCTTTGATTAATTTACTGGAAGATTCTGATGAAAGCCGTGAAGAGTATTCAAGGGCAAAGTTCATTCAGGCGTGTACAGTTAGTCTGTGCGTAGAATTGCGGGAGAGTCAGGCTTCCCCCAGGACTGAGCCTCACCTGCCAGCAGCAGTCGCACCGCTGGGGGCTGGGGCCCAGCTATCTGGTTTTAACCAGGCCTTCATGTTTCTGATGGCTGGAAGTTTAGCAATTCCTCCCCAGGGAAGAACAGAGGATCCTGCCCTGGCAGATGCTCTTGATGCTGTAAGCGATCGGCATGCTGTCTGTAGAAAGGGTAACAGAGCCCTGCAGCTCGGAACTTGTTGCCTTCTCTGGGTATTAGTACCTGCTTCCTGATGCAGACCAAGTCTCTTTTTGCTCCTGTGGGAGCAAGGAGAAGGTTGGTGGCGCTATCATCTTCCAGGTGTCAGGGTGGAGAACCAGCTGGGGACGCCCCCAAGGAAAGGCTCCCAGGTGTCTGAAGATATTAAAGCAGTTTCAGGAGGCGGTAGAAGAGGGAGGTTTCTCTCACAGGATTCATACCTACAGTGAGCTGGCGGTACAGCCTCCTGGTCCCAGCCTGGGAGACCTCTTGGGAGGCCACCACTGTGGAATAGAGAAATATGACAGATAAGGCAATTTGGTGCCCAGAGTGTCGAGAAATCCACCTCCAGAGTCGGTCTCTAAATGTTTCCGTGTAAGACGTTTTATTTCTCAGCCAGATAATTCAAGCTTGGTGTTTTAGCTATGTTTCCCTGCTGAAGTTTTATTTTGTGAGAAAGACATTACTGGGATTCATAAAGAGGTCTTCACCTAAGCCTGAGTTTCCCCTTGAGTAAATGTTTCGGCACATACATTTAACTGCCGTAATTAATCACCACATGGCCCCCATGATCGCGTGGTTTTTAGCGAGCTTACTCTGGTGGTACATGAATACATTATCAATGTGTTATCGTGTTGAAAATTTAGAGCAATGCACAGAAATATGACCTTCAAAAACCAGGGTGCCATGCATTCCTCTCTGAGCCTCACAGTGAAAATTTCTGGTCCTTTATCTTCTTCATAGGTAAAGGGACGGCTGACAGATCTTAGACAAGGTCAGGGAAATCGACTCTTGGGACTTGCTTTCCTGGGCACACAGCCTCTGTTCTGTTCTCTGCCTGCTTCTTTTAAGGCCTGTTGGGGTCAGCGGAAATGAATGATTCCATTCTGAATGCTAACAGGGGAGAGACCTCCTTATCTTCTGGGTAAATTATCTGGGGGCTGTTTGTTGACGGGTCTACTCTGCCCAGCTCCCAAGTCCAGCTTTCTCTATCAACCTGACATGATACTCTTCTCTCGACTCCCTTTCTATCTTCATTGGTTTGCTGCTCTGATGCTTAGGGTTGATGCTATTTCATATCCTCTCGCTTCCAAAAAAAATTCAACTTTCTTAAATTTGGCTTTTCCCTGTCGTGATTCACGCCCTTGTTCTCAGGGCAGAGTAGGGCAGAACACTTTCTGTTTCTTCCAGGCCCTAGACAAAATTGGATTGAGTCCTTTTCCCTCTGAAATGTCTGCCCTATTCAAAGCCCAGGTCAGCCTATAAGTTTCAACCATTCCCTGGTGGTACTAACTCACTGAGTGCATACAGACTTCCGGGGGCTCAATGGGGTGTATAATATGACAGCAACAATGAGTATCTGATCACATTCTGCTTCCACCACCAGATCCCTCCACTTTTCAATGCAACTAACTCTGGGGCAGGCACTGGGCAGGAAACCAGTTTCTACCAGGCTTGTAGCCTATGGAATAGCCTGACAGAAAAACTATGCCCTGATTAGCAAAACTAACCTGATTATGGTTCACTAGGCCAGCTGGAAGTCATCGTTGAGGGAACTGAAATGCAGGTATTGGCCAATGCCCACTAACTGTGAGAGCAGAGCCCAGGAAGAAAGCAGAATGGAATTGCTGGAACCTGATGGCAGCTACTGTTTCTTAAAGGAGAAACATCATGGGCGAGGGGAGGGGAGCTGTGGGTTGTTTGGTGGATGGACTGGCCTTGGATGCCCTTGACCCACCTCTAGTATTTTCAGGAACCCAAGGTTTCCCTTTGTGCAGCTTGTGACTCACTCTCCAGGGTACCTAACTTCCGGTGGTCTGCAGCTCCCTGGCATTACATCCTCAGCTCCCTAAAGCGCTTTCCTGCAACCTTCCTTGGCATCAGCCGCACGCATCTCCCTCCCCTACCCATCAGCTCTGTGTAAAGAGAGGTTCTAGCCAATGTCACATAGGAAGTTTTGGCCTCAGGATCCATCTCGCCAATGTGACTGAATAGAGGTTGCAATGTGGTCAGAACTGAGAAGCACCCATTCATCCCCAATCCCAACTCTTCCACGCATCTGGTTTGCTTCCCAGGCATGTGTAAGGGGAAAAAATGAGCTTCTTTCTAAATTTTGGAAAAGAGGTTCTGCCACTGCCAGAGGTTATACTCACTGATCAGAGCTAAGGAGGGGCTGGTCAACTCCATATCGCTGACAACAGCCTTAGGTCTAGTTCCTCCCTGACCAGTTCTTTGTCACTTCTCTTGCTGTCTGGCCCCTGACATCATTTGGTTTTATAGCCACTGTGAGAGACAGAATGAAGGAGCCAATGCCTATCTATGAAAGCTCAGCGTTTATTTATACAGTCAGAGGTAGAGAGAAGGTTCCGGAAGAGCTGCTAAGAGAGCTCGCCCAGCAGTGGTGGTGCACTTGATTAGCAAAGCACCATTGCTGGTCTCCAGGAAGCTAAAATCAGAAGCAAAGAGAGGAAAGAAGAAACGATGGTCTGGCTGGGTGTTAAACATTCACAGTCGTCAACGATGAGAAGCCAAGGGGTACTAGAGCAGCGTTAGAGACAAAACTGTGACCATCATCAGAATTACAGAGCGCTGTGGAAGACGGTGTTAAAGGGTTAAGCTGGAAATAAAAAAATGGGCAGGCTCAATCAGGAAGTACACGCAGCTAGGACAAATCAGAGAGGGAAGATGGAGAGTTCTGACTGCTGAGGAACAAGACAGGGTTTCCCACTGTAGAGAGATTGGCTCCATCTGAGACTGGTAAACTCTGGCTTTTGCCAGATTTAGGCTTTTCTTTCAAAGTGGATGGAATGTGAAAAAATTTAGACTTAACATTGGTAGCAGTAACCCTGTCCCCACAGTCATTTGTTTTTTGTTTTTTTGTTTTTTTTTTGTTTTTTTTTTTTTTGGTTAATGATCGTTGTTGGTTTATCGTCTGCGCCATTGCTTTCTTCTCAGCGTCTTTAGGAATACCATTTAGGAAATGGTCACTTCAAGTTTACATGAAGAAACTTGATTCCCAGACAACCGCATGTCACGGAATGTTATCTGTGAGATCTGCATATAATCACTGAGAATCATACCTTCCATCTGTAAACCCCACACGCCTCACCCCACAACTTCGGAGACTGGTCTTCATTTAAGACCTCAAGATACACTTTGCCCCTGCTCTGCATCTTAACCTCCTTAGAATTCTTACCAAACGCATCCACTACTACGTCTCCCATCCTTCTAGGCTGGACATATTTCCTACCGACTAAATACATAGTCACTGAGAAACACTTGAAAAAAAAATTCAGATCCCCTCATTTGAAATAACATCTTCTTTCCTCTATCTCCAGGTCCTTGCCTCCTACAGACCAATGGCGTGAGTTCCATAAGCTAACTGGGATTCCCTAGCTTACTTTCCATTGAGAGAATCAGAGTCCAAACTCCCCGAGTTACTTCACTGGAGGTGGCCATTTTGTATCTAGTCCCCAACTCCGGCAAGTCTCAGTCTCTTCTTGCTACTCAGCATCTTCTTCCAGAATCAGCCTCCTCTGCCTATCACACCTCCTGTAACATTCAACTGTGCAGTTTCTCTGTTTACACTTTACCACAGGCTCATCATGTTTATTTGAAGGGGAAGGTTTCAATTACACTGCAGCTGGCTCATTCCTGACTCCCACCCACTCCCGGCTCCCCTCACCTAGACTTCTAAATCTTCGTCGACTGCATGGGAGGAAGATAATAAAATATCTCTCTGGGCTGGACCAATGGCGTGACTCTTTGCAAATAAGAACTAATTGTCTAAAAGAGAAATTAAACTCCGAGGGTAGTTAGAGATTAGTAGTAAAACTGCATCAACAACCCGCGGAGCTGCCGAGATGTTGGCGAGAATTTAACTTTCCAGATGAGGCCCAGGGAAGGGAAGTAATTTTCTCAGGCTCATTTAATTAGCTAATGGAGGCCTTCTTCATCCTTAGACAAGACCCCACATGCAAACCTTTCTCCTTTGGTGTCTACTACAACAGCGCAGACATACCTATGTAGTCATATGTATGTGTAATGTAGTCACGTGTGTGTTGCGCAGACCTGGATGTTCTAAAACAGGATCTCTGAGGCTAGAGCAGAAAAGACAAGGTCTGATTTTGAGTATCTGCTCAGGTTTGACCCTGTTAGATGCTGCACCTTCCAAGACTGGACCCATGTTTTGTTAAGAATGAAAAAAAAAATGGCCCTAGTGGTTCTCCTATGTTTTTACAATGGAAATGAAGGTTCTGCCTGGAGAGGGAGGTATGCAAGTGCCAGGCTATGGCCCTCAGCAGCCTGTGTCTTTAAGAAGAGCTCAGCAAGCCTAGTAGCTGCTTTTGTTTATGTGTTGAGGGCGAGGAGGAGCCTGGCTTGAAGCAGTACCTGGAGCCTGTGGGCGGTCTCTGGGGAACTGTGAGTCAGGCCTGCAGCATGGCCAACTGGAGTCCTTGACGTAGTTGGAAACAATTCAGGGGCACAGCTGAGACCTCAGAATGCCAGGATGCTATGAGAGGAAACCACAGTCCCTGGCACAGAGCTGGCCCTGTATGGATGGTAGGAGGTCATCTTGACTTGAACGGGCGGCAGAGTTACCACCACCAGCAAAAGAGATGGAGGCAGGATTGGCTTCCCTAGAATCAACCCCATGTGTGTGCACACTGAAAGCCCCGGTGGTAGGAGCGAGTGGCCCAGGATATCTGCCCATGGCACTACCAAGACTTCATTATTTGACCTGGTGCACTGCAGGATGGTGAGCCACATGTCTGGTACGCAAGGTGGCGGATCGAAACCCTTGACTGTGTTTAGAGGTTGAACAAGTCTGTAGTTAAGGCCTTCGCCTTACCCGAAAGAAGAGGAACTAATGCTACAGCTGTCTCCTGCCTCTCTAGGGGAAGCATCCAGTTCTGAAGCCAGCTCAGGTGTTCCTTCATCTCGATCCTCCCAGCGAGTGAAATGTTGGCCTCTTTTCCCTTGCAGATGCCCAAAGGTTGAGCAGAGCTCATAAAAATGCTGATATTACGTCTCTGTTTGCACTCAAAGCTGTGCAGTAGGGCAGACAACACAAACAGAGCAGGTGGAGAAGCCGGGCGTCATTCAGAGTTTCCAGGCAACTCAGCTCTGCACCTGCACACCTGGGACTCGCGTAGAAACTGAGTCACAGAACAGAGGGTAGGCTTCATGAATGGCAGAAGGTTCCTGGAGGAAGGCAAAAGGCAGATGCAGGCAGAAGAGTTGCCCTCCTCCTGGTAGGTCAGGGAGCGCAGTGCGCATGACGGAGAGGAGAGCACTTTGATTGGTTTATTTGTCTTCTTGGGTCTTTCGAGCCTTCTTGTTGGGAAGCGAATATTGAGAGAGGGTGTCTTTGACTGAGTGACTGATCCTTCTAGAAGGGATTGTAGTGAGATAAGTGCCAAGAGGCATGATACCTCGGCAACACCTCCTGTCCGTTCTTCTGGGGTCCAGACTTGGGTGGGAGCAATGGATGGGTGCTTCTTGAGTTGCAAGACACGAAGAGGGCATTCCCTCGCATGAGGTCCCAGCATGATTAGAAGTGGAGGGGCCTGGAGCTGGAGGTGATTTGACTCTCAGGACTTCTAGTCTCCACGTGCGCGCATTGTACCGTTGCTTCTCGCGAGGCTACTCAGCCAGCCTCGGGTCCTGTTGCTCCCGATCCGTGATCATTCGCTTCTTCTCTCAACATCTTTGCTGTAATAGAGTTCTCTCCAGTACATTTTCTGCTTAGTTACAGTTTTTACTTTCTAACCATTTTGGCTTGCCCTTAACTAAAGATGACTAAGGTTACCCACGGCCTTATCAGTGTATCTTTCAATCTTGGTCCCTATAGCAGATAGCTGGAGTCTTTGTGTATTTCTCAATTAAAAGACCTGTGTGTGGGAACGTGACTGGCACAATGGAGCCCTCTTTGAACTCACCTCCTCATCAGGGGTACCTGATCAGCCCGGGATGCCATGCCTGAGGCACGTGCCTACTTCTGGTCAAATCATTTGAAGACAACGATAACAAAGAAAGACCTAGATTTGCTATTTCGATAAGGACTCTGGACAGAATGTTACTTAGAAAGGACTTAATTGAACTTTGTTTTGTCATGGGTAGTCAAGACTTTCAAAACTAAGTTAAAACAAAAGGGGAAACCCGTTCTAAGGCCAGTGCATGGGGGTCTGCTGAAGTCTTATTTCTAAGGCCAGCGGTCCTGGGCTTTGCTCTGAGTGGGCAGGGACTCAGTCTTGTGTTCTCACACTATCAGCTAATACAGTATGGCAGTATAGTTCCTAGGAAGGCAGGACACTTGAGCATATATTCCAATTTCAGGATATTCTGACCCTGGAGGGATAGGAATTTCTGCCACGTGGCTTCTTCGCAATTTCTTTAGTGGCGCTTTGTATTATTTGAGCCTTTCATAGCCTTTAATGACCGTGCCTCTTTCTGGATATTTCCCACAGTCTCCGTATCTTTTCAAGAAGATGAAAATAGGGAATAAAGATATCTAAGAGACTTGGAGATGAGGGGTGAAAGAAAAGAAATAAGAGGGATGGAAGATAATAGTTGGATCCTTTTAATTTTTGGAAATTTAGCAAAAGAGGTCTGAGGATTGACTTTTAAAATCAAGCCTGGACGTCCAAGGCAACAGATGGATGGATCATTCCTTTATTCCAATGCTACAATTAAAATCAGAGAGAAAAATGGGGTTGCTGAAACTATTGGCAAGTTGATTGCCAAGCAACGGATCGAATTGCAAAAGGCCAAGCCGATTCGCTTTCCTTAACAACAAAATAATTGGGCTCTGTCTGCACTATGTGAAATTATCTCCGTTTTAAAGACACCAAATGGGTTTGATTACTCGGTCATCAATGCACTTCTCAAACTAACTTTTCATGTCAGCTAAAATAGTTCGTCTGGACCCCAACATGTGATATCAGGGGTACCATGAACATATAAGTTTAGGCTCTAATCACTGCTTTACCTAAAGACACACCTGCCATGAAAGCCAGTTATAGAGTTTGCTTGGAGAATGTAATGGCAAAGAGGTGGATGATAGATAATGTTGACCTTGGATCCCCAGGGTGAGGAAGCAGTGAGGACGATGCCCTCTGTCTTGGAACTTTGCTCCCTTGATTACCTAGCCATGGCCCCTCTCCCTATCTGTCTACCAAGGAATCTGTCTAATTCCTAGACTTGAACCCAGAGCTCCCCAATGGGCTGGCCTGTCTATGCCACTTTCTCTCTCCACTCCCTGAGCCCTAGGATTACAGGTAGTTGCCACTCCTCTTTCAGTTCCTGTATTTGCATGGCTTCTGGGGATCCAAACTCCACTCTTCATGCTTACATAACAGGTCTCTTACCCATCGGGCCAGTGTGAGGGTATTGGGACTTCATTGTACAGTCATGATGGATCACTAGCAACAGGCAAGGCTAAGCTGTGGTCATGATCACGTGGTTCAGAGCCCCAGCCCTCTGATTACATGGCTGTGTTTTCTTGCACGGCCAGCCTCTATCCGGGTATGAGACAGGACCTTCCTGCAGACCTCTGAAAGGCCCGGCCTCTGTTGACCAGTGAGAACCAGTTATAGCATGGCCCTGTGGGGAGACCAGTGACCGTGACAAGTCAAGGTTAACGTTCAAAAACAGAATTGTAAAGGGAAGATGGCAGTGGCGGTGACAGCCTGGCCCCAGATCTCTCTCCTTTGTAGATACAGGAAGAGGCCTGAGCCGGAACCAGAGGAAACACACAAACTCAACTCATGCCAAGTTGATGCAAATCTGTCGTCATGAAGACAAGGACAACTCCCGCTTCCCTCAGCCTCTGAAATGCAGTCCAGGGTGGTTCAATGTCAGGTGCACTTGGATTTGAGTCCTGACTGTCAATTCTTAGCTGTGTGATGTTGGATGAGTTGCTTGACCTTGCTGGGCCAGCACACCATGCGTAATAGGAAGATCCTCCTACCTTGTGCCTCTACTGTGAGGATGGAGGCAGCATCACTCGGAGTATGGAGACCATTTCTCATCCCCATCCTTTTCCTCTGGCCCTGGTGTCTCCACTTCTCCAGTTCCAAACAGCCAATCTGCACCCTGACCATTGCAGGCCCCCTCCTCTGCCCGTGTCAGAAACCCAGAGTAAAGGACTAGCTAAGGGTTATCTACTGGTGACTTGTTTCTTTGTTTACAGCATTCCCATAGTAAATGAGTGAGTTTTCTTAGTCGTTGTATGTTAGGGTTGTCAGAAAGCCTTGGGAGCAGAAGTGGTTTGCATTGTAATTTTTGAATTTTGGGATCTTTACATATCCAGAATGAGATATTTTGGGGGTTAGGCCAAGTAGATCCCAAATTTCACTTAATGTTTCATGTACACAGTGTGCACGGTCTCGAGGTCCCTTCATGCAATATTTTCAGCTTTCTCTTGTTTTGACTGCAGCCCTATCACGTGAGGTCAGGTGTGGAATTTTCCATTTATAGCGTCACCTCAGAGCTCAGAAGGCTTTGGATCTCAGAGTTCGGGGTAGGGGTAAATAAACATGTTATGTTCATTCCTGTAAGGTCTGTGCAGAGCATGGTGAGGCTACTGGCTGGGGAGGCAGAGAAGCACAGAGCTACCCAGGAGGCTGGTGCTGCCCCCTGCTTACCCTAAACACTTCTGCTGTGAGCCTGCTTCAAATGTGGGTGCAAAATCAGCTCCCCATCAAGGCCACAAAATCCCTAAGATCAGCCTTGGAACTTCCTCTCCCGGCCTCCCACAGCTCCGTTTCCTTCCAGCCTTTGTGCGGGACACCTCTGCAGGAAGGAAAGGAAGGTTTATGGAGGCCCCTGTGGGGCAGGCTGGGGATCACGTGTGTGCCATGTCATCTGAACCACTTCTCTACCCTGGCGGCCAGCAGACATGATCAGTCTGCCCTCTGGAAGGGAGAGTCAGTAAATTGCCCCCAAGACACTGAACCTATAGGGGCAGACTCTAGGGCGTTTCCTCTAAACGATCTTTGCTGTTTGCTTTTTCCTTTTGATCTCCACTGCCTTATTCCACGTCTGCAAACTTAAAGACAACATTCTAGGAAGAGGATAATGTATTCCAAACATAAAATAATCTATCGCAAAGCTTTTCAGCGATTACAAAGGGGAAATCTGGAGCTGGTGAGATGGCCCAGCCGGAAAAGGCCCTTGCTGCCAAGCCAGCGTGACCTGGGTTCAACCTCTGTGATGTTGCGTGATGGAAGGAGAGAATTTACTCCACAACTTGTCCTCTAACTTCTGTATGCTTACCGTGGCATGGGTGCTCACTCATGAATAAATACATATTTAAAAATGTTAAAGATTCTTTTTTTTTTCAGATAACTTTCAACTTTTTTTTATTGTTTTTATTGAGCTATATATTTTTCTCTGTGCCCCTATAGCTTTTCAGATTGTGTATGATCCCCTCCTATTTATACAGGCTAACAGGTAAACACACTCCAACCGTCAAGTGACACCAAGAACTCTGGGAGAAAGCTTTAGATCAAACAAGTTAAGCTGAGAAGGTCTTCTAAGCCTGCTGGTAATCCCTTTTCCATAACCGCCTGCACTCCAAGATTGCTATGACTCAATTTATAGTTAACAGGGATCCTGAACCTCCAGCGAAGGCTTGCTGTGTGTCAGGCAGCCAGCAATTTACCTAGGGTGGCTATGGAAGTCTCACAATGTCTCTGTGGGCAGGACCCAGATCCCACTGTCCCACATTGCAGAGGAAGCTGCCGGTCACAAACCTGCTTGCTCGAGGCCACACAGTGATGGTGCTCTAGCAGAAACCTAGGCAGCAAGGCTCCGGGCCACATTTTGCACACTCAACTTGACTCCCCTGTTTTTTTTTCCCCTGATCAAACTAATTTGCATAGCATAAACTGAAAGGGTCATCTTCCCCATCCTTGGCCATCTCTGTGTGCGATGCCAGCCTCTTGAGGTTCTTGTGTCAAACGCAAACCAGAAGTCTCATCTAGAAATGATGCTATGTTTCCCTCAAGATTTGGAGATCATGACTTGAAACTTGCAGCTCAGATACAGCTTATCTTGCTTTTAGCTCTTTCCCATGATCTTTACCAGGGAACCTTCAGAAAAAGAGGCATCAGTAGCGCCCCCCCCAAATCTACCTTCACTTGGTCCCATCCACATATTTTTAAGCAGAATGGAGATAGTGAAGTTGCATCCTTAATTCCAACTGCTAACTTAAAACAAGTGGGAAGACAAGAAGACAAGGAGTCCACAGTAGGACATCAAGGCCACTGGTGGGACGGAGAAAGCCTGCAAAGCAAGTGGGGGTACAGTAACAGGCAATCGCCAAGGAAAGAGTTAGGAAACGTGGCCCACACCCGAGCCTCTTTCTATCAGAGCGCATCCTGCGCGCACGGCATTGTGTGCAATGTGGAAGTCCGAAAGCCAGGTGCCTGCTCCCAATGGAAAGAAAGTAGATGCCTTGAACCAGAAACACAGAGTCAAGGTGCTGTGGAGGCCTCCAGGGTAGCCTGGGGGGGGGAGGTCTGGTCGGCAGAGAACCTCCATACCAGATTCTGTGCTAATCCCCCAGACTCACCATTTAGCAGCTCCTTGAAGTAACCCTATTTGTGCCACTCCTCCCTCTGAGGGGGTTCCATTCCCAAGAGCAGTGCTAACGTGCACAGCCCAAGGACCAGGGTGCCTGCTTGCCTTTCACCCAAATCTGCCTCCTCAAGGTCGTCTTGGAGCCAGTTCCTCGGTTTCCTTTTCTCATTCATGGTAAGGGGACCATGGTATCTCTTACTTCCTGAGGCAGTGGTGAGGATTAAGGGAACTAGAACATTTGAAATGCTTGCACCTGTCCTCAGACCAGGGAGACATGGACATGCAGGAGACACCAGTGCAGATGCCACCAGATGGCATCCAGGTGGCCTGTCTTGCTCTGTGACTTTCGGCTAGGACTTGAAAGTGTCTCAGCTGTCTCAGCTTCACTTTAGGGGAAATCAGATGCACACCATGGGGTTGTTGAGAGAGAGGTTCAAATGATCTGACTCTAAAGCACCTTACAACAGCCAGCATCTATAGCCTGGTGAGCGCTCAGCACCAGGATGGCATGGGACAGCTTTCTGTCAAGCCCTGTTTTATCAGGTTGACATTGTACAGAGTGGGGTGTAAATGAGTGGGGTGGCCCGAGACACTTGTGATCTTGTTCTGTGAACAGATGGCATCAGCCTGAAAATGACTGCTTTTCTTTACCATGTTCCCAAATCAGCCAGGACTTACCGCACACACTTTCAAATGCCGCCGTCACCAAACTCTTCATCCAGCCCCCTTCCTTGCCTCTCCTCCTCTCTGAGTCCTGTCCTCCAAACTTTTCCTTGACAGTGTTGTGCCCCACAGGAAAATCTTCTGTGAAATCACAAGCTTTTCTTTTCGCCCTGTCTGGGTACACTGGCCATAATCATCTCACAGCCTTGCATGGCTATTCATAAGGCTTATCAAATGGAAAGCTTAACCACAAATAAGCCGGTTTCATCACACCTTGTAAGGGTGTGTCAGTTGTTCCATTTGATTTGACTTGATGCCAGCCCCGAATCTTGTAGGGTTTTCTTGGAGGCAGCTACTCTTCTTATCTTTCATCATTATGGGCACGTTCTAAGAGTCGTGGGCATTCTATGCTGTGTGTTAGTTTCCCTTTGTTTAAGCTACCAAAAGAACATGAGTGCTGTGGTTTGAATGTGTGGACAAGGTAGCCCCGAAGTTCCCGTGTTAATGCTGTCTGGAGTTAGGGCCTACAAGAGGGAATTAAAATCAGGCTAGATTATAAGGGAGTAACCCAGTGCTCTGATGGCATTGTGGCTTCATGACAAGAGGAAGAGAGACTTGATTTAGCATGCCTCCTCTTTCTCAACACGCCATTCTTTCTACTCTGTCTGATGTGGCGAGAAGATCCTCATGAGATGCAAAGGAGAAGCCAGCGCAGTAACTTAAATTTCCCAGCATCCAGAACCATGATCCTATAAAACATCTTAATATAAATTATTCCTTCTAAGATATTGTGTGGTAGCAATTGTAAATGAGCTAATATAAAAAGAATGTGAGCTCTTGAGATTTCCTTACCCTACGGCTCCACAGCTGACCTGGGAGTTTTTGGAAATGAAGATGCCAGAGAGGACAGGAGTTTGGCCGTTTTGCTTCAAGACCTCTCTGGAGGACTGGATTGTGTGGTGAACTCCACACGCTTGTCTGGGGAAGAGTGCAGATGTCATGAGGAAGGATCATGACAGTCGTAAAGTACCAGATCAGGAAGAATTAACAAAGTCCCCCACTTGGAGCATGAAATAGGGGAGCTGCTTGAGCGATGGACTTACAGGAAGAAGATAGATTGTGGCATGTGGTTTCAGAGGGCTCCCCCCATCCTGCTGGGGAGTACATGGTGAAATGGAGCCATTCAGTGGCAGTGAGACTGGAGGAGTGGGAGGAGTCACAGGCTTAAAAAAGAATTCGGACCTATTCACTGTTAGCTGAGCACCTCTAGGGAAAAATGTAAACATCCAAAGTGGCTAGAATCTTCCCGGAAAGAGGCAAATAGACAGAAACCTGAATGAGAAAACAGTTGATTGTTCACAAGCAAGTCCAGGTTGTGAAAGAGGGCTTCATGACACTAGAGGATTAGTTGTGCTTTAATGGCTTTGCAAATGGAGGATCACTTCTAACTCGGGGGAGAGGGGACACTAGGCTGTAGATACAGCATGCTGTCTGAGCCACATTTGAAGCACTGGTAAGAGCTGCAGAGGTGGGGAAGATAGGCAAGACGGCACAAGCAAGAGCATGGAGCCTGCAAGGCCAGAGGCAGGGCAAATGTTCAAGAGCCGTGTCACGGGAGGTGAGCAGTTGCCTGAAAAGCTGAACGACAGATTAGCATCTAGGGCCTCACTCACTGTGCGAGTTTTCACAAGTGGCCTATCCTCAATCTGACCCAGTTTCCTTGAGTGGAGAGAGAATCATGGAAGTACCCACTAGACAGGATTGCTGGGTGGACGCAATGACGTAGTGCACATGCGCAGATCATCCTAGTCCCTGGCACGTGATGACAAGCCGCTAAATAACCATTGATAAGTGATTGGTGGCGATGACAATGGCAATGGTGACCAGCAGTGTCTTCAGGTTTCTGGAAATGGTGAAACTGAGGGTTGTACTTTACTTGGTGCTATAATAAATATTCAGATACATAACTCATAAAGAGGAAAGGACTATTTAGGCTCACAGCTGTTTCAGCCTTGTAGTTAGGCAGTATATCATGGCAGGAGATATGGTAGCGAAAATTCATTCACTGCTTCACTAGGGAGTCAGAGAATGGATGAAGAAGGGGCGAGAGTCTTTCTAGCCAGTCTAGGGACATTTCCACATTGATATGAAGTTCTACAACTAGACCTCGACTCTTAAACTCTCTACCACATCTTAATAGTACCAACGGGTCATACCACGAGCCATGAACCTTTTGCAGGCAGTCAACATCCAAAAAAAAAAAAAGAAAAAAAAAAGAAAGAAAAAACAAGATGCCATAAGAAACTATGAGGCCAAGGATATAGAAGATGAGGTGAAGTATTTCCTTGAGGGACAAGGAAGAAATATAATAATGTACTCTGTGAAATTCTCAAAGAATAAATACAAAATTATGACAAAAAAGAAAAGTCACAGGGACGTTTAGAGAAAGAAGAAAATAAATAAAGAAGCATTGCCACTGAATTGTATTAGGAGAATTGTTTTAAAAGGGTTTAAGCAGGAGAATAATATAACAAGTTTTACAAATCAACTAGTTCTCTGGGGGTCACTGTAGATTTGAGGAAGGCAAGGCTGCGCAGAAAGATTGGAGAGGTGAAAAGTGGAGAGCCTTCCCCAGCTGGGGACTGTAGCAGTGGGCAGCAGCTCAAAGAAAGGACCAGTTTTGCAGAACTTTGGGTGGTGAATGTGGTAGGCATTGGTGAAAGAAGAGAAAAACCTAAGGTCGTGCTCGGGGTGACTAGGCAAACAGTGACCCAACTGTTGCTGTGAAGGACCTTTAAAAGGAGCTTGTGTAAGAACAACAGAGATGAGGTTGTTTGGAAAGGCTGAGTGTGAAGAATATATGAAGAGACATGGTGTATATGGCCTCCTTGAAGACTCCCCGGATGTGGCCCATGGAAAGATCCAGATGCTGCCAGAATAATGTTAGATGGCGCCATGAGAATAGGAGGTGTTTCCTGGGAAAGAATACAAGGAGAGAAAAAGAGGAGATCAAGGGATAATCACTTGGAATATCACCATTTAAGGAGCAAGAGAAGAAAAGTATCAATATACCAGCAGGCTTGAGAAAGATGGAAGAGCGTGAGGTGTGACAGAAACTTGAATAGAGTTTGAGGATGCGAGTGATGAGCCATCTCGCATACCATCTGTCCATCCACTAAGATGGAGAAGGGGCTAACTGATTTAGCAAGGAGGTGGGGGATAGAAAGAGCAAAGAGTGCGAGACAGGAAGACGAGTCAGGGATTCAGACTTTATCTGAGATATTCTGAGAAACGGAAAAGTGAAAAGAGTCAAGGAGGAAGGTAGCAGAAAAGACTTTCAGGGTGTGACAGTGAATTTTGTTGTTGAATCTAGGAGACGCATCTCTAGCTGTTGGGCATTTCCAGGGAAGTATAGACTGAGGATGGAAAGATGAATCCTAAATGTGGATGGCATCCCATGTCTGTGTTCTGGACTGGGAAACGGAATAGGGGAAGCAAACAGACCATCACCTCCCATCCCTCTGTACCCCCAGACTGTAGATGCAATGTGATTAGCTTCCCCTCCTTCCTACCTCGTGGGATCACTGCCATATCTCCCCTATTGTGATGGGCAACAGCTCTAAACTGTGGGTCAAACTCAACGCTTCCTTCCTTGAGTGGTTTGTTAGGTGCTTTGTCATAGCAATGAAAACAGTAACTAATCCTTAGGAAGCTGAGTCGTCGTCTTCTTCTTCTTCTTCTTCTTCTTCTTCTTCTTCTTCTTCTTCTTCTTCTTCTTCTTCTTCTTCTTCTTCTTCTGTATTATTACTATTGCTGTGTGTGTGCTGTATGTGTGTGTGGGTGTGCACACTGTGGGGCACATGTAGAGGTCCGAGAACACCTTTCTGAGGTTAGTTCTCTCCTTCCACCTTTAAGTGTGCTCCAGGGATGGAACACAGGTCATCAGGCGGTACAGCAAGCATTTCTGCCTGCTACATCGTATCATCAATGCTAACGGAAGCTTTCTATTGTATAGAAATGAACTTAAGAAGAGGAGGATGATGCAGAGGCAAAGGAAAAGGAATAGAGCTGATGAATTAAAGGTCACAAAGAGGCAGATGAGCACAGTGTCAAGAGCCTGTGCAGAAAGAAATTTAGATGGGCCAGAGCGACCAAGCAAACAGAACCAACTCTTGGTCCACATTTTGTGAAACTCTCTCTACCAAGAAAGTAAGTGTTTCAAGGCTTTCTAGATGGGCAACCTCAAACTCTGCATGTACTAATAATGAGCTTTTAACGACACAAAAACACAAGCCACATACCCTAAGTAAATCATGGTGATTGTTAAGGCCTTCCTGGAAAGATGTAAAGACTCTTTAGTGGAGTGCCCACTAAAGAGATGTTCAGCAAGAACAAAGGATAGGTAAAAACATCAGACCCAAGGTCCAAAGAAGATACAAATCTGTGGCAAAGCCCATTTTAGTTACTAGGCAATGCTACTTCTCTGTCTTTTAAGAGATTGGATACAGAATGAGAAGTATGGCCGAAGCATTCCCCCAGGTCTACATCCTCACAGGCTCAGGGAAAGTCTGAGAACATAAGACAATTAGGGATACCAGGCAAACAGTACTTTCTCGAAACAACCAGGGAGCACAGACTCAGGATACTAGCAATGACCCCTTTACCTTCTTGTTTATCCTCAAAAGGCTCAAGGGGAAAAAATGACCTCAGACGGAATTATATATCTTCTAATCATTATTATTTAACTGGATAAGACCCCATTTTCATTTTAACTCTAATTCACAGTTATGAAAACCAACTTATTTAACTTTAATTGCCTTCTCTTTGTCCTGGGGTTATGTATCAGTTTAAAGCTTTGGGAATGCCCCCCCCCCATCACTGGATGGCCTCCAGGGAACCTGAGGGACAACAAAGATATTATGTACTCTTACAACAAAGATATTATGTACTCAGAGTAAAGGGACAAACATTTCCCCAGACCCACAGAGAGGCAACACCTCCAAACTCTCAGTAGAAATGTCCAAAAAGAACAGGGGTATCATTTAATTAGCTAGTTTTAGAACACATGCTGGGAAGTGAACCCAGTTAGCCCCCAAATATATGTGAGGTGAGAGGTTATTTCTAGAGAGACAGTCTATGGCCTAAGAGAAATTCGTGGCTTGGTTGGAAAGCTTCAGGACACAGTGAACAAGGCGCTACCAGTTGTCCATCTGAGTTGCTGACAATACACAAACCATAATTATTTCCTCTCCCTGGCTAGGGCTACCCCTCAGTGCAGAAGACAGAGGAGAGCCCACCACTCTAGATGAATGACTGACACTTCCTCCGGCCTCCAAGGAACTCTGGGCATGCTCTCTGGCCGCTCTGACAGATGTTTTAGGGAAGTCCTTATGATTTGTCAATTGCAAAAGATAGAACTCTCCTGGTGAGCTGTTCCATTTGCTGTCCACACAGATGGGCTGGGCATCACCCTGACTTGGGACAAAAGGGATGTCACAAGGACATGCTGTTAAAGACAGCAGTGTCTCTATAGAACACAGTTTAAAAAGGAATTTCTCTTTTCAGCAAATTTGATCCACATAAAACCCCCATGGGGTGGGTTGTTGTTGTTCTTTCTAAAAACAATCCCCGCCTTTTCATTGTACTGAATTAATTGTACTTCTCTAGTGCCTTCCATGATTTTCGTAAGTCATGTTAACTTCAATCTCCTACTCCTAAAAGCTTCAGCAACTTTCTAGAATTAGATATAATCTCTTGTTTGATGGTCTTCATGTTTAGGCTCAGCTTGACCTTCCGACAGCAGCCAACACTGGTTTCAGCACTGGAGCCCATTTCTTCTTTGTTCTCTCTGTTTTTCCACATCCTGCCCTTTCCTTCCCCTTCGCTTGGCTTCTCTCTTGCCCTCCATCTCCATCCTAAACCTCAATCAGCTCCTAAAGATTCACTAGTTCCCACCTAACCAGTAGACTACTTCTTCCCAACTCTCAAAGTCCAGCATGACCTCTTCCTTTTCAAGGGTCTCATATAGTGTCTTAGTGAAGTCTCTTCTTACGTTGAAAGCTGTGGCTTTTTCATTTGTAATTCAAAGCCTGGAACAAGCATCATTTCCAGTGTGAATTCTTTTCCATACGCACATAATAATTCTCATAAAAATTCTCTCATTGTGGTGTGAGTGTGTGTGTGTGTGTGTGTGTGTGTGTGTTCCATAGTGGGTGTGTGGAGGTTAAAAGACAACTTTGTGATGTATGTCTCTCCTCCCACCTTTGTGTAGATTCTAAGGGCCAAATGCAGCTCGCCAGGCTTGAACAGCAAGCACCTTTACTCCTGAGTCATCTTGCCAGCTCTGTTTTTAACATAGGCACTTCTTGCCCTGCGGTGGAATGGTTGGCTTTGGTGTTTGTGGTCAGCAGTTTGAATTTCAGCTCTGCTGTGTCATCCTAGGTAGGTTACTTAACCCTTCTGTGTACTTTTGCTTTCTTACTTCTAAAATGGAAATATGACATCTGTCTTAAACAGTCCCTGTAGGGATTCAATGAATTAAGACATTAAAAAAATCTTGTCAGTTCAAATGCCAGCATCATTTCTGTATTCTCTTATCTTTTGTATTTTTATTGATAAAATGATGCTTCAGCAAAGTCGAACTATGACAGCTGTTTGTCAAATAAATAAACCAGGACAAGGGATGTCTGATGCTTCTTTATAATAGTGTCTAAATTTAAAAAATGGGGATTGCCCTTCACCCGCTTTCCCACACAAATTAACATGAGGTTTATAATAGGTAATCGATACACATTTTCAGAGCTTTGCAAATATTAATTCAGGAACGGACAGATCGAGAACAATATAAAATTGTGATGTATTATTTTCATGTCAAATCAAAAGCCACACAGAATCGTCCACGAAATCTGGGAAAGACAGTCCCTTTGTTTTAAAGCCCCTCCCCTCCCCCCCCGTTGGGAGGATTATTTAATGTGCACAGCTGTTTTTAGCCAGTCTCTTATGCACCAATGCTACCCAGCAAACCTTCACAATAGCTATAAGCGTGAAGGACAGAGAGAGCTAGGGTGTGCAGAATGCCAACACAGACTTCAGGAAGCCCGAAGTGGAGTTTGGACCCCAGACGTACTCGCCAACCAGAAAGTTGCAAAGATGTACAATAGCGTTCCTGAAGTCTGGGACTCCGAAGCCCAGAGGATTGCTCCCCCTAAGCAACTTGAGGCAGGCATGGGCCTAAGTCACAGTCCAGGCTGACATTCGTCACACCCAGGACCACGCTGCAGAAAAAGCCGCTAGCGGTTTGTTCCGCTAGAAACGCTTGCACTGGCTACCCCATCCCCCACCTCCCGCCCGGCTTTGTCACTCAACTTTTCTCATTCTGTACAGAAGAGGCTTCTCCACCCCCACCTCCGTGCTTTTTAAAGTAACGCCAGTGGAAGAGCTAATGAGGCGACGGAAAGCAAGCTGGTCCCTTCAGGGCTGGTAATGACTCCATGCCTGGGAGCCTAATCAAAGATTTGTACATTTAATTGCTGTCAAGTCAGCTCCAACCACCTGCCATTTCTGCAGCACCTGAGCTCCCAGCTCCGTAGCCCCTGGTTCTAAATGAATCATCACTGTTTCTAAGGGCTGGAAAGCCGGGCTGCTGGGCAACCTTGAAGCAGGTTTATCCAGGAGGGCAGAGATCAAGGGGCCCCACTGGGGGTGGGAGAGTCGCTTACCTCATGGGTTTGGCCTTGGGAAAGACACCTGCTCTTTTTAGAATCTGACTCCTGCTTTTCTGGGAGGAATGAAAGGTGTGGAGGGTGCCACACGGATAGCAGGAGAGCAGGGGGAAGTGACAGTGGACCTCGTTTTTTTTTCAGAGTCTGTGGGGGCCTTTATTCTGAAGGATGACTGAACTTCTGCTCCCAAAGGTGGTTGTAGCCTGCTTCCGTCCGTGTGTGCTAACAGTGCTTTAGGAGAACATGGTGTTTGTTTTGTTGTCTTTCCCTAATTCAGGCTGGAATTGATTTCTAGGCTCTTTGGGAGATTTGGGGGATGAGAGCACCTTAATCTAGACCTAGATTTAACCTAATGGCTATTAAGCAAGCTGCCTTGTGGGGTGTACATTTGTGGGGTAAGCAAGGGGTGGTTAGCTATTGCTTCTTCAGTTGTGCTAAAATACTTTAAACTCATGCACTCACACTTTCTTCCCTTTTGAAAAGTTAATGAGTTTATTTTAAATCTTGGCCACAGTTTACCCTTCTTCCCCTCCTCCCAGTCCCTCTACAGACCTCCTTTGTCCCCACCCTCCCCAATCCACTCCTCTTCTGTTTATGTTTAGAAAAGAACAGGCTTCCCGTGGATATCAACAAAACACGACATGTCAAGTCGCAGTAGGACTCTTTATTAAGGCTGGCAGACAACCCAGCATGGGGAATAGGACCCGAAAAGCCAGCAGAAGAGTCAGTGGGACAGCCCCGGCTGCCACGGTTAGGAGTCCCAGAAGAAGACCAATCTACACAGTGTTGCATGCATTCAGAGGGCATAGGTCAGTCCCATGCAGGCTCGCTGGTTGTCATTTCAGTCTCTGTGAGCCCCTATGATCCCAGGCTAGTTGATTCTGTGGGTTTTCTGGTGGTGTCCTTGACTTTCTGGCTCCTACAACCCTTCCTCCCCTTCTTTTGCAGGATTCCCTGAGCTCCTTCTAATGTCTGACTGCATACACTAAAGTCTAACCTTGTCCTCTTTATCAGTTATAGGTTCATCAGGGACACCAGCTAAACCTTATTTTTCCGACTTAGTTCCTAGGACGGTTGTTCCAAATGTGAGCACACAGTCAAATCACTGGGTGGATGTATTAAACACACTCTGAGACTCCAACCCCAAGGGTCCTGATGCAGTTGGCTTAAGGTTCAGTCAATGATGCGCTAGTCAAACTCTTGGTTCTGCTAGTCCTATTGTAGGGCAGGGTTAGATAATGATCTAAAAGTCCCTGCTTTCTGTGCCCGGCTTGGCACTGGCAGGAGGATGAGGTGATGTATACTTGACCAGCTGTGTCTGCCTGAGTTGGCCAAGGAAGAGCCTCTGGCCCTGAGAACTTAAGGAGGAAAAATGACGATTCTTCTCTCCTTCTCCCAACCTGGGCCAAAACTCATATGTAACCAAAGGAAATGACTCAGACTGAGCCAATGGCTGGGCAGGAAGACCTAAAGAGGTCTGAGGACCTCTTTAGAAATTGTTTGGGAATTGGTTCCTCTCTAGGGTGACCAGGCCAGGGATAACCAGCAGGGTGGTCCTCGTCCAACAGGGATGCTGTCTGTCTGCCGTTCCTTCTGCGCTGTAAGAGGCATATTATTAATTCAGATTTACAAGTAAAAATAGAGGTTTATCATATGTTTATCTGTACCCTTGACAAAGAGAAGGAAAGAAAAAGAAAATCAAAACAAAATGTCAACAAAGCAGAGGGAGGAAAACGATTCAGGCTGTCTGTATTCATCAGCCCAGGATCTCATGGGCAAATCTTTGAAGCAACTATGGAGCTGGATCTCTCTCTCTCTCTCTCTTTCTCTCTCTCTCTCTCTCTCTCCCTCCCTCCCTCCCTCCCTCCCTCTTTCTTTCTTTCTTTCTTTCTTTCTTTCTTTCTTTCTTTCTTCTTTCTCTTTATTTTTCCTTTCTATCTTCTTCTTCCTCTTTCTTCCTCTTCCCCCCCCTTTCATTTCATTTAATAAACCTAACCCAACTTACAAAGTAAGTTGAAGTGATAAATATCTCTACCCTTCTGCAGAAACCTACTGATTCTGAGTAGCCGTTGACCCGAATCTCCAGTAACATAACAACTTGGGATCAGCTAGCTGGTCTGATAAAGAAATAGCAGTGACTGACTGTGTCCTAAAACTTTCCCTTGCATGTTGTTTTCCTGTATTTGTTTGCCTTCTTCTGCCTACATAGTTTTAGGCACATTCCAGACAAATGCACACTTGCTTTGGTTTCCCCATTGCTGCCTTGACTCTCTAATCGGGAACCCTGGAAAGTGTGCATGATAACCTTACTGGAAAGCAAACATCATCTGATCGTCCAATCACATGGAAAGATATTGTTAATTGTTATTCACTTAGGCCTCTAAATCTTTCCCCAGGGCACTTAAAATCACAGAAATCAGGGTCATTCTCTCTTTAGTCACCTCTGGAATTTGGGTCTAAAACTGTCTATGACCTGGGAAAACAGAACACAAGAATAAGTTCTATCATCTCATAAGACTCCAAACAGCAAGTCTGTATGTAGTTAAGTTATGTATTTCAGGAAATTATGCAAATGGGAGCCTTCCAGGTGGAAGAGCTCACCTTCTTCAGTCCTCCAGGAGCAATTCCCTAAGGAGACTTCTGGCCATAGACTCCTTTAGTGACATCCGGAGGATAGTGTGTGAGACACCACACCAAGCACATCTTGAAGACTGAACTGGAAGACATTTCCGGGGCTCTCTTCCCTGGCCCAAGTCTTCCCAGCTGCTGGAGCTGAGTTTCCTTCGCTCTACCCTTTGTGCCATGCTGACCTGTGGTTTTACTTTGCATAACCCAGCCCTGGAGCTGCTTGTATATGGATTTGCCTTCCCTGATGGCAAAGACTTTAAGACCAGGATCTAGAATGCAACCATAGTTGTTCCCTGCTGCTTCCTTGTGCAGAGCTTGGCCTCTGGTAGGGACCCAGTGTGCAAACGAAGGCTACGCTGAAAGCAATTTTGGAGATCTTACTCACAGTCCTGGTTCATAAATTGTGTAGAATGTATTGTGCTTTTAATATGGTAAATTATTAGGTCAGTCCCATGATTAGATTTGAATCAAGTTGAGAGATTCTTACCGCTTTGCCCCTTATAAGATGCGGCCAAGGCACAGACTTGCCCACAGGTGAAATTGCTAAATTGCTGCTTCTTGAGAAAGGATTAAAAGCAGGTCACGAGGACAATTGGCCTGCTGTGCTTTCCTCACAGAGTGCGTGTGGCTTCCTCCTGTTGGCCCTGGAGAACCCAGCACTAAGGAATATCAAAACACCAGGAAACTCATCCCTCACCGTCTTATTTGCTCCCATCTTCATGGGAGCTGGGCGATCCCCTTCTCTGATGTAGAAGGAATCCTGGCCCAGAGAAGCCTTTGCTTTCACCCCACCAGTGTCTTCCCAGGGGTGAAACTGCTGGCAGCTTCCCTGGGGCGTATGCCGAGGACTGTGCTCAAGTCTGCTCAACTCTGTTCCTTGCCATTTCTCCACTCTTCTCATCCAAATGCAAAGGACAATGGTGGCATCAATGCAGAATGTTCTCTGAAGACCTTGGCTGCACACTGTCCCCCATCAAGGGTAGCCCAAACCAATTACACACGAGGCCACACTCTAAACATGGCCACCCGTGGTGCTCAATGACTGAAATCCTTACACCCAAGAGGCTGAGAAAGGAGGGGTTGGGAGCTCAAGGCCTGCTTGGGTTAGTAACAAGTTCACTAGTTTGGACTAAACAGCAAGCATGTGCCTCAAATAGATAGATAGATAATAGAATGATAGATAGATAATAGAATGATAGATAGATATATAATAGAATGATGATAGATAGATAGATAATAGAATGATGATAAATAGATAATAGAATGATAGATAGATAGATAGATAGATAGATAGATAGATAGATAGATAGATGATAGATAGATAGAGCAAATGAGAACCCCCCAACAAAACCCAATCCAACCAAATAGAAAAATAACAATAAAACCCAAGACAAAAAAAGTAGTATAATTTAAGACGATTTATAAAAGCCAGCACTTGTTGGAGGTACCTGAGGACTTACTTACAGAGTATCCAATGGCCAGTGTCAGCAGCCATGCTTGGTTTGCTCAGTGTGAAAGCTGGTGAAGATTAGCTGGGACAGAGAGCACCAAGATGCATCATTGGGGGCGTGGCTGGCATCCTCTGGGACTCCAGAAGTTCCCTGACCTCTTTCTCAAGCACTCACCAGGGACCTCCTCCCATCCCACCTCTCTCTGACTCCCTGCCTGGCTTCCCCCTGCCCTGATTAAAGGGAAGGAAGATAGGCCTTCCGAATGCTCCTCATTTCATTCCTTCATTCCTCCTGCCAGCGGGCGCTAGATAAAGTTGAGGTTTGTACAACACACAAGTGTAAGGGTTGAACGAGGTGTAGTCATTGGATGAGAGGGAAGGTGTGGAGAGATGTAAGCCACTTCTGTCCTTCTTCTGGGCCTCTAATACTCAGTGGGCAGCAGTCTGCCTGGAAAGGGGGAGGCAGAGCAAGAACTGCAATGTGGATATCCACAGCCCATGACCCATCCCTGCTCCCATTTCCCCTCTACATTCGCTAGCCCTGCATCCCACATTCCTGAGCCTCAGACTTCCCCGCAGGCACGATGGAACGTTGGAAAGTGTTCAAACCGGGACGTGTTGCAAAGATGACATATGTTTCGTGCAACTATCTCAGAACCACACAAGACTCCTAGGCAGTGTGCCAGAGAGAGAGGGAAAGAAAGAAAGAGAGAGAGAGAGAGAGAGAGAGAGAGAGAGAGAGAAGAGGAGAGGAGAGGA
>NC_022009.1:102587296-102589655 GCF_000317375.1 Microtus ochrogaster
GGCTATGACAAACAATGCTGCTATGAACATAGTTATTCATGACTTCTTGAGATCTAGTTTGGACTTCTGTCCCAACAAGTGTTGTCTGTGGCTTCAGAATATCCCTCAGCTTGCCTTGCTGAATGATATGGTCCAATCCTGACTCCCTTTTCATTAACCAGTTTAATCATTCCCAGTTGAAAAAGCTACCTGAATATTTATAGGGGTTAAGGGTAACTATATAATTGGGACTTTTTCCTTCACTTTGCAAAAAGGAACAAAAAATTAAAAAATTCTTCAGATTTACTAAGCAATCCACATATACTAAAATTTATTCTTCTTGGCATATGGATATTGAAATTTTAGTCAATATATTGTTGTGTGAACACTGGCATGATCAAATAACAGAATAGGTCCATTTCATTCCCAAGTCCCCTGTGCCATTTTAGGTGGAGATTTGTGGCAACCATATTCTGGCCATCGGTAGCTCCTGACTAGGTTTCTGCCTTTCCTGTTTTCCCTCTGTGTGTGGGCACACAGGGTGCCAGCTTTTGTGACTGGCTCTTTTTGATTTAGCATAGCACACGTGAAATCAATCTGTGTACCAATCATTAGTTCCTTTTGTGTTGCTCAGTCGTGTTGCATGAGTGTGTAACAGTTAACTATCTTCCAACCAACCACTGAAGGAGATTGAGATCTTTCCCATTTGGGGCGAATATTAACAAAGCCAGAAACATTTGTGTGGAGAATTCTGTGGATGCATCTACCTTGGCGTTATGACATTTCGTCTAGGAAGTATGTGCACATTTAAATCCTATGAGTACTTGGAGCCTGAAAAACTTTGGGGACCCCTGGGAAGAAGAGAGAGAATGTTTCCACAGTCAGCCATCAGTCAGGCCCAGTCCTGTCAGTTAAACATGGCCTAGCTGCAGCAAGAGGCTGTTATTATTCCCACTGCGGGCATTTGCGGAGTGGAAATTAAAACGAAGTCTCTTTCACTGAGGCCCTGGGGAAGAACACAAGTACTTGATGGTCACCATCAATTTAGTGGGCCCTAAGGTTATCCGGTGGCTACAGGAATATTTCCATGGGTTGCAGCAAGTCCCAGAGCAGGTCACTTGTGTGTGTTGGAAGAACCCGTCTTCAAACTGTGTGTAAATGCTCTGTCCTAGCTTGGGGTACTCTTGTTGTGATGAAATGCCAAGATCAAGCAAACTGGGGAGGGAAGGGTTTATTGGGCTTACACTTCCATATTGTGGTCCATCACTGAAGAAAGTCAGAACAGGAGCCCAGGCAAGGCTGAAACCTGGATGCGCGAGCTGATGTAGAGGCCGAGGAGGAATGCTGTTTACTGGCTTGCTCCTCAGCGCCTGCGCAGCCTGTTTTCTTAGACAACCCAGGACCATTCAGACCATAGTGAACTGGGCCCTCCCATCTCCCCATCAATCATTAATTAAGAAAATGCCCTACAGCCTGATCTTATGGAGGCATTTTCTTGGTTGAGGTTCCCTCCTTTCAGATGACTCTAGCTTGTGTCAAGTTGACATAAAACTCGCCCACACATACTCTTTAATAGCTGAGTAAGAGCCTATGAGTAGTGTTTACTAACAAACTTCATCTTCAGTAAGTTTCAATAAACTTTTCTCATTAACTTTGGTGATGGGGAGCTACCCATGTTTTTAGTTAACATAGCTATATTTAGATGTTCTTTCCTCCTCCTCTTCCTCCTCCTCTTCTTTCTCCTCTTCCTCTTGCTCCTCCTTCTCTTGCTCCTCCTTCTCCTTCTTTTTTGAAACACCCAGGTGTGAACTCAGGATCTTATGTATACCAGGCAAATGCTCTGTCATTAAACTATAACCCCAGTTCTTATGTATGTATGTATGTATGTATGTATGTATGTATGTATGTATGTATTTATATTTTGAGACAAGATCTTGCTAAATGACATAGGCTAGCCTTAAACTTACTCTGTAGCCCAGGCTAGCCTTGAACTTGATCTCCTTGCTTCAGGCTGTTGGACCGCAGGTTTGTAACACTAGGGTCATTCTTAACCTTACTAAAGATTTCAGGCTTCTCATCAATTCATCCTGTCTTCTCTCTGTACTCATAAAAAAAAAAAAGCAAGCATTCTCTTAATGAAGTTCAGCTTAGCCCCTGTTGTGGTTCGAATATAAAGCATCCCTCTAAAAGGTTCATGTGTCAGAAGCTGGTGGGACTGTGAGAGGGGACTGGATCACAGGGATGCTAGCCATGTCCATGGGTTACATAGGCCTGACTGAAGAAATAGGTTGCAGAATGGAGTGATGGAGGAAGGCCATTGGTTAATTAAATAAAGAAGCTGCTTGCCCTGATAGGTTAAAACATAGATGGGAGGAGTAAA
>NC_022009.1:102589755-102592628 GCF_000317375.1 Microtus ochrogaster
AGGGAGGGAGAGAGAGAGAGAAGAGGGTCTAGCCAGGACATGTGATTTATCAGCAGCCGCTACAAGCATTTTCTCCACTGTAAATGTCCTGACATTCTGACCTGGCTGCTCTGAAAATTTCCAAGACTGTTCCTATGCCAACCCAAAACATTACATGACCTATGCTTCTTGGGCAATCCAGCAGTGGTCTAGTGTACCAGGAGGATGTGGGTGACATTTGAGTTATTGCTCATTCTTTCATATGGGAAAATCTAGTGGTTTTATAGCCGCCAGCAGAACTTCATGAGACCTTGAAGGGCTTGTGCCAATGCCCAACTTTTACAAACATGCCTTTACTGTCTCACTTACATGTGTGTAGTCAAATAGTTTTGAAAGCCCAACACACATGAAAAATATTGGACAACTTGTCTGAAAATTCCAAATACCTCTATAATTTCACTGTGTGGTCTGAGCACCCCAGCGCCTCTGTGGAGCATCCCATTGTGAATCAGATGTTTGGTTTTATGTCACCCAGCCTGACCACTCTAATTTTTTTTAAGTAAATTAAATTTTAAAAACCTGATATTTTCTCTCTGTTTCTTTTCTTCAGAAATTTACCACCTATCCCAATATTTGTCTTTCTAGGGAGAGAAAAGCATTCTCTCTCTCTCCAGTTATTTTGCTCTGATGATGGACTCAAAGGAAAGGTGGTATGGTCCAGGATTTTCTAAACGCCATCACCAGACTAGCAAGGGCAACATCAGAAGTCTTACATCCCGGTCCTGTTCTTGCTGCAATCTGGCCAAGCCACATCCCCAACCATAACGATGCAATGCCAGCTAGAAAGTTCTTTAAAAGGCCAATTACAGGGAGCCCAGAGGGACTAAATGTTGCATCACCATCATATATATAGAATGTACACTATTCATGACTTCTTTTTTCCCCTTTTTTAATTGATTTTATTGAGCTATATATATTTTTTTCTGCTCCTCTTCCTTCTTCTCCCCTCCCTTTCAACTCTCTCCCAAGGTCCCCATGCTCCCAATTTACTCAAGAGATCTTGTCTTTTTCTACTTCCCATGTAGATTAAATCAATGTATGTCTCTCTTAGGGTCCTCATTGTTGTCTAGGTCCTCTGGGATTGTGATTTGCAGACTGGTTTTCTTTGCTTTATGTCTAAAACCACTTATGAGTGAGTACATGTGATATTTGTCTCTCTGGGTCTGGGTTCCCTCACTCAATATGATGTTTTCTAGCTCCATCCATTTGCCAGTAAATTTCAAGATGTTATTATTTTTGTCTGCTGTGTAGTACTCCATTGTGTAAATGTACCACATTTTCCTTATCTATTCTAAGGTCAAGGGGCATTTAGGTTGTTTCCAGGTTCTGGCTATGACAAACAATGCTGCTATGAACATAGTTATTCATGACTTCTTGAGATCTAGTTTGGACTTCTGTCCCAACAAGTGTTGTCTGTGGCTTCAGAATATCCCTCAGCTTGCCTTGCTGAATGATATGGTCCAATCCTGACTCCCTTTTCATTAACCAGTTTAATCATTCCCAGTTGAAAAAGCTACCTGAATATTTATAGGGGTTAAGGGTAACTATATAATTGGGACTTTTTCCTTCACTTTGCAAAAAGGAACAAAAAATTAAAAAATTCTTCAGATTTACTAAGCAATCCACATATACTAAAATTTATTCTTCTTGGCATATGGATATTGAAATTTTAGTCAATATATTGTTGTGTGAACACTGGCATGATCAAATAACAGAATAGGTCCATTTCATTCCCAAGTCCCCTGTGCCATTTTAGGTGGAGATTTGTGGCAACCATATTCTGGCCATCGGTAGCTCCTGACTAGGTTTCTGCCTTTCCTGTTTTCCCTCTGTGTGTGGGCACACAGGGTGCCAGCTTTTGTGACTGGCTCTTTTTGATTTAGCATAGCACACGTGAAATCAATCTGTGTACCAATCATTAGTTCCTTTTGTGTTGCTCAGTCGTGTTGCATGAGTGTGTAACAGTTAACTATCTTCCAACCAACCACTGAAGGAGATTGAGATCTTTCCCATTTGGGGCGAATATTAACAAAGCCAGAAACATTTGTGTGGAGAATTCTGTGGATGCATCTACCTTGGCGTTATGACATTTCGTCTAGGAAGTATGTGCACATTTAAATCCTATGAGTACTTGGAGCCTGAAAAACTTTGGGGACCCCTGGGAAGAAGAGAGAGAATGTTTCCACAGTCAGCCATCAGTCAGGCCCAGTCCTGTCAGTTAAACATGGCCTAGCTGCAGCAAGAGGCTGTTATTATTCCCACTGCGGGCATTTGCGGAGTGGAAATTAAAACGAAGTCTCTTTCACTGAGGCCCTGGGGAAGAACACAAGTACTTGATGGTCACCATCAATTTAGTGGGCCCTAAGGTTATCCGGTGGCTACAGGAATATTTCCATGGGTTGCAGCAAGTCCCAGAGCAGGTCACTTGTGTGTGTTGGAAGAACCCGTCTTCAAACTGTGTGTAAATGCTCTGTCCTAGCTTGGGGTACTCTTGTTGTGATGAAATGCCAAGATCAAGCAAACTGGGGAGGGAAGGGTTTATTGGGCTTACACTTCCATATTGTGGTCCATCACTGAAGAAAGTCAGAACAGGAGCCCAGGCAAGGCTGAAACCTGGATGCGCGAGCTGATGTAGAGGCCGAGGAGGAATGCTGTTTACTGGCTTGCTCCTCAGCGCCTGCGCAGCCTGTTTTCTTAGACAACCCAGGACCATTCAGACCATAGTGAACTGGGCCCTCCCATCTCCCCATCAATCATTAATTAAGAAAATGCCCTACAGCCTGATCTTATGGAGGCATTTTCTTGGTTGAGGTTCCCTCCTTTCAGATGACTCT
>NC_022009.1:102593628-102618337 GCF_000317375.1 Microtus ochrogaster
GTAGGCTAGAATCTTCCTGGTAAGCCACCTTGTGGGCTACAGCAGATGATTAGAAATGGGCTAAATTAATATGTGAGAATTAGCCTAGAAGAGGCTAGATAGATGGGCCAAGCAGTGATTAAAAGAATACAGTGTCCGTGTAATTATTTCGGGCAAAGCTAGCCGTGCGGGCAGCGGGGTGCTGGGGACGCAGCCCTGCCGCACCTATTACTACAATGGAGTGTGCCTTTGAAGGGTACATCTTATCTTTGTGCCTTCCTTTCTCTTTCCCAGTTGTCTGAGGGGAGCAGCTTCGGTCTACGGAAAGCTCTCTTGCAGGGTGCTGCAGGTCACTCACAGCAATGCTGTCAAAAGACCACGGACCGAAACTTCTGCAGCTGTGAGCCTGAACAATCCTTTCCTCCCGAGCACTGGTTTTCTTCGGTATGTCGTCTTAGAAATGGAAATTAGCAAACACACTTTAGGATCTCATTCAGTCTTTCCCACCCTTCTACCTTATCACCCCGGGGCATAGAGGTTTTTTTTTAACATTTCACAACTAAATATTTTCACTTACCTATAGTATGTCTGTTACGTGCATGTATCGTAATAGATGAATATAAATGAACAATAATAATAAAGATGGATACACTAAGTCTATTTTAATTAAATATCTATATAAAAAGAATTATTGGACCTAGATAATGCATACCTTCAATATGGATGTGCTCTAATGATGTGGCTGTAATTATTTTTGAACAAATTTTAAGAAGGAAGAAAGCGTAGGCAAAAGAGAGTGCTGTAAATTTATAGTGAGGTTGGGCTTTACTATTTCAATTGTATTGCAGAGAACTTCTTGTGATTTGGTCATTTGAAAAACGCTGTTTCAGTGTAGCAATGTGTCTGCACTGACCAATCAGCTTCTGAACGTGGCACTGAACGAACCCCCAGGAATGTGAGAATCTGTGCTGGTCAATCACTGACTGAACAAACTGGTGGTTAGGGCTTTTAAGGAACCACTGGATCATGACATAGTCAACTTTCTCTGAGCCACGGATGAATGCTGAGGTCTTAATGAGATGAACAAGGTAATAATAGCAACAGTAGCACCCATAACCAATGCTTCATGAACATTGTGGTTAAGAGAGGCAGTGTTGGAGGCCTTGTTTGTTTAGGAGGTGAGTCATGACTGGACTGGTCTCCGCTCTCACATCTTTTAGCTACGCACCTTTGGCAAGCCACAGTATGTGAGTGGTGTCTTTATCTGAAAATGTGAATAAATGGAAATATAAATCTCTAACAATTGTAAGCAAATGATTTATAAATGATAATGCTTTTATAAATTTATAAATAAAATAAAGTTGGTAGCAATTAAATTAAGAATTATAACTACTAATCAGAAACTTGTAAGTTATTGGGGCTTACATGAGATGTTGCAGGCGTTTAACTTATAGCCTAACATATGGCAAACTCAAAATAATGATTTGCTGCAGTTATGGCTGTGTTTTGTCTGTATGTGCATGTGTGTGTCTGTCTCTGTGTGTGTGTGTGTGTGTGTGTGTGTGTGTGTGTGTGTGTGAGTAGTCAGACGTAATGAGTTTTTTAAAAGTGAAGAATCCTTATTTTCAAGGGTATTTTTAAGTGATAGAGTTCGGCTTGTTAGAGCTGTTCCTAGCTTTCTACACTGCGGAAATGAAAAGATATGGAATCGAGACTTTGGAAACTAAGAGGGGTAATCACATACTTGGGCTAAGCTGCAAGTGCAAGGACAACTATCCTTACTCCTGTGTGACTGGCATTTCCTTCATGCACAACATAAATGTGATTTCCACTGGAAAGCAAGATTGAACCAAGATCAATAAGAATGTGCGCTGAGAGAACAGGAACATGCCTAGAGTCATGGAACAAAAAGATGCGGAAGACCAAAAGTAAGAAGATCCCTAAGCTCCTAAAATTTCAGTCTGGACAATTAGATAGACCACCTGTAAATTTTTGTAGCTACCAAGATAACTTAAGAGTTCACAATGGGCTTATGAAGTCCATGCCATGCCCTGTTTCCTCTTCCTTCTTCACACAGGGACTGGCCTGAAGAGTTTGAAGTATATTGCTTGCAAGTAGGAAGAGAGACATTATGAGATACCAATCTGAAATTTTGAGGCACCAAAATGATGAACAAATAGATAATTAATTTCACATGAATAAAACAACATAGCAATTAAAATCAGTAGAAATTAGGATTCTTGTTTTCCGAAATATAAGTCAGTAGGTAGGCTGGGGAGATGGCTCAGGCTGCAAAGTGCTTGCTGAACACGCATGCGGGCCTGAGGGTGAACTCCAGACACCCATTGAAGATCTGGGCACAGCAGTACATGCATGTCTTCCCAGTGCTATAGAGGCAGAGCTAAGAGGATCCCGGTGTCTTGTTGGCCTAGCTGAGTCAGTGAGTTCTAGGTTCGGTGAGAGACCCTGTCTCAAACCACAATGTGGAGAACGTTTAAGGAAGACACACAATGCCAACTTCTGGCATCCACAAGTGTGCGAATGTGTTCCAGCATATCATGGTGAGAGTCCATGAGGGTGTGTGGCTGGTGGCTGTCTACCTGGAACAAAACCCAAGCAGAAAAGCCAGATGGAGGCAGCCTCCACTCCTCACTCCCTTTCTCCCCACAGCATCTCTGTTTCTCCTCTTTCTGGTTGTTCACCCGCCATTCCCTTCTCTCTCTAAACTGACTTTCTCTTCTTGTTTCCTAGTATGAAAACTGATGACATGTTTGCCCCAGCTTTAGTATATATGGCTTATCATTTATAATCTCAAAGATATATGGTAATATATCTCTGATATATGCTCCATGGGTCTTAGTTCAGCGTCTAGAAGGAGATGCTCTGGTGACCTAGGCCAGAGTTGGAGTCGAGATGGCAACTAACAGTCTGGACACTTGAAGTCCAGAGAGGAAGGCTCCTGTGGCCAGCAGGGAGGGTGGGCAGTGAAGTTCTAGCGAAGAAAGACATATGTATAGAATGGGAAATCATGACGTCTAAGCAACTCATGAAAAACAAACAAACAAACAAACAAACAAACAAAACTGTGTGTGTGTGTGTGTGTATGTGTGTGTGTGTGTGTGTGTGTGTGTGTTTGGCAATGTGCAGCAAAGGGAACAAAGGCTTGACTTCAGGAATGTTCCGATCATAGCTACATACATGTAGGGCGTACGTCACTCAGATCTAATATCCAGGAGATCACCGGGTCTGCAGGGAGTATCTTATAACTGAAGAACGGCTAGCTGAGAATAGCCGTGTTCAAACTTCAGGGTTAAGACCAGCTCTTTCTAAATCGCCGTGGCTACCGCGTGGAGCATGTTCCTCCTTACTACATCCTTTCCTTCCCCTCCTCTCGCTACCTCCTCCCTTCGCCACACCTCCCTCTGCCCTTCTTTCTTGCAACAAGGCCAGCCAAGGCCAGCGGAGCGATGCTGCAGCACCTGGGCTTGGCACACGACTAAGTGGGAAATATATAAAGGATCTAGTTTGACAAGGAAGACGAGTTTCATGTCTGTCAGAGAGGGAAATTACTGCCTTGATATAAGAAAGATTTAATCAACATTTAGCCGCGTGGAGAAGTGAGTTTCCCATCACAAAGGGAATGCAAGCATACACATCACCACCTGTTAAGTGTGCAAAGGAGGGGATTCGTGTATATGCTTGGAAGCGAGAACAAATAACTTTTAAAGTCTCACCCAACTTTAAGATCCTGTGGTACTATAATACAGGGGAAAAAAAAGGCTATTTATTTCAATCACTGTTGATGTCTCTTGGCAAATTTTAAATACCACCGTGACATATACCAAGAGATAAAAACAAGTACAGAGAGAGAGAGTAGCTGCACAATTTTATGTGTATATTGATAGTGATATATTTAGCTTATATGCATTTTTATGTGAGGCTGTTTATATCCAGAGCTCGAGTTGCCACTTTGCAAATCAGCACACAGTATTTGACGTAGCTGACAATGTCAGGGACTCTGACACAACCCTATCTTGTGCTTGTATATAAACATGTGATGTGTGTGTGTGTAAATATAAAGAAAGGGGCCCCGATGTGCAGTTGAATGATTACTAGTTTCCATTGAGAGTGACATCTATTCTATTACCGCAAAGCAGTCATTTCTCAAGCCTTTGCAAGGCATCGGCTCTAAGAGTCAAATATCAACCTAAACATAACATCGGTATGTAAACAGATTGACGAGTTGCTAGATTGCTAGCACATGAACCATATGGGGCTGCAAAGAAAGCTTGGAGGAGCCGGGGATAATTTTAGCCTTTTCTGAAAGCCAAGGATGAGAAGAAGCAACACTGTCTCTTGATGAAACTTCCTAACACTCTTCTGGTTTTTCTCTCAGCGCTTTGTAGGGGCAGTAGTATTCTGTACATTAAAAATGTAACTTGATAGATGGCATTCTTCTAACGCAAAACCTGGGCAGTCTTTGGGGGAAGGGACTGAAGACACAGCCTAGGAAAAGTTTGTCACCTGAGGGGCTCTCTCAGCTATTGTATGGATGTGAGTAAGCCTATTAAAGCTAGGGGATGGCAGAATTAGGTGGAGGGGCCCCTGAGATGCTTTGACAAATGTCAGGACTTTACGGTCCAATGGCGTAAGGCATTGCTCTGAAAGGTAAGGCAGGAAAGCCCATAGGAGATATTCCTGTGTGGGTGGCTGCCCATCCAGGGGGTGCTGGTCCTTCACAGTGAATGCCACAGTCCCCAGTGACTCTGGTTGTGACAGCAGCTCCCCTGGGAGTATAACCTTTGGGAGAAATAGAATGTTCTGACTCATGCCTGAATTTCTGTGCCAAGCCCCCTTAGGTAAAGTCCCTCAGGGGACCACCTCCCCCCTTGATGACCTGCTAAGTTGTCAGGACTGGATTTCCTGCCCTGTGTTTGTCTTACTGAAAGCTGGAGGAAAGACCTGACCTCCAGCTCACGGCAGGGGGAGGAGAAGGACAAGACACACTCTGACCTTTAAAGTCCATTTGGCATTGGTTTCCTTTGAAATTGATATTGAGAAGTTCTCTGAGCCCTGACCTGCAAACAAGGATAAGGACGGCTTTGAGTGGTCATGAGATCTGACATGCACTGCGCACTGCGTAGGTTTCCTGTACTCAGTGGCAGTCCTTCTTTATCTTCAGTCTTTGGAGAAGAGGAAAGAGCCAAAATTATTAAACTTTTGTATCTGAGCTTCCACTTTGCCGCTTACCAATGGGGAGAATTTAGATGTGCTAGCCATGAAGCTGAATGCTTCTTCGTGAGGTTGAAAAGTGGGTGGCATTTCCTCTGCCGAGCGTGTGAGGGTTCTATGAAGTAATAACCTTTGTAAGCGCGTTACCATTCGCCTGTTCTCCATTTTACACACAGAAGCCATAGTGCAGGGGTTTAACCCACTTGTCTAAAGTCACACAGCAGTAAATGTCCATCCTGGGCTTCAGGTCACAGTAGGTCGGGAAACACCCACCTAATCAAATTAGTGGCATACTGCTGTGGTCTTGTGTTTGTCTCTCTTGGAGATCTGTTTCTGTCGTAAAACAGCCGCGGCGTTCTCCAGCACCATCGCATAACCCATCACGTTCACGGTAAGCCTCTAGTCTGTTCTTGGATTACAAAGGCATATAGGTCACTGCTGCGTCTGCCCTGGGATTTTTACAATTCAAAGCCGACAGCACAGGTTACGCCAGGGTGATGGATAACATATTCAGGAAAGCACTGACGAAAGCTTCCTTTGCTGGAGTCTCTGTAATACAGTTTTTATGAATGAGCACCCAATCAGCAGAGTCAAGGCGCACCTAAAAGCTGCACCGTGGAACAACAGGCATTTCACGTTCCAGGCAGTGTCCAAGGTTAGGACAGCAGGGCCAGAGTGAATGCACCGGGCCAAGAATTACACCCAAGTTGGGTTTTTGGCAAATAGAGCAGATTTGAGACACTTGCTACAACACCAGATGATGTTGATTAACTACATTGTACAAAAATGTAGTTAAATGTATCTTTTGGGTTGAATTTTTCCTTTACAAGGAAATGATGTCAGATGCTGGTAAAATGAAGCAACTGTAACTCTGTCTCATTTTGCACACTCAAAAGCACACCCATCATCTGTCTTTAAACACTTCACCACTTGCACTTGGTCCATGGAACCATAAGGAACAGGATGCGACCTGTATGAAGTAGGGCTGGAGGCTGCCAGTCTTGTTGTGTCTAAGACCACTGCCATAACAGCTCTGTGGTGAGCAATAGTCTATGGTTATCAGTGATTCGTGTGTTAGCCGTGGGGCGGTCCCTGAGCTGTGTGCGTTTCTTGATAGGATCCAGTACAACTGGGTTATATGTGTAAGTAGCACCCACAAGCCAAGTGAGCTCTGGCTGGCCACTGACACACTTCGGGTCTGACTTTCCTCTCTGTTTTGAGGAGCTGGCAAGCAGCTTAACTGGGTTCAGCTCATACAGTAATCGCAAGGACTGCCTGGGTTAATACCTGGATGGCATCTGGAATAGCCTTGGCATAAATGCTCAAAACACACCGGCGTGTATTTGCATTTATCTTGAGATAACCTCTCAAGTCATTTGAGGAATCAAGATCGGAACTCAGAAGGCCTGACTCCAGATTCTCTGTCTCTACACCCTGTCTGAATGAGTAACCCAGTAAGTGAAGAAATAGCCTGGAGTCACATGACCAGGTCATTGCAGGTCCCAGGCCTCCCGTCACTCAGTCTACAACTTGAGTTTCCAGGCTGAACTTCGTGCGTTTGTTAGCTGTCCAGTACTATGACAACATTCCCCAGTTAATCAACTTATAAAGAAGAAAGGTTTGTTTTATTTTGTCTCATAGTTATGGAGATTTCTGTCTGTGTCCAGTTGGCTCTAACGGTTTGGATCAGTGGTAGGGAGGGTATGGCTGGATAATCTATTTACTCCATGACTGGACTGAAAAAGAGAAAGGGTATGCCCCTAGTGGTCAGCAGAGGTCCCTACCTTTTAAAGACTCCACTGCCTCCCGACCACACCATGGGGTCACAGAGCGACACCCTTCATGTCCAGCTCTGCACCTATATAGCAGAGAGCCGGAGTGCTCCTGCCCTTGGCTCCCAGATGCTCTTTGCACCTTATTTCCTGCTGCGAAGCTTCTGATGCCCTTTTACAGATTGCTGACAGTCAACTGGGTGTGGTGGTGTATGCCTTAACTCCAGCATCTAGGAGGCAGGGATAGGCGGATCTCTAACCTGCCTGAGGCCAGCCCGGTCTATCCAGGACAGCCAGAGCTACATAGAGAAACCGTATCTCACAAAACCAAAACCCCAAGCCAAACCAAAACAGCATCAACAAAAGCAGGTTGCATTCTGTATCTCATGTGGGGTGGGAGTGGGGAAGGGGGGGCAGCCAACAGCCAAAACAACTGAAAGTAGACTTGGAGAGAGAACACTGTCATCTTAAGAAGCACTGTCTCCTCCTCGTCCTTCACGGTCTCCCTCCGTCACTTGGATAACCCTGTGCTTGAGGTTGTTTGTGTTTTCACAGTAGAGAAAGAACATAGCTCCAATTTATACTGGGGTCTCCTGACTGTGGATTCCAAGGAGCTTGTATGACAATACATTTGATGCTTTAGTCCGAGCACATTTGATTCTTGACCTCAAGACTATTTTATAATTTTTTTTTCTAGTGTAGATTTTGATATGCTCGGAGAAGAAGTTTGGATTTAAATCCTCCCTCAAACCAGAGAGACAGGGCAAGCTGACCTAAGTCATGTCAAAAGCATGGGATCTTGGGCGTCTTTTCCAGGGCTTTCTGAAAGAAATGAAATAGTTCACTCGGAGTATTGCTATGTGAAATGTAAGTTACTATAGAGAGCTATTCATTCAGAGCCCTCTGGCCATGGACTCTGATAATTATTTTATTCGCTTCAAATACTACCATCTCACTCTGATGATATTTCATTTTAGAATCTGTGTTCACAGTACCCTTCCACATAAATCGGTGTCCTTTCTACCTTCCCCTCGTCAGCATGCTCCATGGCCAGGGTTGTTTTTCCTTTTGAACCCAATTGCTTCCTCTTTGATTCTGTAGCAAATTGGCTGCCTGAGTGAGTAGCCTAATTACTTCCATGGCAATGGGATGAAGTTAGAGACAGGCCATTATGTGAACGCTACAGAGAGACTGGAGCTAAGTTCTTAAAAAAAAAAAAAAGAATAAATAAATAAATAAACCCACAACCACTAGCCTTATAATAACAGGATAGAGGGAGAAAATTACTAGCATTATAAATTGCTTTTTTTGAAAAAAATTCATAATCTCTGTCTTCTAAAAGGCTGTGACATCGTCGGAAAATCTCTCCACAATTTTAATTGTAGCTAATTTTGTGTGAGGAAAAAAACCTCCCTGTGAAAAATGGTCTGATGAAATGTGTTTAGCTGGACTTTGGCAAAGCTCCATGTCATTCTGAATGACTGCTTCAAAAGAGACACAAACAATATTTGCTATCACTTAAAAGGATGAGATAATTTGCATCCGAAGCAAAGGAGGAGATTGAATCCAAGATTGGGCCCTGGGTCTAGCGCCTCCCTCAGGAAGTGTGCTGTTACTGCCGCCACGTGGAGAGCCAGATAAAGACTAGGACTATCCTGGGACCCAGCCTCACCTCTCTGGAGGACGGACACACACCAGGAAAGAAGGCAAGAAGACTTCAGTGTCTTCAGATCAACGGTTGGAAGAAGATACCATGAAGCGTGGATGTGACATCCTAACAGGGATGCAGCTCAGCGGTACGGGCACAAGACCGCGTTCACACTTCAGCACCACCAAGAAGATCATATCAGAATCCCTCATCTGAATCTCGTGTATCCCAACCTTTGGTATAATTCAAACAAGCATTTCCCCAAGACACGTTGTAATCAAGTAATTAAAATGTAAAAAAGAAAGGAAGTTTAATAGAGCAGGCATTTCATGGGTACTTATGTTTTTCTGACACCAGCCAGTGGTTTACTGGGATTGTGCCTGAGCCTGGCTTGCTCTGCATGAGGGAAGTGTCAGAACCAATCGGGACTGGTAAATGTATCAGGAGCAGCTTGTTTCTCTTGTTTCTATAGACTGAGAAGTTCGTGGTTCAGGTGTCTGCAGGAGCTGTCTGGCGAGGGTCCAGTCTCTGGTTCCAGGGGGGTGCCTTCTCTCTGGATGGGGAAAGCAGCACGCCCTCACATGATAAAAGAAAAGAAAGACAAGGAGGACACTATGGTTTCCCCTAAACCCTTTAATATGCTTGCTGACCCCATTTATGAGTGCAGGTCCCTTAATCATCACCTAAACACTCCTGCCTCTCTTAATAACATCGTCTTAGAGTTTATGAGCTAAAATGAACTCACTCAAAATAAAGCATAATGTGATGTGTGTCTGGGGGGTCAAAAGGCATCTTATATTGAGCATTTGGAAAGAAGTAATTTGTTAAATTCCTCCAAAATGGCAGAATTTTCACAAGCTATTATTGCTGTTTTTATTACTCCAAGTTTGAGAGAAAAAAAATAAAGTCAGCTGTAGCTAGACCTTACCTGAGCCGCGCCAACTGGCCCCACTTCCCTGTGTTGTCGGTTGGCTTGGTGAGGGCCAATCACACAGCAGGTTCTCTCTCAGTGTTTGTTAAGTGAAGCAAAGCTTTGGAGAAACTGTTGACCTAAGGCTCTGGAATTGGGCATTTGCAGACGGTGTGTATGGTAACTGAGCCCTCCGCAGCAGTGACTAAGCCCCCGTAGGGAGTGTGTACAGAGTGAGCAGGTCAGGAACATCATCTGTGGAACATCATCATCACAGACAGTGAACACACAACTGCTTCCCTCAGGCACCAGCTCCATTCTGCAGCCGGCTCTACGGGTTTAGTGACGCAGTGCCGGCTTGTACGGTAGGAGTGCAGCTTGTGTCGCTTACCCTCAGGCCTCCTTATCCACTGATCTAGGGCAGGATTTCTCCTCCCTTTCATTTAGTTTGACAGCAGACACATGGCGGAGCATAGGCAAAGGCCACGTGATGACAGAGCGCCTCACTGAAGAGTACGGGTGTGTCCACTCAAAGGCTCAGTGGTGATGTATGGCAGCAGGTAGATGCTTAGACCAGAGCACCCTTTGGTCTGTTTCTCTGCTCCTTCCGCATCCTAATTTAGGACTGAATCATGCTTAGCTGTCTCTTCATGGGTCAGCCGTGACTTGGTGTCTTTGCTGTATCAGTCCTGTTAGAGTGATTCATCCCCCTCTCCTGGGACAGCTTTTCCCTGGAAGAGAGAGTTTGACTCCGGAGGATTAGTGAGTTGGGAACAAATTTGACACCCATTGAGGGCGCTGGGCTCTTTTACTAAGTTGATGACTCATACATATGTCCCAATGGAAACTTTGCTCATCTGGGGAGTCATTAATATGTCAACTCATAATCTAAAAATTATTGGGTGTTGAAGACTTCCTTTCTCTCGTAGCCCAGAGATGTACTTCCTCATTTTCCAACGGAAGTTCCTGAACAGAAGGCAAGGGGCACCCACCCACCACCCTCTCCTGCTGGCTTAGCATGTGGCTATGCATACCTAGTCTAAGCTCTTTGAAAGGGCAATACCTTTACCCCACTAACCTCTGGTGCCTGACTGCTGTTTATGGTTCTCCACATCTCAGGGGATTATTTTACTTCTGGTGGGCTGTGGGTGACTAGTTAAAGTGAAGTGCTCCTCCCAGCTGGGCATCTCATCTGCCCTCAGGCAGTGAGTCCTCCAGAGTGGAGGGCAGAGGTCCTGCCTGTCTGAGGGGGAGGCAGTCTTCAGCAGAGATGAATTCCCTGGTGACCTTGACAACTCCAGCATCTTTTGTTTCTATGCCAACCTTGTGGGATGGTAAAGCTGAGGGGCTGAGAGACCAAGGTCAAGACTCTGCAACGGTTGGCTGTGTGAAATATGAGCAGAGATCTCGATAGAACAATAGCGAAGGCACGCAGGAGAACAAACATTTGGGGGTATAGCCCCTTCTGTTCTTTACCGTTTCCCCTTTTTACAGCTGAATGATACATAGAAAGTGATGCCAATATTTAATGCTATCTAGGGGGGAAAAAAAGAAGAAATGGATTTATTTGGATAGCTAAAGGCACACATTTGTGTTTTTACCTTTTTTTAATTTACTTTTAGATAATCAAGACACCCATAGAGTTTACTGTTGATAAAGACTACCTGGACTGCCTGTTCACCACAACATGTGACATTTTGGCCACAAACACTTTGCAATGTCACCAGAGCCAATCTCCTCATTTCCACTTGCCAATGTCACCCAACATCCCCTCCCACACAATACCTCCTAAGCTTGGATTTGCAGACATCACTGAACATCGCCTGTGTTTCCACCCATTCCTATCAAAATCTGTGCATGGCCATAAGTTTGATTATGATTTGATCAAGCTTGGCTTCCTAGCAGCTCTTTTGAGTCCCCCAAACACTCAGATGCTTTCCTAAGTCCATGAACCTCACCTTCCGCTAGAAATTACCATACCATGCCCCCTCCCCCCGAGTATGAGCTGAAGTAGTCACAGGACAGCCAGAGGACATCTAACTGCACTGCTAATTCCTGCCTGTGGCTCACAGAGGCCCAAGCCAGACCAGGCCGCTGGTGTAGTCAGAGACAAATGCTGCCCAGTTTAACCCAATTACTCTTCGCCACCAGAGAAAATACAGTTATTACAGGTCTTGGACCTCTCTGAGGAAAGCGGGCTCGCAGCCAGAGATCTGTCAACACATGTCCCAGCCGTGTGGAGCAGTATCAGTGCAAATGACAATGATTGGAAAGGGCGAGGCAGGCCTGAGCTGTTCAGAGTGCAGAAATAGAAGCTCTGGCCACCGTTCCCCACTGGCACCTTCTCCACAGAACATTGCAGAAAATACCGGGCTAGCAGCTGGAGAGTTCAGAGCTAAAGTATGGCAGCAGAGCTAGGCTCCACTGTAACTTGATAAATAGGAATTATTTACCAAATACCGGGAGAAAAAAGGCTCAGCAAAGATGATGACTGTGGCCAACAAAGAAGAAAAAAACTATTTTCATGCAAATTTTAAGAAGAATTTCCTTTCCGTGGTTTACAAGTTTCCACGACAAACAGGCTAACGTTAAATCTTCCTTTCAGACTTAGGTCCTCCTAACTACTAGTGACCTCATTTCACCAGACATTCAGCGTTTCTATTGGTCAGCCACTGGTCAGTTCTATTTTTGTGAGTCAGCTCCTCAGGAATCCCGGAAGGCGTGGACTCTGCTGTTTTATTATAAAGATGGCGAAAATGAAGCAGGAGAGGATAAGAGGCGGCCAGACTCGCCATCGCTGGAAACCCAGTCAACTTGTGCGCTTGGTCGTTCACAAACCCTACTTCCCACGGCCTTATGTTCTCAGATTATTTGTCCTCATTTCACTGAGGAGTCATCCTCCCAAACTCTCAGAAGCCCACTGGGTGCACAGGAGCCTGTGTCCACAGGAAATCATGTCCTCATTTCTTAACTAACATAGTGGTTAAACCCTTGAGACTGTAGGTTCCTGTCCCTGCTCTGCCATATCCGAGTGGTTTGATGATGGTGGTTCTCGTGAGTCTCTGTGAAAGGAGAAGACCATTTCCTCACAGGGGTGTGTGTGTCAGCGTTGCCACTACACTTACAGAACTCCAAATGGTACGTGGGGAAAGTATGAAATGTACCATTTTCTTTTGAAAGCCAAGGTGGCCATTGGTCTCATGGGAGATTTGTTCCAAGATCCTGCTCAAGCATCAAGCTCTAAGATAGATAACAAGTCACTTATATAAAATGACACAGTATTTGCATATAACCTACATGCATTCTTCCTATACTTTTAATAAAGTCTATTACTTATAGTGCATAATATAATGTAAACACTATAGGAATATTACCTGTTGTGTGTATATTATGTGGTGAACAAAAAGAGGGGAAAAGTCTATACTTGTTCCATACAAACGCCTTTCCCCCAGATGCTTTCAATGCGCAGATAAATCTGTATATGGAACCTATGGCTGACTAATGAAAATAGTGAAACCAAGGGGCACTTTCTTGGTATACCCAATACGCATGCATCTGAAACACTTTCAGAAGTGGGTTGGTGTGTGTTTGTAATATACACACCAGTCAGGCTGAAGCTGAGCATCGTGGTGATAAACAGTCATCCGGCATCCTAGGGGGCAGAAGATTCTAGGGGACCCCAGCAACTCAAATTCCTCCGGCAGTCAAATGAACTACTACTTTAATTAGCTCTGCCCCTTCACTCAGGAGCACAGACCAAGGGGGACATTGAAGGACTCAGACAATGGGAGGACACCCTTTGCTTTCTGTTGCTGTGATAATAAATACCATGATCAAAAGCAAGCTGGGGAAGAAAGGGTTTCTTTCATGTTGTACTTCTTGGTTACAATCCATCAATGAGGGAAATCAGGGAAACCTGGAGCAACAATGTATACTAGCTTGCTCTGACGCTCATATCCAGCTACGTTTCTTATATAATTGAGGCCCACCTGTTTAGGGATGACACTACCCATAGTGGGCTGGGTCCTCCTACATCAACTAGCAATCAAGAAAATACTCTGCAGACACGATGACAGAACAAACCAATCCTGATCAAGGGAATTCCCCAACAGAGACCCCCTCAAACAACTCTTGGTTTTGTTGAGTTGACAGAGAACGCTAACGAGGAGAGATGGCGTCTCAAAGCAAACTAGCCCGCGCTCACTCAGGCCCACTTCTCCTTCCTTGCGAGGTGGAGCGGTGTGGTGCTAGAACTCTTCCGCAATCCAACTGTTAGATTTTAAGCCACAGAGCACCTAAAACAAATTCATTTAGCATCCAGGTAGTCAATTGCACCTAGGCTTGCCCAAACTGGCCTTTCTGTTAGCAGGGTGTGGGAGAGCACAGGGCTCCGTGGGTCCCTGGGGGCCTGCCAGGCCCTGAGCTGTTGCTCAGCTGTGGGCCGCGCGCCAGTTCTCAGGTCGCTAATGAGTGGTGTGGTGTCTGGCGAGGCTCTTGCCTGCCAGCGAGTGTGACTGCTCATGGATCTTTTCAATAACGCTGACAATTCCTTCTCCTTTCTCTCCTTCCTCCGCTTTCTTTGCCGGAGCTGGCTGAAACAGGAGCAAATTAGTCTCATTCTGGGAAAGGCAGGGTGTGCACAAAGGACCCCCTGAAAGCCTCCAGGGCTCTGTTCCTGGAGGTTTTGCAGTCAGGGTAATTATTTGACTCGGGGTGAGCGCAAGAAGCAGTTTTTGTTGTTGTTTCCCCCGTCTTCCATAGCGGGCCTCTGAAGACACCCTGAGTTCGCTGACCGATTGACCATGTTTGCATTAGACACCAGAAAAAGCAGTGGTGTTATGATCCTGTGAGCGCTCCAAGCTTCGGAACTGAGGATCTGTCCATTCCCTGTTCAAGCGCTTTGCTTTACCAGATAGTACTTCTGTCCCCTTGGGTAAATGTGGCGGATCTTAAACGCCCTGGTGTCCTTAGTTGGGGTGAAAGGCCAAGATGAAATAGGGTTTCCTCAGGTTTAACCTTTCTGCCAGCTGCTCACTTTGGGCTCCGCTGGTTTCACTGTGCCTCGAACACCACAGAAAAGCTTCGTGTTCTCTCACAGGGACGGTGTGGACCAGTCTCACGGAAGTCAGCGCTACAGTCTTGTTGGGTAATGGGTTGGGAAGATTTGGGCCAGCTCTCCTGCTGTTGGAACAGAACTTCCAGAGAGGAGTAGTGATTATCTATCATGACCAGATCTCTGGGAATGACTTAGGTACAATTTCCTAATAAGCCTGCCGCAGCACTTAAATTTTGAGAGACGCGAGCAAGTGAAAGCCAAGGGAACATGGGCTGAGATGTGGAAACCGCCGAGGCTGTTCAGAACACTCTTCATTCTTTAAAATAAACACCGCATAGCTCAGTCTGCTTCTCTCCCTTTAATGCGAACGCCTCTTTCTTCTTTGAGTCTAGGACTTTGGGGACTACTATTAATATCTAAGGCAGCCTAAAGTGGCAATTAAATTAGAAGTATCAAAGCTGTATTTTCTAAATTAAAAATTGGGACATGTGTTCCAACAGGCACCAGAATATTTTCAGGAATAATAAGTAAAAGTATTCAAAATTAGATTTTTTTTTCCTTTGAGCATTTTGACTACAGGACTCCCTTTAACTTTCTGGATAATTCTCTTACATTGCCTGATTGCCCAAGGATAGATCATGCATTATGTTAGTAGTTAGTAGTTGTGTTTCACCAACCAGGAATCTTTAGAACATGGTCTGCATGTACAACTTTGAGTCGTGAGGTCTGGAGACGGTGGAGCAGCCGGTACTCTGCAAGGGCCAAGCAACTGCTTTCTCGGGATCCTATGCCTCTTTTCTCTCTTTTTTTTTCTTTTCTTTTCTTTCTTTTTTATTTATTTTTATTTTTTTATTTTTCGAGACAGGGTTTCTCCGTAGCTTTTGGTTCCTGTTCTGGAACTAGCTCTTGTAGACCAGGCTGGCCTCGAACTCACAGACATCCGCCTGCCTCTGCCTCCCGAGTGCTGGGATTAAAGGCGTGTGCCACCACCATCAGGCTCCTATACCTCTTTTCTATTGATTTCTGTCTTCATGTTTTACGTCCTTCCTTTTTATGGGTGTATTCCCAGTCTCTCCAAACATCTGATTTTATACTTATTCCAATCACACAATCCACAGGTCGTTAGAGCAGGGAGATAGACACTTGACTCTTGCCACGTTAGGTCCCATCTCAATGCAAAGTTGGTCACAATGTGACCATCTATATCTGAGGTGTTGCAGTCCCAACATTTTGCTTCCCAACACTTTGCTTCTCTAGCTACAGAAGATCAAAGAGTCAATCAGGAATATGTGCTTTGATACAGTCTCTGAGAATGCAAAAGGAGAGACAGTTGCCTGTCTACCCTACCCACCACCCCACTGTTCTAGGCTCATCTGACTCCTTGAAAACTGATTCTGTAACTTTAGCGACTGAGACCTGAACACAGAAATGTATTTGGTTTTCAGGCAAGGTTATGATTAATTATAATACATTGAATATGTTACTGAGCCTTAATGGTTTGGACTATTTCACTTTAATACTCAGGTTGTTTTAGACAACACTTTGAAAGAAATATTATGATGAAATATTTGGAAACAATATTTTGAAACATTATTCTGTTATAACAACATCTATAGATAAAACCTAAAAATTTAGACAAGTGTAGCTGAACAAAGGAAAAGGGGTTCTCATGTATTCGAGTGCATAGACTCATGTTTGTGAAAATCCTGGGGTTATTTAATATTCATTAGCCAATGCAGAAGTGTAGCCCCTCAATCAATAGATTTTGACTGGGTACCCAGTCCAGGTCCAGGTATAGAATTATCCACTTCTATAAAAGCAGACATTTCATGAGTTTTCATCAGAAGCATGCCTGGTACTGATAGCCCCAGAGAAGACACGAGAACAGTTATGCAAATAAACTACCAAGAAGGGTTATAGGTACTGTGGCAGGTAGATGGAGGCCCCACGGGAATGGGGAGCCAGACCCTTTGTGAAGGTAGGGCTGGTGCAAGTCGGTTCTTGAATGAGTGGATTTGTGAGGTCTAGAGAGACAGTTAGTTCAGTCAGTGGTGTGTGCGCTGCACAACATGAAGACCTGAATTTGATCCCCATCATCCACAAAAACAAACAAACAAACAAACAAAAAACAGACAGGGTGGTGCGTGCTTGCAATCCCAGCACTGGGGAGGTGAAGAGAGGCAGGTTCGGAGAGAGAACCTGTCTGAATAAACAAGGCGAACACTCCTGACAGACAGCACCTGGCCTTGTCTTTTGGCATCCACACAAATTCTCCCACATGCATAAATGAACCTGCACACACCTGTGCAGGCATGCACACTCCTACACAAGCACACACATACGTGAATCTGCGAAAGGAACCCTAATGATATCAAGGCATCCTTGAAGGTAGTGAAGGTATTGTAGGTTTGGGTGGGAACTGAGGTCAGCATTCAACCCAAGGACAGAGTTACCCAGAAAACCATGCTGCACACCTCACAGAATTTTCAATCGTTTTAGTAGGGATCAAAATGGGTCCTTCAAAATGCAAGACTGGGCTGGTAGCCTGGTCCACCTAGACTGCACTGGTATCTTCTCCTTGTTGTGTCGGAGAAAAACAGGTGTAGACAGGCCCCTGTGAAAGGACCGTCTCTTTTCAGATGGGGCAGGAGCTGAACTGTAGATAGGGACACCTACAGATGTTGTTGACTTGGCCTGGACGAGAACCCGGATCCAGATAAGAATGGCACACATGTTTTACATCAGTTCATGCCCTGTTGGAGATCTCTGGGTTATTCAATCTCATTAGAGGCATTTTGTAATGAATATAATGATCCTAGATGACTATAAAGTTATTAAATTCAGTAGCTGATGCAATCTTCATTTTGCTAGTAGCATTAATTATTAGTAATATTAATCAGTATAAATTGGTGGTTATTACTATAGTGATTTTAAAACTTGTCTCATATTTTCCTCATAAAACTTTATGAGGACGGTATCATTGCAACCCCCCAAATATCAGAAAAAGAACTTGAAGCATAGAAAGGAAATTTCTCTTTCCAAAATTGTAGAGCAGGTAGGAGCTGGAAGCAGGACCCAGTCGGGGCCGATGTAAGCACAGTATTGCTATCATCCTAAAACAGCAGCCGTAAGAACAAGGACCCTTCATTTCTTCTGTCAAATCCTTCAACAGATCCATAACTGTGCAAGTTCAGCTTGGCATGACAGCAGTTATCATAACCATGAATGTCAGGAATAACCCTTGCTTGTTTTTCCATATAGTTTCTCAGTCAACTGTAATAGACAGAGCCATTGGAGTGGGGTATGAGCCCTTTCAACAGAGTCAAAATTCCAGGGATGTGACTAGCTCTGATATTAGCTGAAGGCAGAAAGTTCCTTTTTCTGACCCAAGTCTTGGGAACTCATCTGGCATTGGTGTTACCAAAGAATCAAACCTCTACCGGGAAGTACCCAGTAGATTGTCCCATGGGTGGTTCGAGCTCTGGTTGCCTCCTGTGTCTCGGCCCCTTGGGTCTGGTCTTCAAGCATTGAGATGGATTACTAAGCAGTCTGGCTTTGGTGCTTAATACGCAGGGGCTACTCTAGGTGACTTGACATGAAGGTGGCTCCGTGCTCGTTTCACCTGAAGTCTTGGGAATAGACTCTCTTCATTCTGAGCCTGAAACTCAGGGACACGATGGAAACGCACCAGCAGGGAGTTTCTTGAACAAGTTCCCTATTAGCAAAATGGAACGCTAAAGTTGCAACGACCCAGATTCCAAGGAGATTATATAAGGGAGCCTGATACTATTTGTACAGTGTTTGACTTTCCCTGGAAGACTAGAAATGGTAACTATGCTGTTGTATAACCTCAGAAAATGTCAAGGGTGGCCTGGGGCTTGGGTGAACTTAGACCTCTTGAAACCCTTTGTCAACAAACACAGTGAAGCTGCTTTTCCTACAAGTTCTAAGATCCCTTTATGCAGCAAGCCCCTGGTACTGTCTTTTCCAGAAAGATTCCAGAGCCATTTGCACAAAGGCACCTCCCCCTAACCATCATAGAACTCTGGCAAGTCTGGGAGCATGGCCCAGTTGCCCTGGGGATAAAGAAAGCAAACATCACAGGAGTGAGGACCCCATGGGGTGGAAAAGGGGCCGTGGCTGCTCAGTTCAGCCCATCTCAGGACTCACCGCTGTAGGAACATCATCAGCCTCTATCTCTGATGGGTTAACAGGCGTTACAAAGGAGACACTACTGGGAAAAGGTCATGAAGAAAAAGCATAAAGAACAAGAAAGCGAAGACATTTTTCTAAAGAACCTTCTTCTAAATCCCTGCAGTTGAAAGGAAACCTTGCAAGGGAAAGCGGGAGGCTACATGGTTCCCCATAGTCTATCACATTAGTTGGGTACAAGGTAACTGTAGAGACAGTGCTTTGAGGGGCGTAGCACAGCCACTACCCGCCCCCCCAAAGATCTGTCTCAGACATGTTCGGCCCTCTATAGTGTGTCGAAGAGTCATGATCAGTCTCTGCTGTGTTTTCTCCATTTCCTCCCCCCATCCTTTCTCTACTCCTGAGCATGGAGGACCACAAGCAAAGTTCCCACGTGGCCCAGCCTCTGTGGCACATACCATGGCTACCCACACCCCTCTAGATAGAAGTAATCAGAATAGCCCCACTGACGACTTCTTGGGCACAACCCCTCAGTGCGGGTGGGAAGCATTGACTCTGGCTGGCCATTCCTCCCTCTGCTACTTTCTTGCTGATTATGAAAGAGTGAAAACCCTTCAGAAATGGTTTTGAAGGTTCCTTTATCCAAACCACGCACTCTTTCCCAGCCCGCTGACATGCCATGCAATTTATGGTGGGGCCCAGGCTCAGCCAGATGCCACACAACAGAGACGTCAAATTGTGATTTTTGTCTTTGGGAGACAAAAATATGTGGTGTCAATACCATTCTTCGTTTGCTGCCAGAATTTTCAAACATTTTTCTATTAAATTCCATGTTCCTGGGAATATTATTATATCAATGACTGCTTGGGATTAGCATTGTGGGAAATTGAATTCTGTCGGTATCTCTTATGGGAGGAACATTTTCTTTCATTTATGTGTATTATAGGAACATTACAAAGATAGTTACATATACACCTGTGATTTGAAGAAGCTTGATGTTTAGAAAGAATTTGTTAGAAAATCTTGTAATGATTTTTTTCTATCTTAGGGAGCCATCACGGTAACTTTCCAGTTAAGTTGGAGATGGAGGTGCCAGATGTTACAAAGAGGGAACAACCATGGCTGGCTCAGATTCTGTTAGTTCCTGGGGGGCAGGGGGGCTCTCTCAGAGATAGCTGGGAGCTGAACACCCATGGCTTTTGGTGTCTCTAAAGGGGGACCCAACCTTTCGCTATCCCAGCCTTTCTGAGCATGTCAGGCATGGCCATGAACATGTATGTTAAGACTCCTGTGAGTGGACGAGAAAGGAAAATGAGCCCAGTCATAGAAGCCTATCTTGAAATGAAGTCAAACTATACATTAACAAACAGGTGTCGTGTATGTACCTTGTATCTCTGTGTGTTCCGCTCATTTTCTGTTCTTATTCCTGTCAAGTAAGTTTTATGCAAACCCTGATTCATTTCAGGTTGGATATAGTTTCCTTCATTATTTTTGTAATCTTAGAGCTGCCCCCAAGTGTGTCCATGTGTATCCATGAGCATAAACACACACACACACACACACACACACACCACTGCTGCTTGAAAGAGTAGTCCTTGACTTTCCGTTGTTCCTGGTGTATTTTTACTATAGAGCACAGAGTAGGGATGCCTAAAGGCTAGAATTAGGTAATAACGAGGGTGCCAGTGTTTAGGCAGCGTACTGGAGTGGTGAAGTACCCTGGCAGTTTCATGACATTTTTTAGCTCAGGTATCCCATGCCAGAATCTCTTCACGGGCTCCTACTCAGCTCTGAAGGGCTCTGGGAAACAGAGGCCTTGGCTGGTATTTTTGTGTTTGGGGAAACTGACCTTTCGAGTAAGGGAAAAGTAGCGAGTGAGAACAGCAAGTAGGCAACTCACAGGCTCTTGCAAAGCAAAGTTACTTGTCGAGGGTGATTCTTGGGAATGGCGCACTAAAGCCAAATAAAAATTATGAAATGGGAAAACAGGGATAAATTCTGTCTTCCACAGTCTGAGCTGGATTGTGGCTGCCTCATCCTTTAGGCTACCTGCTGGTTGCTGTGGAGATGTTTTGGCAGCAAGCGGAATGTGCAGCCAAGACAGAATCCAAGGGTGGTCTTCTGTTTCCTAAACCTCTCAGAGAGTGCCCATGGCACGACACACATCACACACATGGCAGGAATGGGGCATTGGAAGACACTCTACTCATGGGCAAGGGTCTTGGTTCTCAGAGAGTCCCTCGTGGCACAACACACATCACACACATGGTGGGGATGAGACATCAGAAGACACCCTACTCATGAGCAAGGGTCTTGGTTCTCAGAGAGTGCCCGTGGCATGACACAAATTACACACATGGCAGGAATGGGGCCTTGGAAGACACCCTACTCATGAGCAAGGGTCTTGGTTCTCAGAGAGTGCTCATGGCATGACACAAATCACACACATGGTGGGGATGAGACATCAGAAGACACCCTACTCATGAGCAAGGATCTTGGTTTCTGGAAGAGCTCTGGGGATCTCACACGGAGGGCAGGAGCCACCAGGTCTGTTACATCTGTCTTTTAAACTCATTCAGAGATTTCTCTGTGTGTCTTGGTGGAGGTGGGGGAGGAGTTAAATTTTACCATGGGTCTGAGAAACAGGTCAACTGTGCACTCGCTGTACCCGGAATATTGCAAAACTACAGTCAATTCTTCGTTGCTGTGTTTTCTGCTTCTGTAGAGTCAATCAACTAAAGTGAAAAATATTTCTGGATAACTTGGCTTTGTATTGCATCTGTATAGACGTTCCTCTGTCATTCACCTCTAAGCAAAATGATATTTATAAAGCATTTGAATTATGTAGGGTATGAGAACACATCTAGAGATGGCTCAAAGTGTGTGGGAAGACTTGTCCATACATAGCATAAATACAATGCTGCTTTCTCGAAGAGACTTGTGTACCTTCTGAGTTTGGCGTCCGAGGGCTACAGGACCTATCCTCCTGCAGATGTCTCTTGGCAGATTTCTGCTGCAGATACCTTAGCAGACACACAAATGCAAGGAAGGCATGGCACTTTCCCCACTCCTCCCTTTGCTCCTTACTCTTAACTGTTTTGACCAGAAAGTGTGCTTACTGCCTGAGCAGAACTAGGTCAGACCCAAGCTGAATATCAAGCCTGCAGAGGGGGAGCTGGTGCAGCACAGACTGCATGAGGAGTGGAAAGAAACTCTGAATCCAAATATGGGAATTAAGAGGGAAAAAGCTAATATTAGACTGCACAAGAATTAGTGCAAAAAGGTGCGGTTATTGCCAGGAGCCAGCGAGTTTCTACCCATCATTTTTATTTTATTGGATAAGAGTTATACTCTTGCCTGGGAGATGTTAAAGGCTCAAAAACATTAACTATTAAAAGTTTTTTTTTAAAAAAAATATGGAAGGTCTTGGAAAGCTGCACACATCATTTCTCTTCAAATACACGACATACCACACATTACCCTTGCAGGGTCATTTCTTAAGAGTCTTAAACGGTCCGCCTCTCTGTATCACCACGGGAACAGCTTCTAACGGCCTCACTTTCGTATAGAAATAACAATCTCATTAATGATGCTAAGTTTATATTGTAAATACATTATCACCACTCTCACACCAACTGCTATGTTAAAAAATAATTACTAATTGGTTTTAGCAAATGCATTATAAAAAGGTGGCTAATTTTAACTATTTTCCTCCTCTCCATTTTAGAACAACAACAGAAAAAAAAAATGGAATGATTCAGAGAAAGCAATCTGTTACCTGGAAGAATCTAATAGTTTTTTAAAAACGATCTTTGATGAAAGTTTTATAGGGTCTTATGGCAATGGTGACTTGGGTCACATGAGGACTGAGTTGAAGCCCACAGTCTGGACCTTTCTCCCCGGATGTGATGATAAGGAATGATTCTATTCACCTTACTTCAGCTTTGCTCCTAGGTTATTTCTAAGAGACCTTTTAAATGCTGCCTGACCCTCCATCATAATCTCTGATGTATCCTTCTAGATCTTTCCGCCCTTGCCCCCCAGTACCTATTCCCAGGTGAGTGCCGCTCTCTGTTCCTTCTCTTCTTCTCCCTAGACCCCCGAGTTCCCACTTCCCCAGCCTCCTCCCTCAGCCTACACCACCCCTTCCTGTCTTATCTTCTGGAACTTTGCAGTCAAACACAAGTCCAGCATAATCAGTCATGCATTTCTTCCCCCTCTTAACCAGTGCTGCCATTGTCTGTGACAGCTTTCCTGCATTGCTTCAAATACAAATAAGTGGCCCTTGGTGCCGGTCATTCTTTCCTTGTCTTTTCAAAATACCAGGGGTTCCCAGAGCTGCTGTTCCTCAGGGCACTGAAGCCTCCACCATCCTGAACGCCCGGCTGTGCCTGGCTTTCCCCCATCACCACCGATAAGTGCTTGCCAAGTTTCAGCACATACTCTTTTTTTGAGTTGATCTTAATCACCACAGAGAAGATTCTGGAACTCAAATCTTGGCTTGGTGAATTACTGGCTGTATTTGTGGCAATTTTATTCATGCTCTGAGTCTCAAGTTTTTCACTTCTAAATCACAGAGAAGAGAGAATAAAAATAATTGTAGGTAGAATATTGAAATTCTAATCCAGTTGTCTTTATCTTTTAATAACATTGTTATTAGATATTAAATGTAATTGCTGAAAAGCGTTCTTACATATCCCAGCTGTTTTATATTTATTAAACATATTTTCTTTTATTTTAATCTTATTCTTTTCGTCTTTTTGAATTATTCAAACATTTTTTTTCTTGTTTTTTTTTTTCTATTGTGGTGGTTTGAATAAGAATGCTCCCCTCCCCAATTGGCACATACATTTAGTAATCTGGGAGTGGCACTATTTAAGAAAGATTAGAAGGTGTGGCTTTGTTGGAGAAAGTGTGTCGGTTTGGGCTTTGAGATTTCAAAAACCCAGTCCAGGCTTAGTGTTGCTCTTTCTGCCAGCGGATCAGGATGTAGCTCTCAGCCTGCCTTCATGCTGCCACATCTCACCAGGGTATCGGGAACTCATCTGAACAACATCAACAGCCTCTGAAGCTGTAAGCCAGCCCCAGTTAAATGCTGTCTTGGTCTTGGTGTCTTTTCACAGCCATAGAACAGTGACTAAGACACTTATTATCATTATTAATATATTTTAGTGTGAGTTGTGGTGCCATCATGAAATGTGGTTTTAAGGATTTGCTTGAGAGAAAAAGACAAGGATGAGATTCATTGTCTGGGTAGTTCATTTCTTTACTGAGTTCAGATCAAGGCTCTGGGAATAGTGAGGGACCTAAATAAGCCAGGTCTACCTCACACAGTGTGAAGCCTGAAGGGAAATAACACAAATTCTTGGAGCCAGAGAGTCTTGGATTCGGGAGTGTGTGCAATTGTTAAAACTGTATGCCCCTAGACAACTGCTTACATACAGTTCCTTCAGCCACAACCCTGGATTGATGCTTTCCTTGGGGGTTGGAGACTGGAGCTGACACACAGAAAATGATAGGACAGACAGCACATGCAGGAGGTAGAAACCAGTGCTGTAATAAATAACCACAGAAAAAAAATAAAAATAAAAATAAATAACCACCGAGTTTACCAAATTCCATCTGATCCCCCTTGCCACAAACCAATATTACTAAGTATGCCAAATGTGCTTTGCCAGTTTGTAACATAAAACTGTCACACACGCTTTAGGTGTTCATGCTTTTCAATGCTAATTTTCAACTTTGTGCATATGACTCAGGGCAGAGTATACATGTTTGCACTAATTGTAGGATTTGGAAAAATAGTAGTCATGCGTATCATACGGTGACATTTGTCGTTTTTCTCTGTAAGACAGATGTTCAAAATTAGAGTTCTATTATTCCTCTCATTGCTACTAACTGTTCCAGCACAAAGAATAGTTAAGAAATCAGGACTATTACTTTAAAATAGTGCCATCTAC
>NC_022009.1:102619045-102621083 GCF_000317375.1 Microtus ochrogaster
GAGACAGAGACGGAGACCCACATTGGAGCACCGGACAGAAATCTCAGGGACTACAGGTTTTCAAGTCAGAACTGCTACACATTCAAACTCCTCGTAATTATTTTCATACGGGTCTTCCTTGGCACTTCTGTTTGTGTTTGACTGCGACCTGAGAACCAGTCTTGTGGAGTGGAGTGAGCAACCAACCACCAACCACCTTGACGGCAAGGCTTGGCAACCTACCCCAGGCACGCCTCCCTCTTTTCTCCCTCTAATTTCCCACAGGCACCATGGACCAATTCGCTCCACGGGCTTCGTGTTACACACCACCTGTAAACTCCCTTTAGCTTGGCTATAGGTTTGAAAATTTCATAATAAATATAACAAACTAATATAAGCACCCATAACTGAGGACTGTCATCCTCATGATGCACATTATCATATGTCTAGATTTACTTATGTAAATACTTATGTCTAAATATCAAGAAATGGATCTTGACAATGATGATGATGATGACTATGACGTCAATGGCAATGACAATGATACTTGGAGAAACTCTTAGACTCTGGATACAGTCTTTCATATAATAAAATTTTTAATCCGCCTAATGACTACCTTCTTTCCTGCTCATTATTTTTTTTTCTCCTCACACGAGGAGGAACTGTGTGACAGTGAAGCCTTGAGAAGGAACGGCACGTGCTCAGTTCATTATTCTTGGCCCTGTTTTCAGCTTCAGCTTCCTGCAAGGCAGATGTCTGCTGCCTGTGATAAACAGCCTGTTAGCTCTCTAAGAAAACCGTGATGGTCTGGAGATGTCTGCAGAAGGAAGAACACACTGTGTCCTGGAATAAATATTAGCAAGGTTGCGGAGCTGGGGACTCTTATTGCCTTTACCAATAATAAAGGTAATATTTCAAGTGTCGTTCGCCTTGCTTCTATATCTAAAATTTGTTATCAACTTGGAATTTTAATTCAACTTTTGTATTTCAACAAATGAGTAGCTTTACTTCCTTGTCGCTGAGGTTGGGGAAATATACGATTAACTGAGTTAAGATGTATTCTTTAGAAGTTTATATGGCAAAAAGTAAATACTTAATTGATGCTATATGTTTTTTTAAAAAATAGATCTTTGCTGCATTTCAGAACTGGGACGAAAGCTTTATATTGTATTCTGTCGTGTAGTCATTGGGGGACATCTGAAGTAGGGGTCATGATCGATGTCATGGGAGGACACCGAAGTTCAGACAGGTCCCACACTTTACAGGATTGGCTTCATGGTACATTGTTCAACTCTCTCTCTCTCTGCTGTACATATTAGCTGCTGGTACTAAAGAAGCTAAATGAGGGAGAGAGAAAGATTCATGCTACTAAATTTGCACATTTACATAGAGCAGACACTGAGAGTGCACGCCTTCCTGATCACCTACCGAGAGCATAGCCTGAGAAAACAGCAATTTTTTTATGTTGAATAAGGGCCCCACTTAACAAATATCAAATTCAGCATGATATTATGTGTACACCATAATTTGGGTCTTCAGTATGCCTAAAGGAATACTAAAGAACTAGAGAACTGGTTTTCCAAGAGGTGGGGCCGTGATGTCCTGCCCCAAATAGCAGGCCAATTGGTCATGGATTGGAACTTAAAAAACCGAGTCACAGAGTCGGGAGAGATGGCTCTGTGGTTAAGTGTGCTCACTGCTCATGCAGAGGACCTGTGTTCAGGTTCCAGCACCCATGTGGCAGTCCATCACCATCTGTAACTCCAGTTCTAGGGGAATCCAGCGCTTTTATCTGGGCTCCTCAGGCACCGTATGCCCCCGTATACACCCGTATACACGCTCTCAGGTACACATGCAAACATATAACATTAAAAGTAAATAAACCTGGGGGAGGGAATTTTGGGTCACAACTGATGGAGAAAGGTTGATTAAATAAAGAAGCTGCTTGCCCTGATAGGTTAGAACGTAGATGGGAGGAGTGAACGGAGCAGAATGCTGGGAGGAAGAGGAAGTGAGGTCAGACTCGACAGCTCTCCTCTCAGGGGCAGACGCCTCAGAG
>NC_022009.1:102621183-102635841 GCF_000317375.1 Microtus ochrogaster
GATTATTTAGATATTGAGTTCTAGTGATGAAAAGCTGAGTACACAGTAGTCACGGAACCCCAACTGGGTCTGAGAGTAGTTATTGAAAGCTGTGTCCAATATAGGTGTCTTATCTTCCTCATGGGAGAGTCCCTCGGAACAATGGAGCACCAGTGAGCTAGAGGGGTCCATTACTCCCACTGGTACCCAGTTACCTGCCTTTCTGGTCTGTGGTGGTTTGAAAAAAAAAATGGCCCCCAAAGGGAGCGGCACCATTAGGAGGTCTGGCCTTGCTGGAGGAAGTGTGTCACTGTGGGGGTGGGCTTTGAGGTCCCCTTTCTCAAGCTTCACTCCGTGTGACACACAGTCTACTTCCTGTTGTCTACGTGCTGTAGGACTCTCAGCCCAGCACCACATCTGCTCGCATGCTGCTTTGCTTCCCATCACAATGCTAATGGACTAAATCTGTAACGGTAAGCAAGCCAGTTCAGTTAAATGTTTTCTTTCGTAAGAGTTGCCATGGTCATGGTGCCTCTTTAAAGCAATAAAAAAAGCCCTAACAGGGTCTCTCTCCACGGTCCCCATTAATCAACTCCTTCTTGCTTTTAGGCATCAATAACCTTGCCACTGGGCATTACCACCCAAGCTCTTCCCAGCTCTTCCAGAAAAGGACACGGAGAGATCATTTTTAGAATCAATGTATGAATAGCTGAAGAGAATCTTGGAGCATCACTTGGTAGGGAAAACACGAGTCTTCAGACAGAAACATAGGACTCTTGAAGCAGATTTGGATCTCACTGACATTCACAGATGTTTGGAAAGCCATGGATTTTACATCCTGAATCTGGGCCAGGAGCTGGAGAAATGGATATGCTTCATACAGCTTAGGGAAAAAATAAACGTGATGATGGGCTCTCCAGGCTGCTCGGCTTTCTAAACCCAAGCTGCATGTTGCTAGAAGGGGGTGACGAGCTGAACTTCAAAACACTAGACAAATCCAGCCAAGCTGTCCAAATATCTGGGCTTAGTGTGTTAACCAGTATTCAGAACATGGGAACAGAATTGAAAACGCTTTGAATATTTTTTTAAAAGAGAAACATATAACACTCATGCAGAATATAGTTTTTAATGCCAGATTTGATTAGTTTTAATGATGGGTGTTTCAGAGCAAGTACAAGTCTATTCTCGGGACCTCAGTTTCCCAACCCACAATTAGGACTAAATAAAGCACACCGGCAAGGTTCTTTTTTATAAGGCTCAGCTTCACTATGACTTTCTTGCATATGGCAGCTGTAAACCCACAAGTATCTGAGCCAGAATTTCTTTATGACTTCTCTGCCTCCCCCAGGAATAAGTACGGCACTTTGTGAAAGAACCATTAGCTCTTTTGAATCACTGTTCCCTTGTATTACGGGATACCCACGTGGCTTTTAAGTGTTGATGCAACAGCCTTAACACAGCCTCCCATTTCCAAGGATTAACTAAGGCACTTGGAAGGTAACAGCTGCTCATTGTTGTAACATTTTATTTTTCTTTTTCAGCAGGCATACTCAGTTAGGCCACCCACAGTTTCAATTTTATAAGAATGTCCCCTCCCAACAAGGAAAGAAAATTTACTCTGACATCTTTGAAATTAACACAATAAGATGGTTTAAATGGACACTTTGAAATTATCATTAAGTCATGAAAACAATACACGTTGACTGTGTGAGAGGTAAAAAGTTCTCTTTCGTCTATCCTCCCATTTATACCTATAAAGGCCCAGAGTTTTGGCTGGAGATGGTGGCACATACCTTTAATATCAGCACTTGGGCAACTGAGGCAGGAACTAGAGTTTGAGGTCAGCCTGGAATACCTAACTAATAGCCAGACTCTGTCAAAGAGGGGGTGAGGGAGAAATAGCCCAACAACTCCAATACAAAAAGAGCACACCACCAAGCCCAGCCAATGCCAGAAGTGAGTTCTGGTCCCTGGCTCCTTGGTATTCTCTTACACTTGTCTGTGATGATCTGATTGAAACTGAGAGGGGGACATCTGACATCTGGGCCAACCTTGCTGACATGCTCACCCTTTGTCCCCATGCCTGGCCAGCTTCTGCCATAAGCCCATCAAAACTAACAACTCAATGGCAATCCGCACCTGGAGATTGTACCTACTGTATACAGAAGAGCTCTGACATCTCATGATTTTTAGCTTAATCTATAGTAGATGTCTCCTAAGACTCATCCTCCAGGCTCCATGAATTTCATTCTTTAATTATGAGACAAGAACCAATGAAAACTAATGGCTCAGCATGGCTTTGTCCGCTATCAAGCTTTTCAAGACCCTAGGACCCCAAGCTGAACAACCAAGAGCTGAGAAAGGCTTCATCAAATGCAAAGATACCTCCCAAGTTCCAATACTAGAAGGTTTCTTTTAATTGGTTTTTTTAAGTTAGCATACAATGTAACATGTCTCACAATGCTATTTTTGTACATACTTGGTACCCATTGATCATCCTTCCCCTCCCCTCTCCTGTCTTCCCCTCCTTGCCCCCCTCAAATCCTCTGCTGATCCTCCTCCCAGTCACCTCCCTTTGCTTTCTTGTAGAATGTATTCTAGGAGCGTTTTCTTTTCACCTCTGACTTAAGATTCCCTTTCCTACCTCCCATGGTTCCTTTTTTAGTTTTATGACCTATGCCCCATCACCCACACAGGACCACCTATAAAACCTAGAGATTGAGGTCAGCCTGGAATACCTAACTAATAGCTAGACTCTGTCAAAGAGGGAGTGAGGGAGAAATAGCCCAACAACTCCAATACAAAAAGACCACACCAACAAGCCCAGACAATGCCAGAAGAAGGCCGAGAAGAAGGCTGGGTGTGGTGCCAGCTGCCCACAATCCCAGCATTAGGGAGGCAGATGCAGGAAGATCCCTGTGAGTTCGAGGCCAAGCTGGTCTACTGAGTGAGTTCCAAGAAAGCCAGAGATAGATAGAGACACCCTGTCTCCAAAAAGGAACACCACCCCCACAAGAAAGAAAGAAAGAAAGAAAGAAAGAAAGAAAGAAAGAAAGAAAAAAAAAAGAAAGAAAGAAAGAAGGAAGGAAGGAAAAAGAAACAAAGAAAAGACAAGAAGATAAACTGCCTATAGGAATATACTTCAAGGCATTTACATGGGCAAGAATTTTCTGAAAACAATTCTAGTATCACAGGAAAAAAAATCCCAAGAATGGAAAAATGAGATTACATGGAATTAAAAAGCTGCTGTATAACACAGAAAACCATCAGCATAGTGAAGGAAACCTGCAGAACAGAAGAAACTCTCTGGCAAAGGGTTTGACTAGATCACACAGAACCTTACACTTTCCTTGTGGGCCGGGCACAGCTGAAAGGACAGCTGTGAAGTACTCAGCAAGGCACAGCCATCCTTCTGCAGATGATACGTGAAGATGTGCTTAAGGCTTTTTCTAAGTTTATAGTTGCTTTAAATGGTGTTGAACGGGGGAACAAGAATGATTTTTTTTAAATAGCACTCCTTTTGAATATCAACGCGTTCATACACTATAGAAAACTTAGGGGATTCATATAAGCAAAACAAATCAACTAGTATTTAGAAATGAAGATAGCCATGGCATTTTATTCCACATTCTTTATCATTTGTGAGGGGCTCATGGTGTGAGAGTTGAGCTATTGTTGTCTTGTAGTAAGTTATTTGAGTTCTTGCACACAGTTTGAACGCTAGCTCCTAATGGGATACACTGTGGCCGTGCATTTTATCTTATTTTGCAGGCTTTCTCTTCACTCTGGAAAGAGTTTCCCTTGGATGCCACTTTAGGAAGCGATGTCAGTCTAGGGCTACAATATTATATAATGAGAATTTCGCTGGAATGAATTCACACAATGGCATAGAGTCAGTGGGTTATAGGACACCCAAATACCAAAGTGAGATTTCCCAGCTCATTGGAAATTAGACTTATGACCTTGGCTATGTGATTTGTGGGCAAAGCATGCATGCATAGAGCAAAAGGCAGTGAGTTTCTTGGAAGGGAATGCGGAGCGTGATGGAGGAAGGTCATTGGCTAATAAAGAAACTGCCTTGTCCCATTTTATAGGTTAGAACATAGGTGGGTGGAGTAAACAGAACAGAATGCTGGGAGGAAGAGGAAGTGAGCTCAGATTCGTTAGCTCTGCTCTCTGGGGTGGACACGATGAAGCTCTGACCCAGGATGGACGTAGGCTAGAATCTTCCTGGTAGGAGCACCTTGGCGCTACACACATTAATAGAAATGGGCCAGGCAGTGTTTAAAAGAATACAATTTGTGTGTTGTTATTTCGGGTAAAGCTAGCCGGTGGCGGGAGCTGGGTGGCGGAATGCAACCCTCAGCTCCTTCAACAGGAGTGGATGAGTATCTCAAGGATTCCCAAGGGACAGTTATTTCTGAGCCTCATGTGCAGAATTTCTAAAGGACAAGCCTGCAGTGTGTGCACAGCATTTCTTTCCATGCCTGTGCTCATGATGGCTCAACAGACATCGCTGGTGCTGTGGAACTCTATTTGGGAAGCACCTAGATAAGAACTCAGATAGCGTATTCCCTCAGAGCGTGGCTGAGAAGCACCAAGACACGTTGCTTCTGAGGAGGATCCTAGAAAATTGTAGGATAGTATTCTTACCTTCACAAAACAAACTCATCTTTCTTAAAAAGTATAAAGGCATCTTAGATAAAATATAAGATCACCAGAAGAGGAACCAGGTTAGAACACTATTCATACTCTTCAGGTGATGGAGGCAGAGTGGAGACAAACGTTTTTATTTTGACTTTATTTTCTGCAGATTTTAAAAATTACTACTACTTGCACACTTTTCTTTAAATAATGAAAAAAGTCATGTAAGTGTATGTGTGTATATGTCATATAACTTTCAAGTGTTATACACATGAAAGTTATATACATATAAGTGTATACGTGCATATACCTTTTAGTGTTATACACATGTAAGTTATATACATATAAGTGTATATGTGTATATGTCATATACCCTTTGAGTGTAAGTGTATATGACTTATAACCTTTAAACCTAAGTAGCATCAGTGTTCCAACCCTGAGCTCTGCCTCAGCATCTAGGGTTGTTAAGGAAGCTGCCTTAGTGGACTGTGTAGCACTTGGTTATTGCTGTAACTGTTTAGTATCTCCTAACCATAAAACCGTCATGTATACAATAAACACTAGACATCACATAGCAATTTCTTTAAAGATTTAAACATTAATGAGAGTTCAAATAACCTGGCCTTAAAACACTCTTCTGCATTTTCTCCCAGAAACCAATTTAAAAAAAAGTTTGCTTTCAACTAAAACTATCTCATTTTCTGCAGCTGAATATTTTTTGAAGTATTCTATAGAATAATAATACCAAATAGCAATTTACTAAAGGAGCATCCTAAAGAATGCATCACAGTTTGAATTTTATTGCATTGCAAACCTCACTTTCCCGCTATCTGGCTCAGGTGAGTTTCCACAAAGCATTTGGTTTATTGTTCCTCGTTTCCTTGTTATGAAGCTGTTTATTAATATGGGACCAATAAGACCCTTTAAATGGAATGTAATTCAATAGAATTAGCTGAAAACAAATTGAGCATGTGTGGTTAACTTTGCTTTTGAAATTAGCCTATCAGGTCTGATCTCCATAATTAAAGAATCCTAATTCATAATTCTCTGAATCACTGAATTTGGCAGGGAAATGCCAGTAATTTTCATTTCACAACACAGTGCCCCCGACAGTAATAAGCCGGGAAGAAACACATGGAGGTTTAATCAGGTATCAAAGCATGTCAAGTACCTTCTCTGAGATGTGGGAGTCTGGCGCCTCAAGTGTGAGCCTTGGAAAACTCCCTCAGGGGATGCTACAGTCTCTCATATGTACCTTCTCACAGCTTCTGCTGACACCTTTAAGAGAAGAAAAAAAATGTATCATCCAGATGAGGCAGCAGTGTTCAAAACAAAGCACTCTCAGTATGACTCTAGGAGCCAAGGATACAAACATACCTGTGTGTGCACCAGAGCACGCACACACATAAATGCAAGTGCACACGCACAAGCATGGACACACACTTGCAGTCATCAGATGTAGAGATGTTGATGCATAAATTCAAGTGCAGACTAGTCTTCAGGTTGTTTTGTTGCAAGTGCCAAAAGAAGAAGGGGAGAGAGGAAGAGGAGAAGGGAAAGGAAAAGGATGCTTTTCTTCTAAAACTTGTGGAAAATTTTGACTTTAGTTTATGTGGTTCCAACTGCTGTTGCAGGCAAGAAGGAGAAGCCCTTTAAATAATCAAAACAAAGGTTAGAAGATCTTTGGTATTGTTATTTAGTGTTATTATTATTTAGTTGTTGTTTTGTCATCTGGCACTTAAGATTCATGATAGACCATCCAGGGAGCTAGCAGAGAGAAAACTGTACAAAATACATCTGGCATAACTCAGTTTTACAGGTTAGTCATATCTACTAGCAAGCCTACCCTGCCTGTGTTAGTACTTCTCTAATGCTGGAAGACGGCTAAGCCAATGGCCCCTGTGAACAGGCTGCAGACCCAAGGAAAAGTACCCATTCCTATTCCTGCTTACCAAGATCTAGATGTGGGATCCTCAAGGTTCCCCAGCCAGCATCCTTTGAATCTGTCTCTAAGGTCCTTGATGTCTTTTTCTGGAGTCCATTTCCCCGAGAATAGATGTTGCTGCTAAGGCCCATACCCTATGACTAAGACGTGGCCAAGATCTGACTGTTGGGGTGACCATGGCTGGGACTTAAAGACCAAAGTCCCAGTAGACCATAGCTATGAGCTCAATGATTTTGATGGGGTTGAAGAGGCCAAAACTGGGGGGAAAAAATGAAAATGGGCCCTGGTTAGGCAGGAATAGATTTGTTTACAATCTCCAAGGTCCACACCTATCAGAGAAGGGACCTACTCACTTTCTGCAGACAAGCTTAACTCAGACAAACCTGAGGCCTCGGGGTCTCAGTAGAATATTTTCCTCTCTAGTGATGAACACATTCCAGTGGGGTTTGGCATCCACTTATAACCGTTAAGTGAAATATAATTTTTTAAAAATCTGCTGAAGAAATACAGGGAAGATTCTGTTTTGGTCAGTGTGTGTGTGTGTGTGTGTGTGTGTGTGTGTGTTATGGAATACTTAAAAATTACAATACAAGGAAGTAACCAAATAAGTAGTGGACTCTATGTTTCAGTTCAACAACTAGGAGCAGCAATTCATAGTGAAGATATTAATTTAAAAGGATTTCTCTGCCTAAGTGTGAACTAAAACTTCATTTGCCCAACAAAAATAGCAAGCTTCGCACTTTGTGCTTTGTTGCTTAGTTTTAAATTTTAAATGAAATACAAATACTGTATAATCACAGCAGGTGCCATCCCTGAATTAACTGAGATTCTGCTTCTTACTCTTCACATTGCTGACTCGTTATGCAAGCTCTTGTGTCCCCACCACTGGAATGAATGGGCCGCATTTGGCTCTATCTGGAGATGGGTCTTTGGGAAGAAAGTAAAGGTTGAATTAGATCATGAAGTAGGTTCCTAACCTGACAGGTTGGAGTCCTTGTAAGAAGACCAGAGCTTGTCTTCCCTGTCTCCACACACACAGAGAAAGGTCAGGAGGCTGTAAGAAGAAGGAAGCTAACCTCATACTAAAGAGAGAGACCTTGCCAGAAACCATACACCAACAGCCTCCAGAAGAGTGAAGATACATTTCAGTTGTCTGGGCTCCTCAGTGTGCGCTCTTTTGTTATGCCAATCCACTAATTGTTACCTTATCACTTACTCTGAGTTCATCCTTTAACAACAGGGATACAGGGTACCTAGGAGATGGAGACTCCCTGCTAAGTTGAGTTTGGGCAATTGCAACCAGCCAGCGGTAAGCTCTGTCTGAAGGACTATGGACAGCTGAGTCATCCTGGCTTGGTCTGGCTGGGAACATGATGTTTTCTCCATAGCTGCTACATAAACTACCGTGTTCATTAAATAGTCTGTAATCAGAACATGTTAAATTGAAGTTTTGGTGGGTATTTTATGTGTAAAATCAACTTGTATCTATAAAATTAGTAATTATTCTATTAGAGCATAGGCAAAAAACAAAAAGCAACAACAAACAACAAACAAAAGGTGTAATATGTTCAAGGACCTGTAGCTTGTACAAAGGCCACAAAGTAAACTCTAGTGATCTTCTTGACACGGTGTACTTGGCTTTACTTCACACACACACACACTACATATGTATGTGTGTGCGTGTGTGCGTGCATGTGTATGTGTGTGTGTGTGTGTGAGAGAGAGAGAGAGAGAGAGAGAGAGAGAGAGAGACAGAGACAGAGACAGAGAGAGAGACAGAGAGAGAGAGACAGAGAGAGCACGGAGGCCGTGGATGAGTGATGAGCCAGGTCCCACCTACAGGCCGAGGACTACCTATGAGTCAAGTCTGTCCTTGTCTTCCCACCACCACACCAGTCTCCAGTTGAGCGATGCTTGACGGCTGGGTAGGGTTTCACTTTCAACCTCAGGCCGACAGAAATAGTCAATGATTCACTCAAATTCCCTGTGAACGGCAATAACCTGGCTTCCCACACTCCAGGGAAGGCTGGGCTGGGGTGCTCCTGTCTCCACTTCAGATTCTTCTGGTCCATTTGACAGCACCGTCTGGATGGGCCATTGGTAATGCAAACGGCATTTTACATGTGGACATGGAGTCACCATGGCCAAAGCCAGAGTCGCACCTGTGCACACACAAATTTTAAAGGCCTCAAAGCCCAATTTATCCTCGGAGTGGTACAAAATGGTACAGAATGGATCATCAGCCAGTGTTCTGGCAAAAGTAAAGGAAGTAGTAAAAGGAGAGGCCTAAATTCTTGTTCAGAATTTCTGCTCAGTTACATAGTAGGATAAATTTTCCAAACCGACTAGACCTTAACAGACAAAAACTCCCACGCATAAAGAAGCTAGCTTTTCGACATGGCCCTGCAAGCAGAGAAAACTGGGTTCAAATCTCAGAATTCACATAAAAGATGGACACATCTGTGCTGATCTGCAACCCCAGCGTTGGTGGCAGGAAGACAGGTGGACCCCCTGGAGTTGGCTGGCCAGACGCTCTAATAACCACGTTGTCGAGTTCCAGGTTCAGGAGAGACCTGTCTCGAAAATAAGGAGGCAAGCAGCTGGAGACGATGCCCACCCTCAGCTTCTAGCCTTCACAGGCGCAGGTGCATGCGCGCTCCCCCCCTCCCCCACACACACCCCTTTACAAAGCTTTTCATATCTTTGGCAGAGATCGCCTTTCCAAAACATGTGGCTCCGAGGGTATGATTTCAGATTTTCAGATTTGGAGGTTGTTTCTCAAGGTCGGAGATTGACTCCAGCTGGCATGCACTAAAAAGTGGAATCAGTTGCGAGGAGGCGAGGTTATCTCTTGGAATTCAAGGGCCGCAAGAGAGGCTGGGGTGTGCGGATGCTTGAAATGAGGGCTTAGCATGTGGGCCGGGACTAGCAGGCTACACCTCCTCCTGAGTCTCAGCTGGTCCTCACTGTCTTTGATTTTCCAGGACACTGTCACAGTCCTAAACCTTAGTTCTGGGCCACTTTAAGTCTCAAGCTCCCAAGTGGTAACTCAGATTAGGTTTCTTCTGAGAAGAAAAAGAAACAAATAAATTCAGCACAATTTGAGATCTACTCCCCTTATTGACCTCGGTCAAGCTAACTGTCCAGGAGCCCACCATCGCAATGAATGGCCTGTTTGCTGGGGCCCAGTCATGAGGGTTGAAAGCACGGGAGGCCGTTCATAGAGGTGTCTTCTCAAAGACAAGGACTTCTGAAGCAGCCTCTAACAGTTGCCTAGATATGAAAGGGTTGACACTGATTCACAGGTATTGTAGAATTTTTCCCTTTCCAAAAAAAAAAAAAAAAAAAAAAAAAATATTTCACAGACGGGAAAATGGAGCTAAAAAGTTGTCACTAAGTTGCTTAAGGCAACTTGAAACCAGAGTTAGTGACTGCCAACTCAGGCTTTGAGACATCAAATATTCCTTGCCCTCCAAGAACTGACTGGCTGGGGGTGCCCGGTGGTCTTTGAAATGGGTAGGGAGATTTGCCAGCTGCTCGGCAGGGGAGCCAGGCAGAAAAATCTAGCTCATTTGTGGTTCGTTTCATACCATCTCACAAGATACCATGTCTCATCTAAAGTGCAGACAGGTTTACCAGGGAGTGGCCTGGCCCCTCGAGGACTTGTTCGGTTCAGATCAAGTAGTGGTTGGTGGCTCCGCTCAGCCTGGGTGAGCCTGGCACTTTTTCGCCAATAAAAAGGACTTTTAAAAATTAATGTTGAAATATTCTTCCCTCATTCTGAAAGTATGCGCGTTGCTCATCTAAAAAATACAACCGCCTTGCCAGTTTCTGGCTGAGATTGGTGTGTTCTGCCCAGATCAACATTGACTCAGTATTTCTCTCAACATGAAGCTTCAGAGATGTTTCCCATTTGAGTTTTCTTCTTCTGTATTCTCCTTACCGTTTTCTACACATAGGCACATACACATACAGATAATGCGTACATATGACACCACACGCACAGGGACCGGATCATGCTCATGCTCCGCATATCACGAACAACAAAGACTTTTAAAGGGAGGTATTTTGGACCAAACGACACCCTGGAGCTCAACTTCATGCCAAGGATTCCTTCTGGGAACCTGCAGGGACAGAGTCTCAGCTATTTCATGTCTAAAGATCCCCCTGGTGGGTTCCTGCGTCATCATGACTGTAGGAAGCAGGGTTTAGCAGCATGCTCAGATTGGAGCCCGTCTGTGGTTTGCAATGCACCTTTCAAGGAAAGCAAGCAACCTTAGTTCCAAGGGAGTCAGATCAGTGATCGGCTGAGAATACAGTTTATGAACATCCAGTGAATGGGCTGTTAAGAATTCTAGGGACCACCCTGGGCTCTGAGGAGGAAGCATGGACCGAGCAGTGCTATGATGGACTGAGCAGGGCAAAGAGACCCACATGCAGGCCTGGGGCCATCTGCCCCAGGCTGCGAGGAGAAAACACTTCCCGCCAGCATCTTGGAGCACCCAGCAGACAGGCGCTATTATGGTGAACAAACGTATGGTGTGGTATGGGGGAGAGAGACAGAATGGTTCATGTTCTGTGGACAGAGGCAGATTTGAAGAGGTGAAAGCAGTGAGGAACGGGCTGATGTGGGAGGCTTGGTTGCCACCCAGGGTCATGGTGATGCCTGGGCCTGGACTGCTGCTGCTGGGCCCATGTTTGGGTTCATGGCCCTGATGAAACCATGGTCTCTGTTGATGTTCACGGCTCCTGATAGCACCAAAGGCTGAGAGGATAAGGCTGTAGAGAGTTGGTGTAGGACCTGACCCAGCCCCTCACCAGCTGCAGCACATGGGAAAAAGAGCACGATGCCTCTCACCCGGGTGGCACAGCAGAGTTGACCCTGTAGGCAGGGATGTGGGTGAGCTGATCCTGAAGGTGTGAGGGGGGCAGAGCTGGAACTGCCTCCCTTGTCTGTGGTGTGGTGGTGGGGGTCAGGGAAAGATGCCTTCCCTGCTTACCCCTACCATCTCCAGCTGACAAGGGAGCTGATACTGCCCTTTATCCCCTGTAACATTTGGGAAAGCTGGCCCTGCGCCTGGTCTAGGCAGCACAGCGGAGCTGACCCTATTGGCTGGGCACAGGTGAGCCTCCATGAGAACATTGAGCATGGGGTATGTGGTTCCACCCATCATCTGCCATATGGTGGTATGAGCAGGAGAGAGATGCTGTATCCCCACTACCCTCTTCCCCCGCCCCTCGCTGTCTGTGGCAGGTGGGAGAGCTGTCCCTGTCCCTCACCAGCTGCAGTCGTCCGGGAGGGGGGAAGGGGAGTGGCCTCTACCTAGCCTGGCCCAACACAGCCAACTGGCCCTGAAGGTATTATTTGTGTGGGAGAGTCAACCCTGAGGGCATGGAAGTATGAGAACTGACCCCTCCCTGTAGATGGAGACTGCTTTTTCATTTCCCTGGAACACATCTTGCAGACCCAAAGCTGCAGGATGTCCACGGCACAGGGCAACAACGGAACATTCGAGAGGAGTCCCAGTGAGGGTCCAGCATCCATAGTGTAGTAGAAACCAGTGGCCTTGAACCAGAACAGTGACTCATTGCAATGAACACTTGCTAGTAAAGATACATGAACAAATGGGTTTCCTTCGTGATTCACGTTGTAACACTACATGACAAGATTTTTACTTGTGTTTTCTTTCTCTTGGATTTTATTTTCTTTTATTTGGGGGGAGCTTGCAAGGGCAGAGGGCAGATAAGAAGGAAATGAATGGAATTGAGATACATGATGTGAAAGACACAAAGAATAGATAAAAAGAAAGTTAAAAAAAAGGATTCAGATGATAGGGAAGCTTTGTTAACCAATTATCTTTAAGAGGTGGGACCAAGTTAGGGTGTGGCTTTCTGGGACCTGGAGAAAAATGGGTGCATGGCCCAGGTGTTCTCTCTTTCTCTCTCTCTCTGTGGCTCCCTCTCAACACAGCTGAGCTTGGACTTCTCGTTCCTGTCTTGTGAGTTTTTCCCTTATAATAAAGAAAAATATAATTGCTTTATCTTTTAGCTAGCGTGGTTATTTTCTGAATCGAGCTAACTTCTACAGTTGGCGCCTGAATCATGGGGCTCAGGTCTCCAGTGGCTCTAGGAAGTCAGCGTCAGGCTCCATGCCATTCATTTGGGTATAGAATTTCCACGCAGTGGCCCTGAGTAGCCACTAAATGCAGTCCTTCATATTTTCTCATTAAACACCTCAGAGCCGCTCCAAGTCCTCATGCATGTGTGGCTGTGGCTGGCTTCTGGTGTAATTTACACTAAATAACTGTTTTTAATCTGAGCATATCTTTCAACATTTAACAATAAAAATCAAATTCAAACTGACCACGTGGCTACAAGTGCACCACCACACCTACTGGCAGGTAATGGTTGTTGCACCTACTCTAGCTTAAACTCAACCACAGGTAAGATTTATAATTTAAAATGTAGATTATAAATTTATAATTTAAAAGAGCAAGATTACTGACAATTTAACAATCCAGGCGTTCAACAGCTTTTTTACTTATATCATGTATGATGTTTTGCAGGGTTTCTATGATTTCCCTCCTACATCCCTCTATTTGATTTGGGGGATTAGCTTTGTCCTTCTTATTTTCTCCTTAAAAACATGGTTTGATAATAGGGTTGGAAACACCGTTTAGGGGTTGTTGATTATTACTTGTATAAGGGAGAGGGTTGGGTGAAAAGTATATAGGCTCAAAAAAAAAGGATAATAATAGTGGGTAATACAGTGAATACTTATGAGCTATTATTTATGGATAATTTACATTGGTATAGTTTTTTGTATACTGATACAAGTTCAAATTATATTTGATATTTCTGTTTACAATATTTGTACATCTATGCAAAGTTATTCTGTTAGATTGTATGTATGTATGTTTATACCTCTGTTTAGGACATTGTGTATATTGATACAACTTTTAGGATATGTTTTTGTATTGCATTATATATTATTCTTACCTCTGATCAAGATCTTATGCATTGTTTACATTTTGAGGTCATTGTCCTCATTTTCTGCACATTTGTTTACAGATTATTTAATATTTTGAAATGAAGTCTTAGTGTTTAAGTTACACCTGTATAACTATTATTACTTGTATTATAGGTCAATAGTTGTTTATGTTTGTTATACATATAGTCAGATTAATTAGGTTCTTTAGATACATAGAGATTGTATTCTGCCTAGACAGGTAATCTTCAACCACTTCAAGGATCTGTAGAACATGGCATTTAAATAACTTAGGGTTCTGTTGACATGAGACATGATTGCTCCTCAGAGCACTAATCTATTCCTGAGAGAATGTTGAGCACCAAAGACACTCCACTTGGAGTTTGTTTTCTTTTTGGGACAATTGGCCTTTGGGCAAGGAATTGTCCATGCCTCAACCATCGACAAAGTACATGGTATCTAGACTGGATAAGCAGGACACAAGGAAAAGGACTGCCAAACTTGCTAAGACTGGGTAAGATGGTTCTGAAAAATTCCCTGCCTCTGAAAATGGTCTGTCAGTTATGCTAGGCCTTAGCCAAAGTTGGCTGCTTCAATGTTGCAAATGAGACTTTGGGTGATTTCTCAGATAGTCAATTGTCTCTGTCATATATTGCTTCCTTTGCAAGCTGCTTGATTGCACTTCCTGCCTACTCAAGTAATATTATCTCCCTTGTCAGGCCTTCAGTGGGGTTGAAGATTAGAGGTCATAGTTACCTTCCTCTTATGATTTAGCCAAGCTTATTTCTGATGCAAGACGTAGACTCTTTGGAATAGAATGTTTATTAAAATCTTTATCATGTGTTCCTTGCTTGATATTGTTTGTTATTTGTAATTTTATACTTGATATTGTTCCTATTGTATATAATTTGGTATTAGGTTTGGATCACTCTTGTTTAGACAAAAAGGGGAGGTGATGGGGAAGCTTTGTTAACCAATTATCTTTAAGAGGTGGGACCAAGTTAGGGTGTGGCTTTCTGGGAGAGGGGGGTGGGGGCGTGGCCCAGGTGCTTGCGTGTGTGTGTGTGTGTGTGTGTGTGTGTGTGTGTGTGTGTGTGTGTGT
>NC_022009.1:102635941-102643770 GCF_000317375.1 Microtus ochrogaster
TCTGGTTCCCTCACAGCACAGCTGAACTTGCACTTCTTGGTCCTGTTTTGTGAGTTTTTCCCTTATAATAAATAAAAATATAATTGTTTTATCTTTTAGCTAGCCTGGTTATTTCCCAAATCAAGCTAACTTTTATATTCAGAGGCCTGTTAGGCAGTGGTGGCACACACCTTTAATCCCAGCACTTGAGAGGCAGAGGCAGGTGGAGTTCTGTGAGTTTGAGGCCAGCCTGACCCAGGATAATCAGGATTACACAGAGAAAAGCTGTCTTGAAAAACAAAACAAAACAGAACAACAACAAAAAGCATTCTGAAGACAGAAGCCAAGTTTTCCATTCTGACGTGACTAATCTTTGTGAGCCTCACCATTTCACAAACACACATAGACATAAAACCAGAACTTTGAGAAACAAAGTTATTTTCTTAGTTCAAAGATTTCTCCGATATTTACTGGCCACAGTTGTGTTTCCTTCCTTTGCCCCGTTACCCCTAAGGCCCCCACAGTCAACCCCTTTTCCACACAACCTATGCCACTAGAGGGCAAAGGTTTAACGGGGACATAGATAGATGATACAGGAACCAAGAAAAACCACAGTTAAGATTCCCGAATGCTTTCCTAGGTCTGCCAAGTATGCAGCAGAGACTACTAAATTTACCCCCACACACTTCTCCTCATCAGATACGAAGTTAGCCTCACACACACTAAAAGAAGACATGGGATTCCTGAATTAGAAAAAAAGGGTTTTATTACTCCCACCCACCGCAAAAATAATCATTTCAGTTTTTCTCGTGTTGCTTTTCCAAGTTCCAGTCCCCACACGACTACACAGAGGCCAGAAGATACTTGCACACGTGAATGTAGTTTCCAGGCAGGATGTGCACTCTGCCTGTCTTCATAGTCAATAAAATGAATTTTGGAAATCAGGGCCATTTTTCCCAGTGTTCTATTCGAAGGGCATTTAGAATGAGAGGCAAACTGAAGAGTGACCATTGCGGGTTGATCCCCATTCTCAGCTTCAGCTCTGACCTCCATCCTGGCCTGAGAGCACAGAGCATCTGCCACTCCAGGCTCAGGTGAAACACTTGAAAGGGGTGATGGGAGACTGCATCACCCTGAGATTAGCCAACAGGGCTAGTGCTACTTCCGTCACAGACTCTCTCTACTGGTGGAATGTGTTTCGCTTTTTCCATCGCTAGCCAAACCTGGTGTGCCTTCCTAAAGAGAGAGGGGGAGTCCCAGAAGATGGGGGCTCAAAAGAAAACAGCTCCCCAGTGAAGATTACTGCTCTTTCGATGCAGATGAGAACGGCTGAAGATGAGGACCTTTGGGGGCGGGGGGATGATTTTCAACTTCATTTTACCCAGTTGCCTTCTTCCATAGAAATATGAAAAAAGTGTTAGAATTAAACATCTTGACTTGAAAATCTGCTATATTTCATGAGCCTGGGCACAACCAAGACAAATTTGGAACTACAACCCACCTTGGCAATCAGTTTTTTAAAAAAAAAAATAATAATTGATACTGATAAAATTGCAGAATAAAATTTTCATTAGATCTTAAAATAGCAATAATTTATCCTGTTGCCCTAAGACTACACCGATTTTGGACTATCCCATCAGTTATATTATAGCAATGTTTATCACCAAATTTTGTATGAATTATTAGAATGTGTGAGTAACATAAGGCCTCTAGATATCTTCTCAATCATAAAAATTTTTGTCCAAAGAATTATCAAGTCAGCATATTACTTTCATGTTGACAGTTTTTCGCCTGTTTTTGCTATTACAATATGTTCAAAGAGTCTATATACCACAGAAATCAATCAATACTAATTTTTATATGATGAGATGCATATACAAAGATTCTTTAACTTTAAACAGACATTTACTAATGATAGTTTAAAATGAGAATTACGAGCAAGCATAAATTTTGTCCCAGGCCTAATAGCCTTCCTGAATGGCTATGAAGGTTAAAACAAACATCTTGCTAAATTAGCCTTAAAGGAAGTTTATCTCGAGTGTGTGTGGTGTGTATGTGCATGTGCCTGTGCCTGTGTTTGTACACGTGTGTGTGTGTGTGTGTGTGTGTGTGCGTGTGTATGTTAGACTGGTGTGTGCACAGCCTCACAGCTCAGAGCACTGAAATTCTGACCCAGTTTCCAAACACATGATAGGGAGTGCGGCTGCTTTAAACTGCTGCTGTATTAGAATATTTTAGTCAGGGAGCTAGAAGAGTACCCTGGGCAAAACCAGGGACTGCTATTTTGAAAGCTATCAGATGAATAGATGGGTAAGGAGAAGCTAGAATCTTTGACTAGGTGAAATCACCCTCAGGGGGTCTCCTGGGAGTAATAGCAAGGTTCCCTGATCTCCAAGGCCTTTGAGTCCTGGCATTCCCTGCTGTTCTCTTTGGCTTTTCCAGCCCTCTTGGCTACTTTTTTTCTTTCTTGAAGAGAGGAGCCTCCCTCCCCCCCTCCCTCCCCCCCCCCCCTCCTTACCCTAACCTACACTCCCTCCCCCCCCCCCCCACACCCACTCCTTTTCTCTGGGATTTATACCCACTCCCTTCCTGTAACGTATATTTTCCTTCCAGACCGCCTAGGTCCTGTTCCCTCATTTTTGTGGTCTTGAATCAGGTGTCACTGGTTAGGTATTTTGTTCTCCGTGATACTTAAACTTGCTGGTTTTGTTTAATATTCTACTTCTTTATTTTATAGCTATTTGATGATGATATTATCTATCACTTCTTTACAAAAAAATGCAAGCCACTTGAAGTCAGAAAATTTTGTGGACTGGAGAGTTTAAAACGGCTTTCAGACATGTAAGAGGAGACCAGATCTATGACCTGAGCATGAAAATGAATCAAGCGGATAAGCTCTAAGATGATATCAACATGCCGGGAGCTATCTCTAGGCAGGCGCCCCTTCTGAAGGCTGTAAGGCTTCTGGCTGTACAGTCACAGCAGCTAAGATGAGCAATGATTCCCAAGGGAGGCAGCAAGCAGAGCTTCCCACTGGAGAGACTAAACAAATACTGTGTGGAAAATCATAGTCTCGATCCACAGAGCAATATCACAGGGCGAGGAATTAAGTGCACGTGGCTACTCTTGAAAAGTGGTGAGTCCGGGGCTCTAGCATAGAAGAACCTGCCAAACAGAAACGCATCCATGTGAACCTGAACACGGTGTAACCCTTAGGGGCCCTCTCGTACATGGGACATGTACACACGGGGACACTTCATCACATATATATCCAGAAGGTATGGTCTGGAAGGCGCACCCGTACAATTAAATGTCTCAGCAAATGCTTTGTTCCCCTGATAAACACAAGTCCGCTGAGTAGCAGCAGTGCTGGCAACTCAAACCATGACGAGGAAATTGAGAAGAAGCAGGAGGTAATCACTGAACTGGGGTCTGGCTACCTCCTGATGAAAACCAATTACATCTTGTAGAGGTGTGAAGTGCCGGAGCGAGATGAAGCCACCTGGGATGCTGTGGTCCTTCCCCGGCACCGCCCATTTCATTTCTTGTTGCACGCCCCCTTTACATTTTAAAACTCCCCTTCTAATTTCTGAGATGGGTAAGTAGCCCCTGCCCTCAGAGGGAAGCCCATAAAGGTGATTATCAATCAAAGAAATCGGGAAGGAACCTGTGTCCTGAGTCGCTTGCTGACTCATTGTGTGAGCTCGACCACAAAAGCTTCCAAGTTCTCTGGAAACGGAGCCGCCACACAAAACAGAGGCTTCTCATGGTCACGTTGGCTGCTGCTTTGTCTAAAAATAAATCCCAGCTTTACTTCTGATGACTCGAGGCTGCGGTTTCTCCCCCCACTTTCTCTATTTCTATTTTTTCTTCCTCCCACTCATTAAACCTTCCAGTAAAACAATAAACTAGTTCACGGAGGTGGGATAAACTTGAGTTCCAAAATAGAAAGACGTGCCTTCATAAACCTGCCTCTGATTAAGAGTCCAGCATGTTTAGATAGTAAAGTACTATGCAAATATTGGAAGAATATTCCATTTTTAGCCATCGCCCTAGAAGGCCTTGTATGCGTTGAAATGGCTATTTTACAGGACTCTCTGCGACCAAACTACATATGACCCAGCACACAGTGAATTTGACTCTATAATGAAGCCGTTCATGACACTCATTTCTCTTCGTTTTGCAGTTTAGGAGTAAAAACTACTTCACAGAAGAAAGAAAACTCAGAATGAGCTTAGTGCTATTAACATGTTAAACTCTATTATAGTGTATAAATACATAAATATAATACTTACAGCTACACTGTATTACAGTATATACATACATAAATATAATACAGCCACACTGTATTACAGTGTATAAATACATAAATGAAATCATTTACTCAGAGCTCCGCTGTATTACAGTGTATAAATACAGGAATATAACCATTTACTCCTAGCTACATTTTGTATTATAGTGTATAAAGATAATTCTTCACTCATATATACATAGTATATATAGGCTTTATTCATAAATCACATATTGTTTGAAACAGTGTATACATTGAAATGTTTGGAGTGCAATATTTAAAGGATGAATTAGGATTAAAATAAATACTCCTTTTAAATATGTTGCTAATAACCAGGGCTCTAAGTTTTACAGCTCAACATAAGCGTGAATGGAGGTTCACCTTTAATGGCGATGAATCCCTGTGTCCAAGATCCCTCTTTGTAATGACAAAGCTTTCTGTCAAATTCTTCTTGGGCGATATTAGACCAATGTCTGAAGCTCAGCAGCATGCTGTCAGAGTTCCCCACTGGGAAGTTCATTTTGTTGCCATCTTTCCCTCTGCTCCCTCATATGTTGCAATATATTGCGAGTTTCATTGTGGTTTACTGTACATTCTTTGAAAGATTAGTTCTAAGTGTTTTGTGATAGTTCGTTAATTAAAACTACATCATCTAATCCTTGACTCCTGTTTGCAAAGGCACCAGTAAATGTTGCAAATTGTCCATGCCGAATAACCCTGAGTGAAAAGGATCCTTTTGGCTCTGGGTGGAGGTGATTCTCTCCCGTTATATAATTTCTGATGTACAGACTCACCCGTGATAAAACTGTTCAGACTGTTAAATGTGACACGTACTTATCACCAGGAAGACTTTCAAATGTAACTTTGCCTCATTTTTGAAAACAAATGTTGCTGATTTCAGATACTTGTGTTCGAAATATTAAGTGGGAATAGAGCTGTACAAATAAGACCGGCTGACCTTGCCCACTGAGGTGACAAGAGTCCAATGTCAGATTTCACTTTCGTCAAGATTTGTTCTCATTTCTGTCACCTGTTGGCATTGATCTTTCCCTGGTGACATCTTTCAAGGAGGTGAAAATAGGGTACTTCTTTGGTGCATGGTGCACGCAACAAGCGACAAAAACATGGACGAGTTTAAGATGCATTATTCTTGGTGAAAGAAACCATCCATGAACGAGGAGGCACCCTAAGGTTCTATTTATAAGATGCTCTGGAAACGGCAGACTAACCCATCGTGCAGAAACAAAGTACAGGCTGCTCTTTCAAAGTGTGAGGGGGAAGGGCTGGCTGGGGAGGCTAGCCCAGGAACTTCTTCAGAATGAGGAGAACATTCTGCTTCTTGACAAGGATATGGATGATGTGGGCGTACACATTCCCAGAATTCCTTGATATTAAAAAGGTGAGATCTACAGATTTCATTGTATGGGATAAAAAAGTTATATATTATATTGGGGTATTCATTATACCATGATAAAAATGTAAGAACTTCATAAGTCATTTGCAGTGATGAATTTATCTAGGTCTTACGATACCTTATAAAGTCAGTTAGCTGCAATGAAGTTAAGAGGCGGCTGTTAGAGCCTGCGCATTACCGGAGTAAAGCATTTATAACATTAAGTGTCATTTCATTGTGTGTTAACTAAAGAACAAGTACCGCACTATTGCTAACCTACAAGGAAGAAAAACACTTATGCAGAACAATATCTGAGTACTTTTCCCAAATGCAAATAAGCAACAGATGAAAGATCCAAATTTGATTTTCATATCTTTCTGACCATGGAGCCTAGCCTTCAATTATCAGGGCAAATCCAGCTTCTTCTTGGAGAATAACGTGAGTCATCCAGTCTTTCCAATGCACAGCAAATATTTATTCCACGTGCACCCTATCGTAGGAAGAATGTCGTTGCCTGTCATTGTCTACCTAGAATTATTATTCCTGTCTTCCTTACATATGAGGAGTTTAAGGCTCAGAGAAGCTTCAGAGGAAGTCACAGAGTGAGCAGAAGGTCTCAGACTGTGTTTTAGAACAGGGAAATCTAAGGCTCCTCGTTCTACTGTCAGTGCTTTACCAGACTCAGGAGTAGGTAGATTTTAAAATCATAGATTCTAGACTCTGTATTCAGTTTTTTTCTTTAAAAAAATCATATCCTAGAGTAATTTGTAAAACTAAGACCAACAGTAATGCTTAAAAAAAATTTACTATCTGTCCCAATATTTCCCTGCTTTTTCAATGAGACCCCTTTTTCCCCCCACCATCCACACTTAAAACTCTATGCATTTGTTTTATTTTTACAAACCGAGCTGAGGCAAGACCTCTTGTGGTCAGCAGACAGATGGGAGTCAACACCCATAGATCTTGGTTTTACTCTTGAGTCTGCTGCCACCTGTTTGAAAGGTTGGGTACAAAGTCAGGGACACCTGGGCACTTCAGCATTTGTAATATTAGAACTGAGCTTCTTTAAGATCCAGTCATGTTCTGGCATTCTGTAAGCTGAAATCCGTTTCCTATGTTAAATTCTGCGATTCTCTTAAGTACCTGGGAAGATCCCGAATTGTCACGTGATCAGTTTTACCCTTTTGAATTGCTGAAGGTAAATATATAAAATGGCTTATTATTCAGTGATATTTTCTAGGGAGCCTAGAGATTCCAGTCATTCATAAGCAAAGTGATTTGCCAAAGAAATCCAGGTCTTTGTCCAGTCGCGAAAAAAACTTAATGAATGCAATAGTACTATACTTCATACCTAACTGTGTCACGTCTACAGCACTGCACATCTTCAGATGTGTTCAAAAGAAGCCCCGTGCCTTCCAGGAGATGTCACAAGGCTGATTATATGTGATAAGCAGTGTGTGCACTAAGTACTCATATGCTCAGTGGGCCACAAGGTTGGAGGTCACTGCTCTTGGGACACCTTCATCTAACTTAGCAGAGTTATATTGTGCAATCACAAAGGTACTTCTTTGAAAATGCCTCAGGAATAAAGATGGGGACTTTAAACATGGCTGTGTTAGGAGGGAAAGACCAACCATGGTGTGTGGCATTTAGAGAAAACAAGAAAAAATAGATGATTTGTCAAACTGGGAGAACAAACACAGATGTGGAGTGGGTGAGAACAGAAGAGAGGGTTCAGAAGAGAGGTAGAAAGATGGAGGAGCCAGGAGTTCCAGAAATTGGCTTAGCAGCCTCTATCCACTCCTGCCCCCTGAGAGGACCTTGTAGTTCTGACTTCCCTAAAATTTCATACTAATAGAGCATGTAGCATGCAGTGTCTTGTATGTAGCTATTAACATAGTATGATTCTTTTGAGATTTATGCTCACTGTTTGCAATATTTTTAGGTTTTAAAATAGCCTTGGCTCTGGCATTCAAGGACAATGTGACACCGCTAATATTTGTAAGTTTTGTTTAATTATACAACTTCTTTTCTACCAACACCATGAAGTGTCTCCAGATCACCAGGTGACAGATATCCATTTGTCCCTCTGCTGTCTTACGTTTCCTCAAGAAAGAAGGTGGTGGTGCACGCCTTTAATCCCAGCACTCGGGAGGCAGAGGCAGG
>NC_022009.1:102643870-102649802 GCF_000317375.1 Microtus ochrogaster
GTGAGTTCGAGACCAGCCTGGTCTACAAGAGCTAGTTCCAGGACAGGCTCCAAAACCACAGGGAAACCCTGTCTCGAAAAACCAAAAAAAAAAAAGAAAGAAAGAAAGAAAGAAAGAAAGAAAGAAAGAAAGAAAGAAAGAAAGAAAGAAACATTCTAGCCTGCAGGGGAGCTCATTAAGCAGGAAGGTAAACAACCAACAACCCCAAATAGCTTCAGGAAGTCCCTGAAACTGACCAGATTCACTAGGCTCCTCCCTCTAAGAGCAAGCAATAAAAGCTGAGAGTCCCTCTCAGACAAGTCAAGCAGCAAAGAGACCCCACCAAAGAAGACTCTGAGACCCGACCAAACGCCTGGAAGAAGCAGAAACCAGTCCAAGCTGCCTCGAAGAGATTTAGGCCAACTGAGTCCCTTGGAAAGGACACGTTCCCACCCACTGAGCAGCCTGCAGGCTGTGCAGTGTGCTCCAAGTTCCCAGCTTTTATGGACTGTCGCTCATGCTGAGGTAGGCTTTGGTGATGCAGCTGCCTTTGAGTAATTTTTCCTCCTATAAGTAACCTCTTGCCTCTATTCCTGTAAATAACCCTAAGAAAGCTCATGGTTCACTAAATTAGGCCTTGGTGGTGTTCATACTTTGGTCAGTCATGGAGACCCTATCTGGGGTGAGTAGACACGTATGTAATGTCTCTCCAGGAAAACTTTTGTCACACAGCATCCCTCATCTGCCCTGTCCTGATCTCTTTTGTATCTTCTCCTAAAAATGAGTGAACAATGAAGATTGTTTAAGTGAGATGCATGTGCTGTTATCTCAGTGCTTTGATAGTCTGCCCATCTCCTTTGAAGCTAGGCATGGCCCCCTGACTTTGTTGGCTAATGGGTTATAAACGGTCATGATGTATATTTCTTCCTGAGAGGTATCTGAAGGGCTCTTTCTTCCTCCCGCTTAAGTGTTCTCAGGAGCATTTGTAAGGCTAGGTTCTGATCTACACGTGAGCACAATTAACAGGTAGTTGTGCCAGCTTGTGCCGAACATGAAACACCAGCAAGAAATGACACATCACAGCCATTTATGATGGCTAATCTTGGCTGTCAACATGACTAGATTATATCTGAAATTAACTAAAGTCCCAACACCTGGACACACCTGTGAAGGATTTTCTTGGTTAGATGATTTGAAGGGGAAGGCCCACCCTAAATCCAGAGCCTTTTGACGTGGGAAGACCCACCCAAACCCTGGACCACACCCTCGAGTGGCAGCCCACATAAAAAGGAAGAAGGAAGCTTTTGCTTTTGGCATGCTTGTCCTCTCTCTCACTGGCAAGTTCATCTACCCTGCTCCTGATCCAGTCCTTTGCTGGTGTTAGAACCTCTTTCTTTAGGGTTCCAGTGTGGACTGAAGACTTTCAGCTTTCTAGGACTTCCAAAGGGACTTGGGACTACTGAGACATCAGTATAGTGGACTGAACAATACTGGGTCCTTGGTATTTCCTTCGGGAGACAGACATTATTGAATTACTAGGACCACAGCCTGAAAGTCACTCACAGACAAACAGACAGACAGACAGACAGACAGACAGACATATCCTGTCTGTTCTTTCATTTAGCGAACCCTGACTAATACGCCCCTGATATCTTAAGGTTGCTCTGTTGTATAACTGGAAGAACAGGCAGGTGAAATGGCTGCGTGGATGAAGCTGATATATTTTATTCCGAGGATTATTTTTCTTTTCTTTCTGTCTTATTCTACAGCTCCATCATAAACTTCTCATTTTAACCATTATCTTGAGATTTTTATTGACCGACTAAAATGTATTCATTTATTGATGCACTGCACTGTATCTTCTTCTCTGACAAAGATGGTCATTCCTCAAAGGGGCCATGTCCTTTTCTACACAGCATTAGATTTCAGACTAAGATAGACACCCCATAATTTGTCCACAGAGAAACAAAGTAATTAGCCATATTTGTCTCTGCAGCCTCGACTTCATGGGCTCATGACTCTCTTTGATGTCTTCTTCATGAAGTCTTCCTCCAACATAATTGGGCTACCTCTTCCAGCTCTTTGACATGGACATGGAGCTGTGACCAGTTGTTGCCAGTAACAGTAGGATATAATTTTCAGGTGAAGGTAGTCAGGGAGAAATGTTTGCTTATATGTTCTTCTTTCCCTTGTTTTAATGGTTGATTGACATAGAGGACAAAGACCTAGAATAAGACAGGGCTACTAAAGGGAGGGAACCTGGGTCTGTGAATGACAGAATGGAAACCCGTTCACTCACTTCCTGTTCTGCTGACCTGCACCAGGATCAAGAAATAAATCCTTGTTTTTTTTTAAACAGCTGAGATTGCATATCCGTGTCTCATAAAAGATGTTAGCTACTCTGAATAGTAGGAAACCAAGTTGCTTAACAATGCTTTGAGAGTACAATTTAAAGTGCTGTAGATCCCTCATTTCAATAATCTCTTAACATGTATATGCCACAGGCATCTGCTCAGGGCAGTGACCACAGCACTACGGTCTTTAAAAAAAAAACACATTGATGCCAACATTTCTAAAAGAGTGGGTGAGTATGGTGATCTGAATAAGAATGGTCCCCAAACGCTCATATAATTGAATGTTTGCTTTCCACTTGGTAGAATTATTTGGGAAGGATTGGGGAGCATGGCTTTGTTAGAGGCGGTGTGTCTGGGGATGGGCTTTCATTTTCTAGGCCCCCACTATTCCCAGAGGGAGTTAACTCTCCCTCTGCCTGTGTCTGTGGATCAAGACGTGAGCTTTCAGCTATTTCTCCAGTGTCATGGCTGCCTGTCTGCTGCCATGATGGATACTGACTCTACCCCCTGAAACTGTAAACCCCCAAATTAAATGCTTTCTTTTAAGCTGCTTTGGTCATGGTGTTTTGTCTCAGCGATAGAAAAGTCTCCCATCTAAGTACTAACCAGGCCCGACCCTGCTTAGCTTCCGAGATCAGACGAGATCTGGCGCGTTCAGGGTGGTATGGCTGTAGACTCAGCGATAGAAAAGTAATCAAGGCAATAAGCAACTCTGGAGGTTGGGGCAAAGTGATGTTATACATTTTCATAGTTATATCCTTTAAAAATATATTCGAAGTCTGCAAGGGTAGTGACTGAAAATTTGTTTTACAATGAAAATGGCTATGTTTTTAAAAGTGAGCATTTTCAAATTACCAAATAAACAATAGTGAGTCGATGTTAAAATATATTAAGTAACTAGCCCTGCAAATGAGTCATCAGTGTGTCAGTAACTGTGAAGAGGGAACCGAGGAGACAGCCTAGTCAGTAAAGTGCAACACAAGAGTGAGGACCAGAGCTCCATCCCCACCATCCAAGCCAAATGTGGCACGAGCCTGCAATTCCTGTGCTGGGGAGGTGCTGTGCAAAGCCAGATGTGGCACAAGCCTGCAATCTCTGAGGAGGTGGACACCAGAGAAGGCCAGAAACTTGCTGGCTAGCCAGTTTAGCCAAATTGGTGAGCTTCAGGTTCAGTGCGAGACTCAGTCGCAAAACAGATAATGGCGAGTGACTGAAGAAGACCTTCCGTGTCTGTCTCTTGCATCTACACGGGCACACGCACATGCATGTGCACTGACACGTGAACAGCCATCCACAGATTGATAGGAAAGAACAAACCAGTGCTCTCTGAGGAAATGCCACCATGTGGGGCAGTTTAAAGCCTGATGTTTATGGCATTTTAGATGCATCCTTACTCCTACAAGTTGCTTGTAGACCTTGCTCCTCAGAACCCGTTCTCACGCCACCTCAGTCTAACTTCCTCTCAAGCAGAATTTAAGCTTTCGTGATCCGGTACCACTGTCTTCCTGGAGCCCACATGCTTTGATTTGTACTTAATTAAACAGAGGGTCAACAAGACACCAGCTCAGGGACAACCGTTCATCACAACAGCCACACCTGGATATCTCAGAACCAGTGAGAGCAAGGAAGGTGTCTTCCAGAACCAGTCAGTAAAAGCAGGATGTGCCCACGTTCTCCTACCTCATGCTTCTGAGTCCTGTATGTGCAAAACTCAGGATAAAGTCTTTGGGTTTCCTAGCCTGAGGCTGGAAATGGAAATGCCTTTGTTGTAGAATGGTGGATGCCAGAGTTTGACCTGCTGAAAAGGAAACCTGCTAAAAGGGAGGGTGCTTAGATTGGCCCTTGTTGCTCCTGTCCTTGAAGGGCAACCTCGGCAGGTTGGCTTCAGGAAAGATGGAAAACAGGCTCATGGTGACAGTTGTTCTTATGAGTCAGTCTTTCTGGGTCACTGCTCACAGGTTTTCTCCTCCCCACCCCCCATGTGTGTGTGTGTGTGTGTGTGTATTGTGTGTGCGAGCGCGCATGTGCGCGCATGTGTGTATACACACGTGTGTGGGTGAACATGCATGTGTGTGGAGGCCAGAGCTTGATATAGAATCTCTCTCTCTATTGCTCTTCGCCTTAGTTTTAGAGACTAAGTCCCTCATTGAACTTGGAAGTCACTGATTTATCTAGACTGGTTAGTCAATGACTTCCTACATCTGTCTCCACCATCCCAGCTGTGGGTTTACAGATGTGTGCCACTGTGCCTGGCTGCTGGGGATTTTTTTTAATTAAAACTTTATTTTATTTTTGATTTTATTGAGCTCTACATTTTTCTCTGCTCCCCTCCCTGCCTCTACCCTCCCCTTCAACCCTCTCCCAAGGTCCCCATGCTCCCAATTTACTCAGAAGATCTTGTCTTTTTCTACTTCCCATGTAGATTAGATCCATGTGTGTCTCTCTTAGGGTCCTAATTATTACCTAGGGTCTCTGGGATTGTGATTTGTGGGCTGCTTTTCTTTGCTTTATGTATAAAAACCACTTATGAGTGAGTACATGTATAATTGTCTTTCTGTATCTGGGTTACCTCACTCAAAATGATGTTTTCTAGCTCCGGCCATTTGCCTGCAAAATTCAAGATGTCATTATTTTTTTGCTGCTGTGTAGGTTTCTGGGGATTTTAACTCCATTTCCTATACTTGTCTGGCGAGCATGTTATAGATTAAGCCATCTCCTTAGTGCCTAGGTTCCTTGAGTCATGTTTTGTAACGAGGTTGGGGTATGGGATATCTGGGTACACTGGAGTTTTTCTGCAGTTATTAAACAGAGAATAACTGGTCTTGCAATAGCAGCAACCAACTCGGCCTCCTCCTCTTCCAACCTAGTAAAGATCAGCTAGGTGTCAACACACGTTTTGCTATTGTTAATGCCAAAAGAGTTGTGCCTATTGCTTGGCCTCTTTGACTAATGGCCAAGATGGAAGTTGCTTATAACTTGTAACAGAAAACAATTGCCAGGCCCTTTTCTGTTCCCAAAATGGATCAACTGTCTCTGAAAAAGATTGCTATAGACACAGGGCATGGTGGCTCATGCCTTTAATCCCAACACTCAGGAGGCAGAGGCAGGCCAGCCTGGTCTACAGGGTGAGTTCCAAGACAGCCTGAAAACATGTCTTGAACCCTGCCCCTACCCTCCTGACAAAAGAAAAAGATTACTATAGAAAGTAGAAAAGAAAAAATGAGTAAAAGTGGTCTAGATTTCTTTTCTTGAATTTGTTTTGACATCTGTGTGGTGTTTGTGTGCCAGATGTCTGTGTGTATGTGTATGGGACAGCACATATGAAAGAATAAAGAAGGTAAGGAGTGATTGGGGATTTGAATGTCATACACTGGCCCATAAAACTTATGGAAATAGAAGACATGGAAATAGAAGAGAAAAATTCACGTTGGTCTGGTGATGCGTCAGTGTTTAAGTGGACTTGCCACTCAGGGTTGAAAACATGAGTCTAGTCCCTGCAATCTACATAAAGGAAAGCAATGATGAAGAAAGGACCTGGTGGGAGGTGAGAACTGGTCTCTCAAACAAGATGGAAGGTGAATATTGACCTCTATGCACGC
>NC_022009.1:102650594-102662049 GCF_000317375.1 Microtus ochrogaster
CATGCATGTACCACTTCACAAGCATGTGCAGCACCCCCACCCCATACTTTCTTGTTCACAGGCATACCACACACACAAAGGTTTTTAAATTTGTTTATTTGGAGAATAAAATGTGCATAATTATGTGAAATTCTGGTTTAGAAACCGGTTAGCAACAAATACCTATTTATTTCTATTTGTATTCAAATTATAATTATTGTAAATAATGTGATATTCATTATATAAGTAATAATGATAACTATTATGTAATAAATTTAATTACATTATTACCTCCCTAAGATAAAGAAGCCCAATTTACAACCTATTTTCCCACAAAGGGTTTGGTGTTATGTTTTTACCACCTTCCAAATACAGCTTTTTTGCAAAATCGATTATTTGTCGCTGCTATTCATCTTAAGAGGTGCTGATTTTGATTCACATATACCCATTTTATAAGTATTACATAGTAACAGATTCTCAGTATCTCTTTGAAACTGTCTCATTAGAAGAAAATATCCATCTCTTGACATGCCTCGTGTTTCTCCTATATCATAAGACTTTCCTTGTCACCCTTCAATATATCACTTGTCAGCAATATTCTAGCTTAACCTGCTCTCCTCACCACCAATGTCTTTAGATTTCCCCATTTCCTAGTCATTGTTTTCTACAGTAAAGTCAAAATAACAGTAGATGACTGTAATAGTAAGGATTCTCTAGAGTCTCAGAACTTACGGAATAAAACTCTTTTCATATAAAGGGATTTGTTGGACCGACTTACAGGCGGCAGTCCAGCTAATCCAGCAAAGGCTGGCTGTGAACAGAAAGCCCAAGAATCCAGTAGTCACTCAGTTCACAAGGCTGGGTCTCTCAGGTGGCCTTCTGTGTCTGCTGCAATCCCTAAGAAGTAGGCTCTGATTCCAGTGAAGGGATGGACTTGTGAGCAAGGAGAGAACAAGCAAAGAACAAAGGCTTCCTTGTGAAAGCTTCCAGCAGACAGTATGGTCCATATTAACGGTATGTCTTCCAGCCTGAAAATCCAAATTAAAGGTTTGTGTCTTCCAGCCTTCAGATCCAGATCAGAGAAGTATGTCTGTCTTCCCACCTCAAATGTCTGGACTACAAGTAAATGCACCCACTTCAGACCAGTGGAAAATCTCTCACAGGCGTGCCCTCCACTTCTGGATTGTAGTTCAATCCAGATGTAGTCAAGCTGATAACCAAGAATAGCTGTCACAGCCCCAGAGGAAAGTTTGAGTATCTGGATCTATTTCTACGTTCTACACCATACCTGGCTTGTATAGCTTAGCTGATGATAACAGGACAGATACAATATAAACAGCACACTTGGGTGATCAGTAGAGCCAGGAAGAGCAAGAGATGGTCAATTCATGATCTAGTTAATATTAACATTTAATTTAACATATTTAATTATACCAGTAAAATACCTGTAGTGATGACTAATTTATGTCACCTTAACTAGTTTAAGGATACCCAAATAGCTGGTAAAACATCATTTCTGTTTACATATGCCTATGAAGGAATTTGTCTTAGGGTTTTTATTGCTGCAAAGAGATACCATTTCCACAGCAACTCTTATAAGGGAAACATTTAATTGAGGAGCTCACTTAGAGTTTCACAGGTTTAGTCCATTATCATCACGCTGGGGAACATGGCAGTGTGCTGGTAGGTGTGCTGCTGGAGGGGTTGAGAGTCCTATGCTTTGCAGACAACAGGAAGTTGACTGCCTCACTGGGCGGTGTCCTGAACATAGGAAACCTCAAAGCCCACCCCCACAGTGACACACTTCCTCCAGGAAGGCCACACCCTCTCCAACAAAGCCACACCTCCTAATAGCACCACTCCCTATGAGATTATGGGAGCCATTTCATTCAAACTATCACAGAGTTTCTGGAAGAGATTAGTCTCTGAATTTGTAGACCGAGTGAAGATGATTTCCCTACCCCCAGTGTGGTTGGGCACCACCACGCTCTCCTTTTAGTCCGGGCGATTTATCTTCATTGCTCAAAAGCATCACAGCTCCTGATTCTAGTGCCTTCACACTCTGACACTTGCCACACACCCCCAGCAGCCTCTCCCTGGTCCTTAGATCTGGACTTCGCTCTTGCTAAACTACACCCCAGTGCTGGTGTCTGCAGTCTGCACACAGCATGTCTTAGCCTTTTTTAACCTCTAAAATCATGGCAGCCATCCATTTCTCTCATATGTGTTCATATCTTGGAGGCTCTCTCTCTCTCTCCAGAACATTAAGTGAAACACCTGGCTTCTGAGTGTCAAGATTCCTTAGGTCATGTACATGTAAGCAGGGGAGCACTCTGAGGGTCGTGAACATGTAAGCAGGGGAGCACTCTGCAGGTTATAAACATGTAAGTAGGGGAGCACTCTGGAGGTCATGTAAGCAGGGAACACTCTGCAGGTCGAGAACATGTAAGCAGAGTAGCACTCTGCAGGTCGAGAACATGTAAGCAGGGGAACACTCTGTAGATTGAGAACATGTAAGCAGGGGAGCACTCTGCAGGTTATAACCATGTAAGCAGGGGAGCACTCTGCAGGTCATATAAACAGAAAGACTTTGAGAGATCTGGATTAACATCTGCCAGAAAAGTAGAGGAAGGAAAAAAAAATCTCTAAGCTTTTTAAAAAGTCACTTTACATGTGCTTCTTTGGTGAACTTTCATATTCTGGAACGTTGGTATATTAATAGCCTCCATTACTTTTGAAGTTCACTCTGTATAAAATTTTTAGAGAATAAATAAAAGAAAACCTTCAAAGTTTTCAGTTAGTGCTTCATCTGGGGCAATAAGATCCTCAGAAGTCACATTGGATAAATCCTGCGGTAGGTGAGTTTAAAACAGAAACGTGCCTTCCAGCTTTCTTACTTTCTGTAGCTCAGCAACGATCTGTCTTGGGCTGCACCCCTGTGAATAGACTTGAGGGAGAAAACAGGCTGAGGGGTGAGGTGAGAGACTAAGGCAGGTGAGGAGAACCTGAGTGAGCAGGACAGGAGGTGAGAGAAAAGAAAGAAAACCATTGCAGCTGACCTTCGCCATCTGGAATCGCCTGCTTTCCTTAGCCTAGCCGTTGTTGTCACAAAACAGCGTGGACACGTGTGTGGGCGTGCTTGGATAAGCTGCCTGAGGTGGTGTTGATCAGAAGGTGTCTGGGTTGGTGAGTGACATGTGACTGTAGACAGAATCTAAAATTGGAAACTTCTCTCTCTCTGCAAGCGATGTCAGATGTAACACACACACACACACACACGATGAGCTTCAATTCACCCATCCATCCCTCCCCCTGCACATTACACACCCCTCCCTGAGGAGTCTGCCAAATTATTTTTTTTTTTTTTTTTTTGCCTAGAACAAGTAAGAAATGGGCCTCAGAGGTAATTTTAAGACTCCATTTCTGAGGAGGTACGAAACTACTTAAAATTTCTATTTAAGTGCAAGAACTAAGTGACTTTCGTTTCTAGTCATTTGCGAGGATTATACCTGATAAATGGGGTAACCCGGGAGGGGAGGGGAAGGAAGAAGGTCCCCTCTGGTCCACCTGACCACTCTGTAGTTATACCTCACTTTGGCTCTGACACCTCAAGGGGCTCAATGGAGAAGTCACTACGTAGTAACTTCTAGATGACTGTAATAGTAAGTACAGTGTCTGTAGCAAACAGAACTAGTAATACCACACACCCCAGACAGTAATAAAAAATAAACTGAATGCTATATAGGAAAATGCTTCTTATCATAAAGTGCTGTGCAAATGTTCATTATAATTATTACCTTCTATAGCAAGAAATTACAGGTTTATTATAATTTAGTCTTTAAGTACGAAAATGACATAGCTATGAGAACGTTATGAAATTCTAGTCTCGGTCATGATTTCGTAGTTCTGTTACTTATATTTTTCTTTGTGTTTCTTCTCCCTCAGTTTTGTGGGAACCAGCTGATCAAACATCGACGCTCTTGGCAGGGATTGCTTTATTTTTCTAAGAACTGGGGTTTATGATACCTTCAAATCGCCTCTAAAATGACTTGATTCTATGATTATGTTGTTTTTGAACCATTTCCCGAATCAAGGACTCCCATCTACTCATCTACTGCTGCTTTGAAACTGAATATTTTATCAAAAATATTTGGGGGGAACAACTGAGCAGTAAGGATACCTTTGAAATTGGTCTGGTATCTGAGTTGGTGTCCCGATACTCGAGCAAAGCTCCGCCTGTGGGAACTGGCTCTTCTCAGCCACTGCACTGTTATTGTACACAGTGAACATGATGACCCTGAATATTCAAAAGCTCCTCTTGGAGCTGCCTCCGGGGACCACCGCCTTGTTTTCCTTACAAAAGTGTCTGAGGTTCTTTTCTTTGGTTCTATATGAAACATGAGATTTCCAAACAGTCAACCTCCAAGTCTTCAAATCTGTTCTCACACCCTGTACATCTTCGTTTCACAACATTTTGTGTCCTATGTGATGAGTCTTAAAACATGGCAGTTGTCATGAGAGTTTTGTCTAACTGCAGAAATCAAGCTAACGCACTAAGAGACACACAAGAGACCCCTAAGTCTGGATAGCTATGTATTTAAACTGTCTGTGTCCACTGGACACTGAGTGTCGTTCCCTTAAGGACAAGTCACACTCTGTTACATTAACAAACAGACCTTGTCTCAGTGGTTAGAAAACAGAAGCCTGGATATCATCAGGTCAGTGATGACTGGGAGCTATTCGTTGGGCTTTCCTCTATGTAATACCTTGGGGTGTAGGCTCCTCCCATCTTGTGAAGCCACCTCTGACCATGTGATTTCCAAAGTTGCTGTGACCAGAGAGGGATGAAGGTGTCCCCAGCTCTGAAATGCCTTAACATGGAAGGGACATGTGTTACATAAATCGTTTCCACAAGGCATTGATCAAAATGAACCAAATAGTCTTAGTCGATTGTTAGTTGGCTGGAAACAGAGGGGAAAACCTGCAGGGGGGAGCCATCACTGCTTCTAGATGCCCTGCTGCCAATTAAGTCTGATTCCCAGTTTTGAAATAGGATCCTGCTCTTGCTTCATGGAGGAAAGACAAGAGACAATGGCTTCCTTCTTTTGCCTCCAGGTTCCTTATATTCAACATGGACATCCTGAAGATGGGGCTTTCTGTGCTTAGAGATTCACGCTGCTGGTCAGCTCTTCAGCCTTCAACTTTGTTCCTTGAGATGAAATTCAATTCTGGAATCAAACTAATTCCTTCAAACAGCAGTGTTTGTGGTACAAATACAGACTTGGACATTCAAGAACTGTGTTCACTCTTAAATTTTAATAATGGTTAAAACTCACTATCTTTGGTTTGGCTTTTTACCAAATTAGCCTGAAATTGCCTTTAATTAATTGTTCTTCTTGGTAGGTAAACTTTCTTTGCGATGTCCCACGCACCATGTGAGCAACTGAAGGGAAGGGGCAGGCACAGCCCGAGCCGTGGTTCTCAACCTTCCTAATGCTGCGACCCTTTCATACCCTCTCGTACATGTGGGGACTGCCAATCATTGCCACTTCATAACTGTAATGCTGCTACTGTTATAAATCGAATGCAAATATCTGTGTTTTCTAATGGTCTTAGGTGACCCCTGTGAAAGGGTCATTTGAGCCCCGTAATGGGTTGCCACGCACAGGTTGAGAACCTCTGACTTAGAGGGCGGGGCCAGCTCTTCACTCTTCCTTCCTGCTGCTCCTGTAACCTTGGGTACCTGTACAGCCTAAACCAGCTCAGTTTCCTCCCAGCCCTCCTGGCTCATGTCCACCCCTACTGTGAGTCCTCTATCAATTTCAGGCCGCTTGTCACTTAGTGCTGTGACGTGGGACTCCTGAGGGCCTAAGTTCTTCCTTTCGAGTGACGACAACATATCTTACTCATGTCTATGCTCTTGTCCTGGCCTGAAGCAGTGTCATCGGGTACTCCACAGATGCTCTCTGCAATGTGCCAGAACACACTCAAAAGGAGGGGAGAGACAAGAAAACCGTGGGGGAAGGGGGGTCACAGTGTTCCATGAGGCTGAGTGGTAGACATGGACATTTTTTATAACTTCCTCTCTGCTTTTATGTGTTGGTTTCAGGTGATTTATAAAATTTTCATAAAATCAAATAATTCAATGTCTCAGTTAAAAAAAGAAGCTTCAATGAAACACTTGCTGAGCAGAACACTGCATTCCGATAGGCCGAACTCCCCACAGTGAAACTATAAATCAGTCCACCAATACTTTTGGCTCCCCGCTTGTAGTATTTTGGGGGTTGGGGGCCGTGAGTTCTGTGGGGTTCCAGTCTCTGAACACTCGGTATTCTCAGGCTAGCGAAGTCTCTGGATCCGAGGCTTTGTAACCTTGTCCTTCCTTCTTGCAAAGTTCCATTTCCTTTACTCAAATCAGGATGCTTTTCTAAAACAACTTCTGTAGATCTCCATGGAATACTATTTCTGTTTGGTTTCATCAACGAAAGCATAACCGGAAGCATGGCCAAGGAAGCATGCAAAACCCTCTTTGTTTTCTACACCCACCTTATATGTGAAATCATTTGTAAAACAAGCTTTTTATTTTAATACAGTTTCTTCTATAATATATAGGGGTGAAGGTAGTCCTCATATACTTTGTACCTAATACAAACTGCTGTTAATATCTTAACACTGGTACAGTACACAGGACTAGCGAATCAAATAAGTACTTACAATTAAATCAAGTCTATATTTCATTCAGAGTTTCTTAATTTTACGCAGCACCTCATCCAGGTCCACCCATTGCATTTGCTGGTTGGGGGAGTGGAGGAAACCCTGAGCCACTGAAACTCTGAGCGAATGTGTGCTGTTGAAACAGGCATGTTCATGTCAGGAGCCCCAGAGCCTCAGACTCACGGAGGAGTGGCAAAGCCTCCTGCTTCTGCCTAGCGGTGTGTGTGTGTTTCAGAAGGAAATGGCAAAGCTATTGATAGTGTGTGTGAAGAAAATCCCACCGTAGCTTTCTATCCGCTGGGTAAGTCTAACCTGAAGACCGCTCCCCTGCAGAGATGCTGCCCCTACTGAGATTAGCTAAACCTGTTTCCTGGATCCAGCTGTCCTTCAACAATCCTGCAGCCACCCTTATAAGTCACCCTTACCCGCAGGTAACAACCCAACTTCCCTGTTAACTCCATAATAAACACACACATAGCAAATTGTTGCCAGGGATGCTGACTTTTTTTTTTCCAACTAAGAGTTTGCACCACCTGATCCCAGCTCTTGTCCCCTGTATCTGTCTGTCTTTTTTTTTCATTTCTAATTCTTTAGAGGCTGAACAAGGACTTGACAAGATGGTTTTGTGTGAAATAATTTTCTTAATGAAAAACTTAAGTGTGTTTCCTCCCTCCCATACAGCCCTTCCTATGGTCCTTCAATATCCTGGCCTCTTTTGTTTACTAATTGTTATTGCATACATATATGTATTTGTTTGTATATATATTCCTAAATATAACTTGTTGGATCCATATACTGTTACTCGTGTGTGTGTTTTCAGGACTAACTGGCACTGGCACTGGACAAGCGATTGGTGTGCCCTTTCTACCCTGGGAAGGACCACCTCTCCCACTCCCAGATTTATTCCGTCGCCTGTAGTGCTTTGTGTGGGGTTGAGGCCTCGTGCATGGGTTTTTCCTTATAAATGAACATTTTGGTTTTTTATCCCTAAGCTACAATATCAACCCAATGTTTTCTCTGAATATTCATATGTAACACCCCACAGAAAATAAATAAATAATAAGTAAATAAGTAAAAAAAATTTGAAGATCCAAACCACAGCACCCTGGAAAGTCACGTTGCTGCTGTCTGACTAAGAGCCAGGAGCGAGATGTAGGCCAGAGCCGAGAAAGCTGAGGATTCAGGGAGCTGTTTGCAGCTCGCTGGTATTCGGAGACCTACTTGGCTTAAGCACAGGTTGAATAATCTTGCGAGGCTTCTGAGGCCCAGTCAGCTTTGAGTATGCCAGCCACTCTGTCTTCACCTTGAGGTCCTGATCCTGCTTCCACTCTTTCCACCTGGTTGACCAGCCCCTGCTCCAGCAGAGGTAATCCCGGGCCAAGCCCTGGGGTGGCCACGGGAAGGACTGGGCTCATAAAGCAGGCTGCAGACACCCAGGCCTCCTGCACAGGCGCAGCTTACTAAAGCTCTGTTGATGTGCGCCAGAGGACTGCAGACACCGGAAGAGGAGGGGCCGTGGAAAGTGAGCTGAGGACTGCGTACCTTGCCAGAAGGCCACTGCAGGAGGAAAGAGGAACCACCAAAGAGAACAGTAGTTACTTGGGCTGAAAACTCAAAGCCAAGCCACTTTGGGCCTGAAATTCTGCTGGGAATGGAAACCCCGGAAGGGTGGAAAACCCAGTCTAGCATATGTATGGGTTTTCCTTAAAGAGATTTACCTGTCTCTGGGACTTTGAGAGGCCAAGCAGGATCCACTAAGAACACGCTTACGTCGTATTTTGTTTTGTATTCTTCTTTGTTCAACTGGTCAGCCTACTTGGTCAGTTTGTGATGCTCAAGACAGGGACTCCCAAGGATATTCCCAAACTAATTCTCCAAACTGGATATATATTATTTAGAAAAGGGCACTTGGACAATATGACTTAGTTAAGGATTTTAATATAAGAGATGATAATAGAGTACCTGTATTAGCCCAAGTTCATCATAAAAGTATTTATAAGAGGGGCGGGAAAACCAAAGGTTGGGAAAAGGCAATATTATTACAGAAGTCGAGAAAGAGAGAGACTGAGGACACTGCACAGCCGGTCCTGAAAATAGAATCGACCGTAAACCATAAGAATTCTCTCCCTCCAAAGGCTTGTGCAAGGAGGTAGCTCCTCCCTGAGAGGGAGGCCACCCTTTGATCTCAGCCCAGGGAAAGCCAGGGCAAAGTGCTGACACACAAAGCTGCAAGTTGTTCCTCCCAAGATTCTTCAAGCCACAGAATTGGTGGTAATTTGTTTAGAATAGAGAACTACTATAAGCCTATTTGTAAGGTAGAGACTAAGCCAGAGATACACAGACTCCTTCAAACTACAACTCATCTCCTAATGATCTCAGCACATGGCTGGATTAAAACATGATCCACCAAGTAGAAGGAAAAGCAAATCATCTGGAGGTTTTACTGGCGGTATCCCATGTAAACTAAATCATGAGACAGACCACATGATGGAAAAAATCCCAGAGGACCAATTGGGGATTGTTGATCCAGACTCTAGAATTAGCAAAAACTACACAGCTATGATTCATATGATTCAAAGAGCTTGCTTAGCATGATAGAAAGAGATTTTTAAAATTAAGAATTGCCTAGCAAATTGAAATCCTGCAAGAAAAGAAACATTTTTTAACTGAAAAGCAAGTAAATAAATAAACAAAATTTAAAAACCTAACATTATAAACTCAATAGATGGGTTTGTTAACAATTTATACATGATAGAAGAGAGGATTTGTATAATCTAAGACAGCCAACAAAACACATCTAAACTGAACCTGAAAGGGTAAAAATAAGGAAAATAAAAAGGTTTGGAAGCATGCATTATACTAGTGGTCATTACTTTTAAAACATATGATGGGTACACGACACAGCCCAGTGACAGAGCACTTGCTTGGTGTGCAGAAAGACCTAAATTTGAGCCTTAACATTGAAAAATATCTGTGATTTATAGAGTTGGGATTCCATTAAGGAGGGGACAGAGAGCTGGGAGAAGAGAAAGAGAGAGAGAGCATTTACAAAATTGGTGGGAAACACTGAGCCAGAGGCTTGAGGGGCTCAGCAAATTAGAGCAGAGCAACGCAAGCCACGATGAGAACATTCTAAGATGTTGTTGAAGATGAAGAAGGAGAGTTAGGGTAATGAAAGTTGACATCATCGCTTTTCATAGAAAAGGCCAATCTCATAAAGATGTCAAGTATCCCCAAGCTAATTCATGTGTTTAGTGTATAAAAATAGCAAACTGTTTTTCAAACCTTGAAAAAAATTTGAAATTTATTTAAAAGAATAAGCAAGCAACAAAAGAAAAAAAATTGATTAAAAATGATTAGGTGAATTTAACTCTATCAAAAACACAACATAAAAATACATCATACATACATACTTAGGAGAACATTGCACTAGCCTGGCATAGTGTCACAGGCCTGCAATCCTAATGCCCATGAGGCTGAAGCAAAACAAGAGGATCAAGAGTTTGAGGGCGGCCTAGGCTATATGGTGAGTTCCAAGTCAGTCTCAGCTTCAGAGCCAGGCATTGCTCAAAAAACCAAAATCAAATAAAACAGAAAGAAAAAAAAAGAACATAATATTAACATGAAAATAGATAAAGACTGAACAAAATAAAAAACTCAGAAATAAATTTCCTGCATCAAAGGTCCAGAGCCTAACAGGCAGCTTCAGATCTGAGGGGCGTGATGGCGGAGAGGAGGGGCCAATGACACTGGGCTTTTTACAGCAAAGCCATATGTGAGAAGTAAAGATGGAGCCTCATCCCAAACCACGGGGCTCATCTAAAATTAGCCAGGGATTTAAATGCAAGGAAATGTCATATAGAGTGTAGAAAAGATCATAAGCAGATTATTCTATAACCTGGAATGAGACAATTTTTACAAATTAAAGCTTAAAATCTAGAAGCAATAGGAAGGAAAAGACATACTTTAGTATATGGTATACATATAAGGCTGTGTGCTGGTATTGTAGGTGTTGTGTGTATGTGTTGTACACCCCATGTCCCCCATGTGTGTGCTGTATATGTGTGTGGTGCTGAGGATGAACCTGCAGTATACTAGGCAAGCATTCTACTACCAACCTGCACCCCCCCCTCAAGTCTTGTAAATTATTCTCAAATTAAAAGAGTGTTTAACTTCACTCAATAAGAAAAGCAATTAAAACTATAATGAAATCTAATTCTGGCAAATGGTTGGCAAAAAAAAAAATCTGAATGTGTGACAACATACTCCCTTGACAAGACTGAAGGAACACACACATATTGTCATGTGGATGCAAAATGGTGAAAACCTGCGGAGGATGATCGTACTCGTAGATTATCTGAGAAACGTGTTCCTAAGATTGCTGGCAAAAGCATATAGGCACTAGGCTTTTGGTTGTAGCATTCACGTAATAACACATGGCTAAACCTAAATGTCTTCCAGAGACTCAGTTAACAAAGGCAACTCTACAAAGGCTGGTCCTGCTAAACTTCACCGACCAATGACAAGACATATAAAAAAATTCTTAGCTATAGAACACACACCTCCCGGGAAAGCCCACAGCATCTTCTGTGGGGGTCTCACAAAGTACCAATCCTTGGTCAGGTAGAATCCTTCTTTACAGGAAATGCATGATATAGAAAAGGTTAAAAGCATAGAGTGCAAATAGCAGAATTCTGAGTACAGGAAGGACATAGGACGCTTTGCAAACCAAATCACCCAATTAATGTATTTCTTTTCTTTT
>NC_022009.1:102662149-102681473 GCF_000317375.1 Microtus ochrogaster
TCTCTGTAGTTTTAGATCCTGTCCTGGAGCTAGCTCTTGTAGACCAGGCTGGCCTCAAACTCACAGAAATCCACCTGCCTCTGCTTCCCAAGTGCTGGGATTAAAGGCATGTGCCACCACTGCCCGGCTTAATTTCTCTAACAAATACATTTCAGAGACAGAGATTATGGTGATATTTTGCTTGTGCTTTAACAAATAAAGCTTGCCTGAAGATCAGATTGCAAAGCTAGCCACACTAGTTAGTCATAGAGGCCTGGCAATGGCGGCTCACACCTTTAATCCCAGCATTTGGGAGGCAGAGGTAGAAGTGTCTCTGTGAGTTCAAGGCCAGCCTGGGCTATAGGAGATTGAATCAGTCTAAAACAGGAACAGAGCCAAGCAGTGGTGGCTCGTATCTTTAATCCCAGCATTCATGGGGTGGAGACAGGAGGGATATGGCTGGGTGGAGAGAGGAATATAAGGTAGGAGGAGACAGGAGCTCAGGATTCAGTCTGAGGTTAGCTGGAGAAGGCATTCAGTCTGAGGACTTGTAGAGAGAGAGCATCACATTAGGTTTGAAGATTTCATAGAGGGAAGAATGAGTGGCTGGCAGGTCTGCTTCTCTGACCTTTCAACATTTATCCCTAATATCTGACTCTGGGATTTTATATTAAGACCAATTAGAAATCGTGCTGAGAGAGAGAGAGAGAGAGAACTCTCTGTGGCTATAATAGCAGAACCCTATCAATCAGATTCTCAGGAGTAAAGCAAAGACATCGAGCCTCTGAGGAGTTTATGGTTGAGTATGTCTTGTGTGCTCTGTGCAATGTGAGGTGATTGGAGGGAGTCTCAAAGAAGACAGCCTTCAAGGATGGGCAGGAGTGAAAGCCCTGGTGACCAACCAGCCTCTCCTCCCCCACTTTACACTCCCAGCCAGTCTCACACAAGAATGTGCTCGCTTGTTCAAGGCATCCGTGGGGCAGAACTCAGTGCGTGTTGTCCCAGGAATTGCCTGTCACCCGAACAGTGCCCTGAGGTTCAGCTCTTGCTATTAGCAGACTTTAAAGTATTCACATTCACTATCATTATCATTGGGTAAGTCAGATCATACAGGAAATGCTGCCCATAGGTGACCCCATGTGGCATTCCAATCACCCTAGTTTAAGAATTCTTTCTTTTGCACAAGTAAGAAAGCAGACTCCAAGATGCTAGAGATATGCAAGGTCCCACGGATGAAAGTGACAGACTGAGGTGGCCTGATTAACCATTACCTAATTAGTGATGGCAAATGTCACACCCCACCTCCATCCTAAAATCACCCCTCATTAGGGGAGTCCTGTTAGATTCAGCACCAAACTAGATCTCAGTCAGGGCTTTTTTTTCCCCCTCCCAAACGAGAGTTGAAGTTGAAAGGAAACTTCTTCCTCCCCAATCATTTTGAGGCATTCAGACTGAAATGACACTCTGTCAAAGTACTCCGAATGCTGTGCTGAGCTCTCCACAAACGCAGACAGATGATGGCAGGGAGGGAGGGGTAGAGAGGAGGCGTCCCTGAAGTGATTAGGTGGCACTCTAAATGGGTCCTGTCCCACCGAGTGATTAATATCCTTCTCACCATTGTCTTCCTCCATTGTCTTCCGTTCTGACGAAGTCTGACCGGACTGGTAGGCTGAGGCTGTTTGGTGCCTTCCTTTTGTTATGTAGCCTCCAGGTCTCTCCACTTGTGGCTTGCCACCCCTGTAGACTCGAGCTTCCCCTGAGACAGATTCCACCTGTCTGTGTGGCTTTGGGCTGTTTGCAGTGTTAGTGGGTCCACCTCTTCCCCAGTGAGGAATCTAACCCTAGACAAAGAGGAAGCCCTCCTAAGAAACCTGGGCAAAGATATTCATAGCTCGTGAGGACAGCAGGTGTGGAGAAGACATGAGGAGGCAGTGACGTGCATTCAGAGGTGTTCCGTGTGCCCGAACCATCACCTGTGTGAGGGAAAACCCAAAGCCTTCTTTGCTGGGCAGCAGGTGATGAGAGCATTAATTCGATCCCTTTCCACATCCAGCTAATAAGGCACTAGAAGAGGCATTCAAACTCCAGAATCTCCCACACTTCACAGGGGGAAAAATCACAACAAAACACACAGTGAATTTTAGGCTCGTGCGGGCCCCTCATTTCCGTTCATTTGTTTTCTGTCACATTGCCCTTCAAGTTTAAGAACAGATTACAAAGAAAGTAGGTTTAAAAAATTCTTTTTGATCGTATCAGCTCCTAAATTTATAAAGAAGACACATTTTGCAATGTCACACACACACACAAATTTCAGAACTAGAGGAGGGAGTCTTTAGCAATTAGCTCATCCACGGCGATAATCGTGACAATGCCTACACAATGTCATTCCTGTTAATGAATTCAAAATAATGGCTCCAAACTCAAGAGGCTCCTGGCTTTCAGTCATTTACATCCTGTTGGTTATTGTTTTCTTTGTCTTCACCATGACAACTCTGAGTACATGAGCTCAAACACGGGAGAACTATGGGAGTTTTTGAACAGAGCCTTTTCATCGCTATAATACCGCTCCATCAGGAATTAGCTGAAGATGCTTTCGGAGGACTACTTGAAATTGCATAACAGACATGACAGTGAAGACATGTGGTACATGAAGACAGTTTTGCCCTTTGACCGTAGGAATGAGATGCCTTTGATCTCTTGGCATTGCTTAGCTAGTGAGGTCAGCAGGTGATCAATCGCTGGAGCCTCTGAATGGTACAGTGGGAACGCGTAGCGCTTGTGTTCATCATCGGCTCGATTTCAGACTCACTGGGCCGCTGTTGCTGGCAGCTTCTGCTGTCCTGTTCTCCTTTGAAGTACTTCACTGCTGTTCAGATAACTACCACACACTTTGACAAGAGTGAAAAAGCAAACTCACGTAATCTATCCCAAAACTCAACGAGCGATGCTCTTCACACTTAGAGATGGGATCAAGGACAAGAAAGCTTATCTACCAACTTTTGATACAAAAGACATTCGTTCTTCGAATTCCGTCTGACGTTCTCCCCAGCTCATTTTTAGATGACAAGTTTTTAACACTCCTTTCATCAAGGGTATCCACACAAACGCTTTAGAAAAAGCTTCCAGTTTGCAGGAAATGAGTTGAGGCTGCAATAGTCTTAGAAAGGAAAGTGATCCTCAGAATGAAGAGGGGGGGTATGAGAAGCTTTTGGTCTCTAGCCAGATGAAAATTGGCTGGCCATTTTTAAACACTCCATAAATGTATCTGTCATCTAGTCTCTGAAAAATCATCTTCCCATAGGAAGATGAAGCCTGGAGAACTCGCTGTTGAATTGGCCACTGTTTGAGGGAGAACACTCTTCATATCCTATTTCTTAGCACACACCTAGGTGTCATTAGTACTGACACATGTGTTAATTAGCTAATTATTAACATGTGAACTAGTTCATGTATTAATTGGTGGCTAACTAAATAGCATCCTATGGTGGTTTGAAAAAAAAAAATGGTCCCCAAAGGAATTGGAACTTCTAGGAGGCATGGCCTTGTTGGAGGAAGTGGGTCACTGTGGGGGCGGGCTTTGAGGTCTCTTATGCTCAAGTTTCCTTTAGTGTGACTGTCAGTTGACTTCCTGTTGTCTGCAAGATGTAGGACTCTCAGGTATTCCTCCAGTACCATGTCTGCCTGTATGCTGCCATGCTCCCTGCCATGAGGACAATGGACTGAGTCTCTGAAACTGTATGTGAACTCCTTCACTTTTAAGAGTTGTCATGGTCATGGTGTCTCTTCATAGCAATAGAACACATCCTAAATCAGATACCCTAATTCTCAAATAATTTGGAAAAAAAAATAATGTACTAAACATACATACATCTAATCAATCATTTGAATTTAAAATATGTCAATATCTTATGATATTTTCAAATGATCTAAAACATTACAAAATATAAAGCCACATGTGACATTCCCCTTATCCTCAACCATCGTCTTTCTTTCTTAGAGGTATTACTTTTTATCTTTCATAAGAATCAATATTTAGGGAATATCAAAAAATGGAATTGTTAAGGGGTTATCTGTTGACTATAATTATAATAGTTGGAACACTTTCTAGGTTGTGGGGACAGAGTGATTCAAATCACAGAGATCACACATTTGCTCAGAATATGACTTCTATAAAACATGGTACATACAACAGAGGTCTCGGGATATAATTCACCGGGTGAGAGTGTTTGCTCTGCAAGCATTAGGACCCAAGTTCAAATCCAAGGACCCCCTGTAAAAAGCCAAGCATGACTGTTCATGCCTGTAATCCCAGCATTGGAGGGTGGAAAGAGGCAGATCCCAAGAGCTTTCTGACCAGCCACTTTAGCCTAAATAATGAGTTTGTTTCAAAACATTAAAGTGAAGAGCAATAAAGGAAGACATTGATGTCTTGTTCTGGCCTCTGTATCATCCTGTACATACATCACACACCAACACAACACACAGAATACACACACACACACACACACACACACACATATATATATGAGCACATATACCTGCAACATACATACACACAGAGACACACATGTGTAAGGTTATATATTGACTTTCAAAAAAGTGAAAAGGAAAAGATAGAAATAGAAATTATGTTTACAGACCAATGAACTTGAGTTTCCATCCTGGGTCTATGACAAAGACAAAGAAGACACTAAACAGTGTATAAATGAGCTTGGAAGTGTATCTTACAAAGCATTTGTACACTTTCCAGACAGAATTTAAAAAGCCATCCTTCAGGACACTGAAATGCCATTTCCTAATTCTCAAATCAGAGCATTTATGCCACTCATTCACATTTAAAGCTTCATGACTTTGTATTTTATCACAATTGTAATTAAATTACCTTGTGAATTGATTTATTTGATTCTTTTAAGTGGGGTCTTGATATATTGGGTCTTGAACGTCTGTGTTCAAGTGAGCCTTTCACCACAGCACTCAAGGAAACGGGGACGGCAGGTATACGTCACTATTACTTGTTTAAAGTTGACCTCCTGGTTGGCTCTAACTCCACATTGCTGAGAATCGCAATTGGTTGTGAACAATATTATATTACCAGCATTTAATACAACTAGTACTTGACACAAAGAAAGAAAACAAAAGAAGTAGTGAAAGAAAAAGGGGAGGAAAGAGGGAAACAGGCAGGGATGGATGAGAGAGGGAGAGAAGGAGGGAGGTAGGGGGAGGAAGGAAGAGGGGAAGAGAGGAAAGAAGAAGGAAGGAAGGAAGGAAGGAAGGAAGGAAGGAAGGAAGAAAGGAAGGAAGAAAAAAAGATAGAAGGAAGGGCCCATGTCAGGATATTAAATACTTCATTCCTGAATACCACATTCTTGTTATTTCATCTAAGCTTCCCATTCTGGCTGGACACCATTCTCAAACAAGTTCTGCAACTCAGACCTTCATCCTTGAAGACCTCACTTCAAGTTGCTACCTTCATGCTTCTTACACTTCAGGCTGGTGCCTTCTGTTGTCCTTTTATGGCTATTTAATCGCAAGGGCTCAAGAAAACAATTCTCTGCCAGTCTTATAATCATTCATAACATAGAAAGCATAGAAATAAAACTGGGTACTGAGGAATGAAAAGGTAAGGATTAGCGAGGCAAATAGTCATAAAAAAGCTCCGATGGTTGGTGTATCTGCTGAACTTGAGCGACCCGGAACCATCTGCCCTTCAGTGTCCTTGTTCTCTCTGCAGAGGGTGATGATACACTTCAAAGATGGAAATGCCATTCACCATGAGGAAAATTTCTGCTCTGCACTGATTCAGTAGCCCAGGGATGTTCTATTGCTTCTTCCTGAGCCAAGACAATGAACTTTGGAGAAAGGACAAAGAACATTTAGGGCCCTGGCTTACTACTTCTTCACTGAAGATCTGTGAAAAACTAAACTCTGATGTAGAAGCAATTGGAAGCTAACTGATTCCTTTTCCCTTGACATTTTAAATATTTTTTGTCTAAAAATATTAAAATAAATAACGTCTCAATTATTCATTCACGCTACAAGTATTTTCTAAACCAATCTAGAGATATTGGAGATACTGGATGAGCAGTCCTTCTGCTATCAAGGAACAGATTGAAATAATCAACTGACTACAGGGAAAAGAATGCAGCTTAGCAGGGAGGAAGCGTCGCATCCTCTCTAGACAGTCGTATTGGAGCTGAACAGTCAGAAATGTGAAGGGGCTACACAGAAAAGTACGTTTTGTTGAAGGAGAGGCTGGATCTTTCTGGTCCAAGGGATATTGTGTATAAAATCTGTGAGAGAGGACAGACAGCATCTGCAAAGTGTCAGGGTCCTGGAAGACCTGACTCAGGAGGAAATGCTTGACAGCAGCAACGGGGGGATTCTCGAGCAGAAGTGATGCTTAGGATTTATACTCACCTCCCACTCTGGCGGCTCTGTGGAAACGATGGGAAAATTCTAAGACAAGAGGTAAGGGTGTCTGCTTAGGCTTTTGTGCCAATCACGTAAGATGCAATAAGACCTTGGATAAGGATGAACAATTTGATGTGTGTTTGGAGAACAGAGGTGACAGTGGCAGGTCTCCTGGATGGGACTGTCCACACAGGTGATGGGAAGAGTCAAGACGCCGCTCAGGTTTCTGGTGGAAGAACTGGAGTGACATTTATGGGTTTAATGAGAAAAGAACAAGCTCCTGGGAGAAGGTATGGGAACGCAAGACACAATTTAGGGACAATAAACTTGATAGACAAGCCACTTCCAGAAAGAACGCATGCCTGGCACGAAGGTATGGAGGCCACGACGGCACATGACCTTCCTGCTCGGGTCCACAGGTAACTGGAACCTGGGAATCCCGTAAGTATCAGCTGTCTTCTCAATGAAAACATCTAATAGTCTTTTTCAACGGCAAGGAATCTCTCAGTGAGGCAGGGAATCGAAGGAGAGAGAAGGACACACTCATCGGGCTGGCTCTTTTCATCTGCCTGAGAAGTGGTTGCCAGAATTACACGTGAGTGGAACCAAGGAAAACTCAAGTCTTTTAAAAGTCTCGTCTCCAGATGGGTATTTCCCCCAAAGCCTCCACGGTCTGTCCTTTTCAATATTAATTCTGAGTGTACTTTTCTTCCAATGACCACTTTAATACATAAATACCAAAGATCTTTATAACATAGGCATATGAAAAATACAAACACTGTTAGGTTTCTTCATTAGTGTAAAAAAAAATAACAGCTAGAAGAATGGAAAGAAAGAGGAGGATTACCTGTATTTAAAGCTCTTTCTTTTTTATCTTGCCTGAAGAGTGGCTACTCTGATATATAATTAAACAAAGCAATATAATACTATGCTGTGTCACATGACACAAAGATGGCAGCCATGAGAAGGGCCATCATAGCCATGGTAGGGTCCTCCTCTTTATCCTCAGCCACCTGTGGTCTATCTGAGAACTTGGAGGATGGATGCCCCTGAGCTAAGTTTTCCCATGAGCTGGAAAAGTCCAACTATTACATTGCTTTATCTGTTGAAACTCTAGCACTTGAAGTATTCTGTAAATGAAAATAAGTTGCAATCCTTATTCAGGTTTAGAAACTTGCGCCACATCAATTCTCTGTGTCCAAAACCACAGAGCTTCATTTCTAAACCTAAGAAGTGCTCAGAACTTCCTGCCACTGATGTGGGCTTATCTCTCCAGGTTTGTCCACGGGGACTATTAAATAATAATCCTAATTAAAACCTAATTATATTTCTGCCCGGAGCACTTTTAGATAGCCTTAACATTTGATCTTTTTAGTCTAATTTCACAGGTGGCAACAGATTAAAAGCAGGTTTTTTAAACAAGATATGACTATTGCTTTTCCAATATGGGAGATTGTTGTCTCAGTCACTTTTGTGCTTACTGATGAGAGGAACAAGCCTTTGAAGATGGTAATTGCACCCACATGTCCTTCTTCCTCCGTGGGGGAAAAATAGGCCACCCTTTGTAGTCAGTGCCTTTTTTTCTAGCTATGAACTTTAGCCCCTTCGAGTCAGGAGCTTGCGTTTCTTTGAATCTTTTCCTCTAAAATAATATACCTTTTCAAATCTGCCAAAATCCTCTGGTTACCTGCTCCCAAGGACACTTGTCCTGAAGTTACCTCCATCGCCTTGAGCTTTAAAGGGAGCTTCTCAAGCTGAAGGGAAGAGAAGCAGTAGCAGAGCTCTCTAAAATGCAGAATCTAGGCTGCCCCAGGGTGGGTCCAGGCTGCACTTGGGTAGGTTCATCACTCTGTCTTCCAAGAATCTGAGATCTGTATTTTCAGCAAAATATATCGCGTGAGACTTTGAGAAACTTTGCTATACATGACTCATGTTCTGTTTTCAACCACCCAGATTCGCATTTTCCATGATGTTTTGTTTTTAGTGAATGAAATGGTTCCTAGAGTTCTGAACCCCTTGCTAAATAGACACGGATGTGTGGAAGGTGCTAACATTGCTCTTTCCCATGCTTTTCTGGAGTATCTGTGAGTCCGCCTCACATCAGCCTTTGTCTTCCCTCACTTTCCAACATGGAAGAAGGAAAGAATTAAGATCTTCCCAAAGGCAGAAGAGTCTTTTCAGGTGTGTTCACCCAGGATGCTGGGTCCTTCACACTGACTTCGGGGACAGTTCCGACGCTCATGGCCCACTAGTCATGCCCAACACGTCTCAAGATTCCATGCTTCTTCTGACACCCAGAGTTCAGTTTGTTTGTGTCATGCCCTGTGCCTTCTATGTCAGCAAGGGCAGTTTTAGTGCACTCCAGGGCTTGCATCTCATTGCAAGTGGGAAGCCAGAATAGTTCAGCAGCGGCCCGGGGCGTGTGCAGCGTCTCTAGAGATGGTGACCCTGAGTCATACAGATTTGCAAAAACAAAAGGTTTGGTCAAATAGGAAACATACTGAAGCCACATTACAGGCTGTTTTAGATTGAGCACTAAGTGTTGGTTGGCTTTGTATGTATGTAGCAGTCCCTTTGGAGGATGTATACAGCATACCAGGGTCCTTCCACCCTTCGCTGTTAACCCCCTGCCATGCACTAGGCAGTAAAGGCACAGAGAGTAAGGAGAAATACTCTTGACTTCAACAAACCAACCCTGAGGAAGAGGAGGAACATCCTGTTTTGGAAGCACAGTGGGGGTGGGGAATGTGTGGGCTACCAAGAACTAGGTGGGTAGAAAAGAGAAAGTGCTCCAAGCGGTACCCCAGAAGAGGAGGCACCAGAACTGAGGGTTTTTGTTTGTTTGTTTGTTTGTTTGTTTGGTTGGTTGGTTGGTTTGTTGTTGACAGTGGTGGGAGTGTGTATAATCCTTTGTATGAGTAGAGACGCACATGTGCTTTGTGGAGATCAGAGGGTAATCTCAGGTGTTCGTCCTAGCTTTCTTCCTTGTATGCAGAGTTTCTTTGTCGCTGTTATATCATACATGTCAGATAAGTCAGCCCATGGGCTTCTAGGATTCCCTGTCCCTGCCTCTCATATCACCATAGAAGTGGCTGGCACAGCAGACACACACTGCAATACCCGGCTGTACATACACTCTGGGGATTTGAACTCATAGACTCACGCTTGCATGGCAAGCTCGTTTTCACTGAGTCATCTCAGTGGTATCTGGACTGAACTTTGAAGGACACATTGAGAGTATCCCAGAGGGTGATGTACAGGAACTGCAGGGGCTGACATTGCAGGGAAACACTGTCCGCATGAAGGCTAAAAAGAACAGGCTCTATTTAATGTGAAAATTAGTTTCCAAGACTAGAGAATAGAAGTCAAATTGACATCAGCTGATTATGCAACAAATTCAGTCTTTCCTCCATAGGATATGAAGAGCCTTTGCAGGATAGGAAATAAAGGGCAAGCAGGATAGAGTTTGACTTTATTCATTAGAGTCAGCAAACATTTGTTGAAAACCAACCGTGTAGTAGGCATTGTGCCATTCTTGGCACTAAGAATATGATAGCAAAGAAGACAGAAATGATCCTCAACCACATAGAACCTAAATTCTGATGGACAAGAAACAATAAACAAGTGAACTACAAAATTAGCAAAAGAGAATAAATAAGTCTACATTGTGATAAGCCCTAAGAGGGAAAGTAAGCCATGTATGTTAAAAAGGAGGCAGGTCCTTTCTAAACATGCGTAGAAGGAATCTCTTCTCACAGGAATTCCTCAGGAGAATTGAGCTCTGGGTTTAACCAGCCATTTATTTACATCAGTTAATATTTTACATCCAACCCTAGAGGGATTTTGGAAGACTGGGGTTAAGCAGGTTGCAGACAGAGGGAAGAAAAAAATGTAAGAAGGTTGAACCTGGGCCTCAGTGAGTGACAAGAGCACGTGATGGACAGGTGAATGGTGTGGTGCATGGGTGAGCATCAGGAGCATGTGTTTCACAGGCTAGCAGCAGGATCACGTGATGGACAGGTGAGTGGAAGGAGCATAGGAGGCACAGATGAGTGGCAGGAGCACCTGGTGCACAGGTCAGTGGCAGGAGCACATAATGGACAGGCGTCTTAAGAGAGGAAGAGAGTTGGGTAGACAGGTGACCTGAGCAGTTTTAAGTGTTTACTTGGGTTTTGGGGTCTTTTTTTGTCAATGATTCTAGAGATTGTGAGCAGAATAATGGGAAGGAGGGGTAAAGAGGGGTCTCCCTTCTCTAGCTGTCAGGCTGATCAGTGGTGAGGATGCGGGGTGGACCTGACCAGAGAGAGTCTGATGACGAGGGAGATGGGGCATTTTCTGAGTTTGAGTTGGGTACAGTGTGCAGGACAGAGCCCATGCTGGAGAGCTCCTGCTGAGGCCATGGGTAGACACCAGGCCTTCACTCTCTTCCCACTATATATTGCAAACTCAGAAGAGTTGAAAGATCTAGAAAATTTAGGCAACTGCATTCTTTGCCAAGAGTGAAATCCCTTCTATTTGAAATACTAAAGCTTTGTGTAGTGCCGACAGCCATCAGTGAAGTTTAGCCGAGGGTAACTTTTGCCGGTTGGACCTGCCAGAGGCACATCTGTAACAAGAACATTCCAAGTGGAAGGAAGGAAAATGAGACAGCAAGCAATTATACCCTGTTTGGGATTTTCCTTTTTGTCATTTATTTTCTAGGGAAATTGAAATGTTTTCTCTGAAAGATGGGTATCTGACTCTATTCCAGGGAACTGGCAACACAAGAAGAAAGCAACACTCCTATTTATAAATAATTATTTTTTTTTTTCATTAAGCAGAAACTCTCATATTGAAGACTTGAAGGCTAAGGGTGAGCCATGTGTTTCATGCTTCACCTTGAGGAAGCCTGCACAGGTGTGTGGAAATGTGGTTGACAAGTATAGGATCTAACAGTGACAGACTGGGAGAAACCCTGCAAGGCATGCACATTCAGACTCCCCTTAGCCTCTGCAGTACCCCTTCCTTCTAGGACGGACAGAATCCTTCCTGAAATAGGAGTTATGATCCTGAAAGAGGATGGGCCAAGTGTCAAAGTTTGGGCAAGATAGGGTCAACACCCCTTGGGGTCTCTGCTCCAGTCTTCCCAGGGTTCGGGGGTAAAGGGATAGGTGTGGCCAAGCAATGCACTGAGCTACTTCACAGTTCTCAAGAAGTATTGAAAGCAGATGAGTTGTTTTTCCCCCCTTGGTTTCTTCATCCTATGAATCAAGGCATTCAGATCCAAGCACAGGGGAAGAAAGATCCAACCCCTTATGAACATGGTCAGCTTTTGTGGTTTCTTCTAGGCACAATTGTACTGGTTCATCTTTATCTACACCTTCCACTCTTCCTAGATGTGCCCCCCCCTGCACACACCCACACACACCCACACATACACATGTAGGCGGAGACTGTTTGTTCATTTTCCGGCTTCCCAGACCTGAAAAATCACACAGAAGTTGTATTAATTACAATGTTATTCAGCCAGTGACTCAGGCATATTTCTAGCTAGATCTTACATCTTGAACTAACCCATTTTTATTGATCTGTGTATTGCCACAAGGCTGTGGCTTACGGGAAAGGTTCCGCATCCTTCTCCTTCGGCAGCTACATGGCACCTCCTTGACTCCACCTATTCTCTCTCTGTATCTCTTCCAGCCTGCCTATATTCTGCCCTGCCATAGGCCAAAGCAGCTTTACTCATTAACCAATAAAAGCAACACATATACAGAAGGACATCCCACATCATACCCACACACACACACAAACATACACACACACACACACACACACGCTTGCAACTGTCTTTAACAGTACAAAAAGGAAGAACAAGACACGCCAAAGTGTTTGGGGTAGAGACAGGCAGATGAGAAAGGCTGTTGCAATCGCTACACCTTAGTACCATTTGTAACACATTGTTCCTTCAAATCAGTAGCTTTCTCTGACAGAGCTTTGAGGTTCTTTTGAAAGCTTCTCTATCAACGTCAAAATCAGCGATAGAGGGTGGAGAAAAGGCTGCGTTTAGCAGGGCGGCATTTTAAATGTAGATTCACCCAAATCAAGTGCCAAGCTTGCCTTTTCCGTCTATCTTTGTAAGCCTTTGTTCTTGCTCCGCTTCGAACTGTCTTGGGGTTGGTAGTTTGAACAAAAGTCCCATGGTAAGGTCTTCTTGTACATAGACATACAAAGTTTGAGGTTTGAGGCTTATTATATGGTGTGGGGGGAAAAAAAAGAAAACAAACCAGAGAATGGAATTTACAAGTCAAAATCTGCCACGAAGCGGTTTGGAAATTTGGGAAATCAAATTAGCAATAAATCCCAAACCTTTCCCTTTTGACATTAGGTCACACTGTCTTTCTGGCCCTCAAGTTTATTACCTGCAATAAAGAAAGGCAAAAACCTGTCTATTCGCCAGGCACTGGACTGCGTGGCCATCATTTAGAGTTCAGAAGGTAAGCAATTACGATTCCAGTTTTACAAGAGAAGCAACTTTCCCCAGGTCGGTCCAATTTTTAAAACTGAGCTTCCCCACAATGTGTCATTTTCCAATAATTTAAGAAAGAAAGAAAAATCTACTTTTTTAACGTTTGTTTGTTTGTACTATAACCAACTCCAAAAAACACATTCAAATGTATTTTATTACACAGGCGACCGTGTTGGAGGCTTTGTACTCATCAGTTTCTGTTGCAGAGCCAATTGACTTTATGGGAAAATGCACTAATGTGTCCCTTGACCGCCTTCTTTGTTGAATTCAAGAGCATCCAGAGATTGCCAGGGGAGAGTGTTCAAGAGCCATTTGCAGCCACTTACTTGGTGTATTAGTTATTCATGGCTACCTGAACAAATTATTGCAAACATTGGTGGCTTATGACAACATTATTATGCACCATCTCTAGGTCTGGTGTCAGATACAACTTCATAGGGTTCTGTTCTCACATTGGCAGCAGTCAAAGTAGGAACCACAGCTGTACTCACCTGGTGCATCACTGGGGAAAGAACAACCCCTCGGTGTTCTCTCCTAGGCTACTGGCAGAATTCAGTTCCCCTGGGGCTTGTTGACTGACGGCATCCCTCAGTTTTTTGCCAGGTGGATTTCTCCACAGAGCAACTGACAACATGGCGGTGTGCTTTGTGAGAGCAGACAAGCAAGTGACACCAGAAAGCCGAGCGCTACCAAGATGGAAGTCACGGTCTCTTTGTTAGGGTTTCTGGTGCTGTGAAGAGACACTATGATCCCAGCAACTCTTACAAACGAAAACATTTAATTGAGGCTGGCTTACAGTTCAGAGGTTGAGTCCACTATCATCACGGTGGGAAGAACAGCAGCGTGCAGGCAGCCGTGGTGCTGGAGACTGAGCTGCAACTTCTACATTTGGGTCCTCAGGGAGCAGTTCTGAAACCTCAAGGCCCATCTCCAGTGACAGGCTTCCTTCAACAAGGCCACACCTACTCCAACAAAGCCATACCTCCCAATAGTGCCACTCCCTATGAACTTAGAGGGATCATTTTCATCCAAACCTCAGTCACCCTGAGACCAAACCTCCGAAATGATGTAACGTCCTCGGTTGTAGTTAGGGTGTCTATTGCTATGATAAAACGCTATGAGCTAAAGCAGCTTCAGAAGGAAAGGGTCCATTTCAGCATACAACTCTCAGGGCACACTCCATCACCAAGGGAAGTCGGGGCAAGAAGTTAAGGTGGAAACCTGGAGGCAGGAACTGAAGCAGAGGTCTTGAAGGAGTGTTGCTTACTGGCTGGTTCCTCATGGCTTGCTCAGCTTGCTTTTTATAGACCCTGGATCCGCCTCCCCAGGGATGCAACTGCTGCCAGTGAGCTAGGCATTCCTATATCAGTTAGTAATCAGGAAAATGCAGCTCCCTTTAAAAGCAAATCTTTCAAAGGCATTTCCTTAATCTAGAAGCCCTCTTTCCAAATGCCTCTAGCTTGGGTTAGGTTGGCATAAAACAAACCAGGCATCCCTTCATCCACTTTCCATTCATTAGATGCAAGTCTTTACATCCAGCCTGTATTCAAAGGTGATCACAAAGACATAAGGAGCAAGAATCACAAGGTGTCTGCCTTCAAGCCTGCTTACTACTGTGCCTAGTATGCCAAGCGTTGTTGGAGGCGGGGACCACAGTGGAGGAATTATCATTCTTAACTCCAAACGCAGAGTTCATACAAGTAAGTCATACAGCTTTTGTTGATTGAGCCAATAATAAAGTTTTTTTCATGCCCACAGATTCACATGAACAAAATGTCTCCTGACTGTCTGCATCCCTGAAATAGGTTATTGGATGGGAATGATGGGTGGACGATCTCTGTTTTCAAAAAGTGAATGAAATTGTGTGGATGGCCAAAGGTACCACTGAAAGTCAGCAAAACGGGCTTAAGTTGTGGTAAGGGTTTCTCCAGATTCAAGCTCATTTTCCTTATCTGTGAACAGTCAGACTAATCCCATCCTGAACATTCGCAAATTTGTTGGCAGAAGCAAATGACTCATGACAGAATAAGATGCTATTCATTTTAGATGATTTTATTGTTTACCCAGCATGCAACTCCATCAATTTTTCCAGTTCCAAACTTGTCCATGCAAAAGGAGAAAGAACACAGGTGGACAAACTTCTGGAAAGAAGAGGTGACGGTGATTGGCGATGCCTGTCACCTGGTATAGGCAGGGCTCCATTCTCAAGTGAGGACCTGTTGCCATGGGGGTGCTGTGTAAAAGCCTAGTCCCAGGAGTTCACACTGTAGAAATGGAGGGACAGAAAGTCACTCAGAACTGGGGCAAAGGTGGTGTCTGAAATCAATCTGGTCATAAGCAATCTAATTGAAAGCAAAACAAAAGGTGATGATAGAAGAAGCCAACAGCTTGGCTTCGCGTGACAAGGTGGCTGACCTTAAAAAAGGAGTATGTATTAAGTCCTTTTGTTCTCTGTAGATGGATAATTCAGCTTCATCACTAGCCAGTTTTGCAGCTACTTAAATGTTGATTTTTCTTTTTAGTTATTGACTCTCTATCTGTATTGTATTAACCAATACAAGACTTTGTACAGGCTAGGCCCTAGATAGTTTACTTTTTTAGACAGTAGATAAAGTTGGCAAGAACCTCAGTGGGTATTGGCCCTGCCACTAAGCCTGACGACCGGAGTTTGATTCTCAGGAATACAAGGCAGCAGAAGAACCAGCTGCTGCAAGTTGTCCCCTTCTATGTCATAGTATGCATGTGCCCTGCACCCCCAAATACTAAATAAATAAAATAAGTTTCTAAAAATTAAACCAATAGGTGAATTTACATAGATCCTAATGGTTTTTCTAGATTTCTTCTTTCTGATATGTTTTCTATTAATGAAGTAATTGCATTCTCTGTGGTTTTTGAAGGTGAGGACGAGGCAGGAACATTTGGCTGAAAATACTTGAAAAATTAAATATCATGAACATGAAATACTCTGAAGAAAATGAGGATATTCCATTTTGGATGTGCCAGCAGTTCAACCAAATAAGTTGTCTTAAACCGCTCCTTTTCTCTGCAAACACACGGCCAGTGCTGGAGTCAGGGAGGAGACCCATGATACAGGTTAGCAGACAAGAGATCAGCATCAGCACCAAAGCTCACAGCCCTGGAGACCGAGAGAGAGCATTTTCTTTGGTGTGATCATCCAGCAGCAGTTACCAGCAAGGAGGGCATGGGTGGAGCCTGAAGAGAGGCTTTCTAGACGCCTGTAAGAGGTCTCCAGCAAGGCTCAGCCAATTGAATAGGCTTCGGGAGAAATGAAATGTCTTGCCATATGCAAATGAATAAAAATGGCACCACGTGTGGCTTTTCTTGTGAGTTTTAAGGAGCTTCCAATCATTTAACTATAAGAAACCTGCCAGGAGGTTAAAGTGGTGCACGCCTTTAATCCCAGCACTTGGGAGGCAGAGGCAGGTAGATCTCTGTGAGTTCGAGGCCAGCCTGGTCTACAAGAGCTAGTTCCAGGACAGGCAACAAAGCTACAGAGAAACCCTGCCACAGAAAGAAAGAAAGAAAGAAAGAAAGAAAGAAAGAAAGAAAGAAAGAAAGAAAGAACTAAAATTGTTTGGAGCACCACACCTATAATGTTAATAATACTAGAGAGGTTGAGGCAGAACAGTAAGTTCAAGTTCAGACTAATATCCTGTCTCTGTTTATATGTATACATATATATCCATATATATGTATACATACAAACATATATATGTTTATATACATGTATATATATGATTTATTTAAATGTGCCATCTTTTTGCAATAAAAATGTTTTGTTAGTCATATGTCATGATTTAAATGAATGTCTTCATATTCGTAGCTTAAATATTGGGAGATGTTGTGGACCTGCAGGAGGAAGGGCCTGAAGGGAAGTCTTTAGGTCACTAAGGATGCCATCCCAAGAGAAATCAGAGGACCTTGGCCCCTCCCTCCTCCTCTTTTGTTTTCTGGCCGGCCATAAGGTAGCAATTTACTCCGCAACAAGCTTCCCATTATTGCCATCTGGCGTGTGTATCAGACATTTGAAGCAATGGGACTACCCATAGCAGCCTAGAATCTCCAAAACCATGAGCCAAACATTTTAATGAGTTAATTATCTCAGGTACTTTGTTATTGTGACAAAAACCTAACAAATCATAATTTCCCCTTCACTCTAAAGGGGATATGACTGGAATAAATAAAGAAAATAAAAATCTACTTTCCAAAGAAAGAGGTGGTGGAGAAATCTGTGTAAGCAAATGTCCCGAGTTTCAAGTGTCTTATTATTTTAATGCCAGTAGCAACGTCTTGTCTTAAAGATTGTAAGTTACATACTTTGGAAACATGGAACTTTTATCACTGTGTTAAATCCAACCTTTTATGCATAGTGGAAAAAAGGTTGCTGTGGTCACGGAGGGGATCAGATGGTGCTACTGATTATCAAATACTATTCATTCACTGACTTCTCTGGTTTGGCATAGTTTCCTTCCTCTGTCTCCATTTATTGGGTGCCTCACTTCCTCTATTTGCGACATTCTTAAGATAGCTGGAATGTCAGCCTGTCAGAGGAGAAAGGACAGATTCAACCCCCTGCAGGCAGCCTTTGCTAGTTCTGATAGCAGCTCCTCCCCCAAGCCCAGAGAGCACTGAGCTAGTGGACAAGGCCATTGTTTGTCTAGTTAGGAAAATTAATTTTGCAGCTATCCACAAGGTGCTTCGTGATTCTGGGACGAACTAGAACAAAAGAGTCCCACTGTGACAACCCTCATATACAACCCTAATGTACAGCCCTTAGGTATATGAATATTAAAATAAGCTTAGAAGTAAATCTACTTCCAGGTGGTGATGGGGCACGCCTTTAATCCTGACATTCAGGAGGCAGAGGCAGGCAGATTTCTGAGTTCAGGACCAGCCTGATCTACAGAGACAGTTCTAGGGTAGTTAGGGCTACACAGAGCAACCTTGTATGGAAAACAAAGAACAAACAAAAGAACCCTTTTATTTCATATTCTAATAATTATCAGGAAATGAAAGTATTTACAGGTCCAATAAGTTAATAATTATTTAAGATCTTGTGATCACATTTTTATCACAAATATTAATTTATAAAAATTAAGATCCTATAAAGTCACTAGGACAGGACTGTTGAGTAGCCTCTCTGCTGGGAAACACAGTGGGAAACTCAGCGATGTGCCCACTGGAAATGTAACTTCATTCCCTCGTGGGTCAATCAAAGCTCATTCTATCCGAGCAACTAAGTTTGGTAACAGCTCTTAAACAGAAAACAAAGCTCCCCTACCTACTGAGTTTCCCTCTCATTTGGTGGGTAGGGCTACACTCTTATTTCCTACTTAGAACATGCTCAGAGCCAAAATGAGCAGGACAGACTCAGGGACCGTGCAGGAAAACAAATTCTGGATTTTCCTACCACTGCAGCTGCACTTTTTGCCTTTGCCACTTTCCGTGACTTTTTATTTTCATTCTGTGCAGAGCAGCTCCTTGATTAACATTTTAGATGAGAACGTCAAAACCTCAGAGATGGCAGGCTGCTACTATTCTTGGTCTTGCTGACACTTCCCCGTGGCAGAATGACAGTCACAGCTGCTAGTCATTCTAAGGAATCTGCCTGGAATTAGCATGAGAGTCGGGTCAAAAAAGCTTCCTTCCTTCCTTTATTTATTTATTTACCTTTAAAAGCTGCTTAAATCATCCTGGGTAGCTCAGCCCAAACAGAAAACCTCTTCAGGCAACAGGTTTGCCCTTAGACCACGTTTGAAGGGCCACGGCTCATGTGCACATGGCCCCCCAAATATCCCCAATTCAAGCTGTGTGTTTCTCAACCACGTTTTGAAGTCTCTGTATTCACAGCATTGTGAAAACGACAGACGTGTAAAAGATGCTCTCTGTCTGCAAGTGGTCTGAAAGCTCATTGGTTTCCTCGTAGCTTACCCCAGGCTCGGTTTTCCCCATGTGGTTCACATCAGCTGCATAAGGCAGCGTCATTGGCTTATGTCTTATAAGGAAAATTGGTTATTGTGAAGTTACTTACACTGAGCACAATGATAATAAAGTCAGTCTAGCCGGGGAACAGATGCATAGGGCAGACAGACGTGGGATAGACAGGCAAACTACAGCAAGGGTCATTGGCTCCAGCCACAGTGGCACAAGTCAAGGCCAGTTACTGGAATACCTTAAGAGGACAGATTCCCCGTTTGTATAATGAAAGAGTTTGTGAGGGCAGTGGTGGCTTTGCGACAGTTTTGATGTAGAAAGCATGCCATAAAAAAAGAAAGAAAGAAAAAGTAAGAGAAACAAACTCATCTAGTTTGCCATTGCAAATCTTCTGAGAGGGCTGAGAGTTAGTGGAAAGAGAATGAACTTTAAGCTGCTTATGGAACAAGAAGCAAACGGATGGCCTGGGGCTTC
>NC_022009.1:102681773-102749852 GCF_000317375.1 Microtus ochrogaster
TGATATGGAAATAGCATCAGAAAAGCAAGACCGCATGGACCTGCCCTGCATTAGACTAATTTTCCGTGTGATAGGAGAACCCTTCCCCTGTCCGGAGCATACTGATGTGGGAATGGTCTTGACATAAACACAGACCCAGCAAAGTGCAGACAGACTGATGATGTAGGTAGAGAGAACCTCTTGTAATATCAGACTCCATAAAATCTATAATGAGATACAGGAACAGAAACAAACTTGACACCCTCAGCCTTTCACTCTAATGGAACGGTGCTGATATGACCAGTAAGGTCAATGATCACAAAACTCTTGCAGGGATGCAAGCAGAATCATTTCGAGCCCGTGAGAGCAGTCCGTATTCCTCTCAGGCTAGCCTCATTTTTGAGCCATTCCATCGTGCCATCCATCCTCCCTCCAACATCCAGGAGGTCTCCATCCTAACTGTGTTTAAGGAAAATCTGTAAGCCGGTGGCTGAGGCTTCCTGGAAGACTAAAAGTTTGGGGGTAGCCTGGGCTACACAATGAAACAATATCTCAGAAATAAAATCACAAAATGAAGCAAAATAAATTAAATTTCACTCTTTTTGTTTAAATAAACGTAGGTAGTAACTTGTCTGAATCTGCAGTCATCAGATTGCCAGTGCATCTCAGGGAAGCACCACGCCCACGGACAGTGCCAAGATTCTGAGGCTTCTGTATATACTGTGTGCGCCTCATTTTTTTATGACATTCTTTCTTCTCTGGTCTCTCTGTTTCTTTCCCTCCCTGTGTTGCCAGCAACTTTAGGACATGGATTCTGGACTGGGAAGAATTATGGCAGGTAGAAGGGTGCTTTGGTTCCCTGCAGCTTCTCTGGGTCTTTCTACCTCTTGGGCCTGGAGACCTCCCAAGACTTTGCTCGAGACGGCTGAGGTTCTCATCTGTCTTCTTCTCTGCTTGGATGTACACTCCCGGATGGCTAAAGTAGCGGGCCATGTCGTAGAAGTGAAGGGTTGCTACAGTGTTCTCCCAAGGCTTCTGTTTCCTCCAGAGACCAGTGCTTGGCGACTCTCAGCTAGCTTTGACAGCGCGGAGGCTGTGGAAGAGCCTATGGGACCTGCAGAGAGCTGGGCTGTGTATGCGTTACTTTGGACAGTGACGTCATTCGCTATTGCTTCCTCTTCTCAAGACAACCAATGAATACAGACTGGCCTGGACGGTTCAAGCGTGTGGATTGGTGAGGTTACCTCCCGGTAGGGAAGAGAGCATTTGGGTGTAACACTGGGACCAAGGCCAGGTGGCTGCCTAGGATACAGGCTCCGTGGAGAATTGTAGAAATCATTGGTCACAGCCTCCAGCAGAATTCTCTGCCTTGAGACTGCCCGGCCTCTCCCTCCAGGTTTGTCTCAGCAAAACTCTGCGTCTTGTCTGTTCTCTCCTTCCCCAGGTTCATCTTCTGATCTGCCAGGGACCCACCTGTGGCTTTCATGTGGGCCTGCCTGAGCTCCACCCTCCAACACCCTGTGGTTATCAGTCCCCCCCCACCCTGATGTTATCATCGACAGGAAATCAAAACACCACGTGCGTGAGCATAAAATTCTGTCATTTATTTGTGCTGCAGACTTCAGGAAAAGGAGAGAAAAAAAAATCACAGCTCTTTTTTCATTTAAAAAAAAATTGGCACCATGTTTAATCCCGGGTGACCTTAAGTCAGCCTGCTGTTACCAACCAGGAAATGCCTGACCCGCGGGTCCTCACTGCGATCGTGAACTCTGAACATTTTAAAAATGGAAATAAAAAATAAAGTAATTACCTCTTCATGTGTTAAAAAGTTAAGTTGAAGTGCCCGTTGCCGTGGAGATGGTTTCCTGTTTACCACACTGGTCTTCTCACAGCTGTTGAGGACCAGTCACCCAGCCAATAGGAAAACAGCATTTACCTCCCCTTATTCCATTAGTGTTTGAAATAGTGAGTCAATACAACCTATAATTTACCAGTCAGGAAAATTTGGTAAATTGTATTTTCATATATCTTAGCGGTTTTTATATTAAAAAGAAAATCCATTGTATGGAATTACCACTAGGGTTAAAAACATGATTTTATATTTTAAGAGGTGGGGGCATCCTGGTGTTTAAAATATCCTCCCTGTGCCTTTCAAAACCCCAGTGTTGTATTTCTGGTGCTTCAGACAGGCTCCTGCAATACGGAACTCTCCCGTTCCTCTTCCCGTGTAAGTAAAGCTGCGCAGTTCCCTACAGAGACGTGTGATATTCTTAACGACAAGACTGTGACTTTCATTCCCATGAATTGAGACCCAATCCTCAAAGACCCCAGAATTGTAAAATGCACTACTTGATGTGTAAAATAATTTGAAAACTGAGTTGTTGTTTTTTTTCTCTTTGCCTGCATGTAGAAATAGTACCAAGCTACTTCCTGAGTCCTAGGGATGGCACCAACGATCTGAATGGCAAAATCTTTTGAAGAAGAAAGGTGTGGGCACTTGGTGAGAGTGCCCAGTGCTGGAATACAGAGGAAGGAAAGAAGATAGTGAACTGTGTTCTTTCCTTGACATTTAACCTGGAGGAAGCCAGCTTGAAGCTTCAAAAGAGCTGTCGTGTTAAAGCAGTTGGCCTCTAACTGCAGCTCCAGGAGCACGACCTTCCACCTCATCCTTCCTTCAGCATCGGGGTGTCCTGACCCTGCAGGAAGCCCACGGCTGCCCTATTGTGCCTTCTGTCCTTCATGCTTGCTCCTGCCCACACCCTTTGGGTCTGTTCTCCTGTCACCTTCCCACCTCCTCCCTGTCCCCCTCTGCTGCACCTGTGTAAATTCCTGTGACTTTTGAATATTCCTGACTATGCCAGTGAAAATGGTAGGTGGTGCCCTGAGGCAGAAGAGACTGTGCACTTCAACTTTATCCTAAATGAGTGAAGTCTCTGTGGTAATTTTAGAGCTCATTTCTTCTTAGTGTCCTCGGGGGTTGGTTTCCGGAACCCACACAATACCAGATGCTGTGGAAGAATTTCCTATATAAAATGGTGCGGTGTTTGTGGATGACCTCAGCCCATCCTCCTGTTTACTTCAGGTTGAGTCGGGATGGCACAATACCCAATGCGCTCCAAGCGCCGTGTGAATATCTGGGTATAGGATGTGGAGGAACAAGACAAGGTAAGAGACCTGGGTATGTTCTGTGGTATGACACCTTCTCAGTGAGTCTGGAATTTGGTCTGAAAGGCCTTCTGTGAGAGACAAAAGGAGCAGCTATTGTTCCGGAAGGAATAAGATGGAATTCAGGCAAAAGTGACGTTGTTGAATAGAACAGTTTTTGCATCCGTGCTGGGATGGAACTTTGCCATGTGTTAGTTTTATTGATACTTGCACATTTATCAGCGATACTCCCTTCTCCATTGAGGGACTCTTAGCATTTGAAACACAGATATATTTAAAAACCCACCATTTGAGAGTATTGTCAACAGATTCACAAAACTCTGCTATGTATCTTTTTTTTAGGATGAAATCCAGTTCATTGTCCAATATCAACTCTGCCTGCCTTACGTGAAAAGTTTGCTTTTCTGTCACTATTCATTGCGGGAGACAGGGCTCACTCAACTTTGCTTGGCAGCTGGTGGAAGTTATGTTTTTCTGTTGTTTAAGAGGCTAGAGGGGAAAGGGAACGGGCAGACAAACATGAGATGACCGGAAGTGCCCTTGAAGTTGAGTGGTGTGGACAGTGGTGTGGTCATCAGCAGTCAACTAGTGAAGAGGTGTGACCCGGAAGCACCAGAAACTTACAGCCATTTCTGCCGGCCTTGTTCCTAGTCTGAGGTGGGGCCGCACTGGTGCCTTGTTTCACACAAACGCCTCGACGTCTGCTTGCTTTGATTCTTGGCCTTGGTCGGCATCTTCGGGATGCCTGTCTCCATGGCTTACGTTATCCGTTTGTCAGCTTGTTACATAAAGGGTCTGAGAGGTTGTGAGCTTCTGTCTCCCGCAAGAGGAAGGAGCTGAAGGAGGCGGCGGCACGCGGTGTGCTCCTCCTGTCTGACACACGTGGAGTGGCAGAGGATGCTGTTCGCAGAAACGCCAGGCATGCTCGCCTCTAGAGCGGTGGCCGCCACACAGCAGCAGCCGTTCCCAGCAGCTCATTTTCCTAGTCTCGAAGCTGAAGGGCCAAACCCTTCTATTCTGGAAAAGAAGAAAATATAAAATAAATTAAATGCAAGCAGTCTCTCCCCCTCCTGTGTCATGGTCTGACATTAGTCATCTGTTCCGAGAAACTCCGGCAACCCCAGGATTCATTTAGAATGCTGGGTGTTGAGTTTAACCTGACACGCACAATGTATTAGTGCTCTAGGTTGGGGCGGGTTCATCCTGCATGAAGTTTATGCATGAAGAAAGGGAGCTATGGGTATGTGAAGTTAGATCCTGTTTGCATGACAAGAGTAGCCAGGGGGACACGGCAATGGCTGTGCTTGAGCCATACTGAGTGTAATAAAGACCGCAGTTGGCAGAGGCTGGGCCATCTCATCTCTGTCACCGGCACCATCTCCTAACTCTTAGCAAGATCTTATGCTGGAATTCTGACCCCAGGCGGCAAATCTGAAAGGCTAGGGTCTGGCAGCTGTTCAAGCTCTTGGTGCTTCTAGCCCTTTATTCCTTTCTTCTGGCCTCTCTCCTTATCAGGGTCACCATCCAGCCGTGTAAACACAAATACATGCGATGCTAAGCTGCTTAAGGTAAAATACAGAGAGCCAGGTGTGGTGGCTCAGATCTGTAACCCCAGTATGTAGACAGCTGAGCCTTGCAAGTTTGAGGCAAGCGTGTGTGACAATGTGGGTTTCAGTTCAGCTAGGGCTCTACGGCAAGATCCTGTCTTAAACACAGTGAGAAACACATCTTATTCAGTAGAATTTTAGCATGTGATTAATATTTAGGGATCAAATTATTTTACATTGTATCCTCTCCAATCAAGCTTTCCAGACATGGTGTTGTGTTTAATACACGTTCATCCTGGTTTGGCCTTAGCCACATACACGTCAGTGGCTGTAAATTACAGGTTGTAGTGGTTGCATACAGGAGAGTAACTGCTCGCTGTGACCTCCTTTTGGGTGGCGGATGTTCTGTCTTTAGAGTCTCTGTCAGACTATCCTTTTTGTGGCTGCCCCTCAGAAATCTCTGGTAACCCACCTACCTTCCAATCAGCTCCAAGGCTTTGAATTGTCAGTTTTCTATTTCCTTTCCAAGCTCTGCCTCTAGGGGGCAGCTCCAAAAGGTGTCCCAGGGAGACCTCTAGCGACTGCTCTCAGGATACACAGGACTGCGCAAAAACAACCCCGGGGAGGGGGGGGGGAGTGGATTAAACAAGTAAGACATCAAAGTGTCATTCCGGGGACACTATGAGTTCCAGATCACTACGCGTCTCTTCCCATCATTTCCGGAGCACAACACGAGCCAGGGAAGTTGTCCCTTAGTGGGCTGTGCTGTAAGGCGATCCCTTTCAAAGTTTTGCAATAGGGCATTCATTACCCTCTTGTGCCACTGGCAAAATTCAGCTTTCTAGAAAGTGTCTTAAGGCTCTGCTTCTCCTGCTTACTCCCAAAGCCCTCAGGGCATAACAGACCTTCGCTGGTCTGCCATTAATCTACACTAACCTTTCTTCATGGAGGTCACAGGCACAGGTGAGCTGACCCATCCCAGGACCCGGGCATACATGCCTGGACTTGGAACATCAGTGTATCAAGATGGCTCAATCCATACACGAAGGTCCCTGAACTAAGGGAAAGGGGCCAATCAGATTCCAGAGGACATTTTACTAGCGCTTCTAAGCAAGGGCTCTCCTCTCTCTAAAGTGTGCATACGGGAGAAGACAGTATTTTCTCTTGCTCTGCACATGGGAGGTACATCTGAAGCCAGAAACTTCAGTGACCATTTTTGCTACCAAGAAGAGATTGCATCCTGCACCTCCAAAAGAGATAAAGGCAACACAGGAACAGCCTGGGGAGCTCTATAGAATCCAGCTGGGACTACAATGTGAAGTCAATTCTGTGTTTCTGGGTACCTGGTCAGTAAATAATGCAGTGGATAGGAAATTTAGGAGGTCTGTGTGACTTGTAGAAGTACCTTGTACTGAATGAAGCATCCAGAAACTTCTCTGCACAGTCTACCGCCAGCGGTAACAGGTGAAAAATGAACCTTGTGGAATTATTGTCATGCAAACATACTCATCCCCCACCCACCCCACACACACACACAGGTTGAGGGTGGTGATGATGCCCTATTCCCTTTAATTAGGTTTTGACAAATTGGATTTATACTAAATTTGGCAGGCTGAAGTGGATAAAACAAGGTATCTGCTTCCTTGTTTAGGATGAAGGACAGAGATTCAGTTGGACATGAAGTTAGAAACATTGTTTTAAAAAATGAGCTCCCAGAAGTTGACAGACTGAGATTTTAACTAAAAATAAGGAGAAATGGTGGTCCTGAAAAAACAAATCTTGGGGAGGTTTGTGTTGAAGGATTTTCTCTGGCCACTGGTATAGATGATCTGACTGTTTGGTAGAGTGATGCTCTCATTAGGGACCATTGGGACCAATGCGAAGATGGCAAAGCCATGAAGCCCACTACATGCCACACAGCAGGTTAGCCAGCCCCTCCTTCCCTTCTCCTGACTGCAGCTTTACAACGTCAAGTCTACAGGAAGAGGAATGGAGGCAGGTAATTTACCACAGGTTCATCTTTGCCAACAGAAAAGCAGTTTCTTAACCCTGACCAAACATGGTCTTGATTTGTAGCCCAGTCTAGCCTAGAACTCTTGGTCCCCCTGTCTCAGCCTTGCAGGCACTAGTGTTATGGATGTGTGTCAACCAGGCCCAGTCTGTCTCTCAAGATCAACAAGACTCCACCTAGAGGCGGGGCTCACTGACTAGGCTAGGCTGGCTGACCGTGGAGCCCTAGGGATCTGCCTGCTTCCACTCTCCCAGCACTGAGAGTGCGCCACCAAGCCCAGCTTTTCAGTGTGGGTACTGGGGACTTGAACTTGTGTCCTCATGATTTCAGGGCAAGAAATTTACTGACTGAACCATTTCCCCAGGTCTCATCTTTGTTGCATCTGCCAAGGACAGATGAAGGGCTGGAAGAGGGAGCAGAATGAACAAGTGTTGGGCCACTGGGTTCAGTGTTCACCTCTGTCACTTACCGGTGTGTCACTTTTACTAAGTCATTTGAGTGCTCTGGTAGGAAGTGCACCCTGTAGTAGCACCAAGACACATGGTCTGTGTTCAGGATCCCAGGCTCATTTCAAGCTCACTGGCGACAAATGGATAGTTTGTTGGCTGAGTTGACTTGTCTGGCAATGTTGACTGTCCAAAGGAGGCAACTATGCAAACCTTGATTTTGTAGACTCTTCACTGAAATAAAGAATAAATTAGGTTTCACTTTGTATTTGAAATTTCAACAATGGAAATGACTATTTGTAATATGAAAAAAGTCCACATAATTAAGTAGACATAAGTATGTCTAATGGTCCTTTGAAGAAGTACGAATGGTCATGACAGGCTGAAGACAGAGTCTATCAGCAACAAGTGGACTTAAGTTTACATTCGCCACTCAGAGGTATGGTTTGGTTATTTGGGTATATGTGGACAAGCCTCCCCCAAACATACATGCACATGAATACATGCAAGCATAACACACACACACACACACACACACACACACACACACACACACTCAGTGTTGCGTGCACCCTGATTCTCCACCTTTCTGCTTAGTAGACCTTTCCAGAGCGTTCACTACCCCCTAGAGCTACAGAGTTGGCTCCTGCAACTCAGTCCACTAAGACAGTAGGATGGGGCGAACCACTGCACTTCCCTTCCTCGAACGAGAGCTCAGGAGGCCTTCCTGGAAATGGGATGAGTTTAGGGACTCCCTGGATTTAAAAATACTTCCAATAATTATACATGTCATATAAATACTTTAATCTTTAGACCTTGTGAAATCTCTGAAAAACTGCATATTACAAAGCAACTCATTATTACTGTTATCCCTCTACTCCACCTCCAGAGCTGCAAATCTCTCCAACAACAAGAACAGACACAAGGATGGAAGTGAACATGAGTCCTCATTCTTGGAGGAGAGGTTTCAGAGTGGCTTTGGACTAAGCAAACATTACCCTAGGGGGATTTGAAAGAGGTCATGGAGGGGGGCTGATAATGTTTTTCCTCAAAGGTATTTTTGAAGACACCCGCTTGTTTAAGAACGTCTTATCGTTTTAGACAAGAGTGGTGGAGATGTGTTTTGCTTTTCTGGAACAACCTGCAAGCGAAAGATGGTGATAAGCTGATCCAGTTCCATTTGGAGCTAGACAAATGTTACAAATGCTTTCCCCTCAATGTTTGGGTTTTTTGAAACCAAAAACATTTGGCCCTAATATCTTTCCTCCCGATTTTTAACAAGCCATTTATTTGTATTTGGAGGGAAATTTATTTCATATGGGTTTAATCTGCTGACACTTAGGTCATTAGTGTGTGGCCCTGTAGGTGACTGAGAGAGCCCTGTGTGCATTTGAAAGTCGGCTTGTCTCACCACACATGTCGGGGTTCTGGCAAAGGCTCACATTGGCTTTGTAGCCTGAATTTACTATAGGTTCCCAGACATACTCCCAAGGGTACCTAATTTAATGGGCTAGGACCATAGGATTTCCAGCTTCCAGAAAGGAAAACCAGCTTAGTAAATAACACACACACACACACACACACACACACACCACACACACACACACACACATACACACACAAACACGCTACACACACACGTAAGATAAGGAAGAAAGTCTCCAAAGGTCCCTATATTTTTTCATATATATTTGGTTTTTCAAGATGGGGTTTCTCTGTGTAGCTTTGGTGCCTGTCCTGGAACTTGCTCTTGTAGACCAGGCTGGCTTCCAACTCACAGAGATCTGCCTGCCTCCGCCTCCCGAGTGCTGGGATTAATGGCGCGCATCACCACCACCACCTGGCTTCCAATATTGATTTCAAATGGTAGTAGATACATTGTTAAAGCAACAAAGCAGAAGATATAGGTAGATCCTAAATGGTACTTGGGTTATCAGAAAAATTGAAAGAAAGGGAAGAAAAAAACCCTACCCACTGGCCCCATAATGAACCCAACATCTACAAGTCTTATTGCTGCAGATTCTTACGGTAACTTTGCAATTGCAGTTGTAGGGGAAACAGAACCTAGGCAGGAGATTACCCTGCATGATAGTGTTTTACGTTGCAGGAAGAAAGAGCTGCCACTGAAGTAAGGCGGTCTGCAAACTCGACAGAACTTCCCACCGAAACCTTCGCCGGACAGAAACAACAGGAACCCATGACCTGGGCAGTCAGAGGAAGTCTTAGCTCAGATTTGAAGTCATCTAGTGCGGTTGTTGTTTCTCTGACTAAGACCTTGTCCAGGAACAACGCCAGCAAAGCACCACAGAACATTTCAGTCAGCTGTAACAGCTGCAGATCTCTACGAGAGCACTAGAAGGGCTGCGAAATCACCCCAAGTTTAGTCAGGTAGACTTGTGGAGTGAGGAGGACTAAGGCCTAGTGAAAACACTGGGCAGAGCCTGCTGGCACCCTCTGGCTTTCACAACGCCGCCTTTTACTGATAATGGGCACAGTGCTAAACACATGTGGCTGAGCAGTAGATAGCACACACACACACACACACACACACACACACACACACACACACACCACACGCACCCGAGCACGAGTGAGCACACACCGCAGTGTCGTCATTTCCTGACCACACCAGAAACCACATTTAACTCACAGCCTCCTGATACAAAAGCAACACTAGGGCTCTTCTGAACCGTCAAAGTCAAGGGCAACTCCAATAGTTTCCCCCAGAATGAGGGTAATGACTGCCTCCTGGGCTTGGAGCGGCCACTTTGTGCTCGGCCAGCTTTCAAAATAACCCCGTGTGGGAGGGAAAACTAACACATTGCTGAATGTCTTCTCCATCCAAGGCTTGACATGTTAATTAGGGCATTTAGTCTACCAAAAAGGCCCCCAAACTGGTGTTTTGAAACACGCTGTCGTCACTTTTCAAGGCATTACATAATAAATGTGAATTATTCTCTAACTTTTCAATGATTACATGACATTATACCCAGTGAACATAACTACAATTTCTTCAGCACTCCCTTACTATGGAAGAGTGTGAATGTTTTAATTCCTTGTTACTACTGATAATTGCAACAGTAAACTCCCTTTTACAAGGTTATTTTCCACCTGTAGAATAACAGAATTTTCATACGTATGTCACATTATTTCTTGATATATGACATTAATTTATATTAATTATATATACAGATTATATGCCCAGATTACAAATTCTCTTATGAAACTCTTATCTCCTTTAGGTGTGGAATTAAACCTCTTCTCCATCACCACACATCACTGAAGACTGCATAAATATTTTCAAAAGGTTCAAATCTTTTTTAATTGTGTGCATCTATGTGCGTCTTTTTAACTATGCACATTTAGGTATGTCTGTGTACAGATCCTCTAAAGCTGGAGTTACACGAGAGTGTGACCCACCCATGTGGGTGCTGGGAACTAAACCAGGAGCCTCTGCAAGAGCAACAATGGCTCTTAGCTGCCTCTCCAGCTCCAACAAATCTTGTTCTGTGATCTAAATTGTCAGGAGTTTCTCATTTATTGACTCTTTCTGTTTGTTTGCTTTTCCTCCTTCCTTTGGTGCTGAGAAGTCAAGCCCAACCCAGCGAGGACACTGAGCTCCCCCCCCCCATGTCTTTATCGTAGTTACATGAATTCTGTTCTTAGATTTACCAATTGTGATTTTCTTTTGGTTTCATATGTTCACGTGTTCTTCAGTTTTGCTAACATTTGCCCTTTAAAATCTCCTTATGAAATTTTCTAATAACTGGGTATAAAGTTTGCCTTATTTGCTTCTTTCATTTTCATGTGATAATGTGAGCTTTTGAAGTCACGGTTATGCCCCTAAGAACTGTTTTGATCACATCTTATAGAATTTAAAACACAATGGTTTCCTTTCTAGAAAGGCTACAATAGAAGTTTGTCATTTTGAGTTTGATCATGAGTGGCAGGAGGAATTTTAGTGCCCAAGCAGACGGGTGATCTGGTTCTGTTTTACATTTTTATTACTAATTTCTAGTATTGCTTTATGATGGTCTGGGAACTGAGCCTGTCCACCTCATTTGGTCTTTCAAGAAGTTATTAACCCAGGACATCAGTTTCCAACCCATTGTTATTGATTAACCAATGCAATACTTAAAAAAATAATCTAACTCTCTGTGGAAATCACAGTAACATAAAACACAAAAACCGAGCATGGATACTTGAATGGAGTCTTGAGAAGCCCGGAAAAGTGTACATGCCCGTGACTCTTGACTTTGACAATGATGCCCCCACATATCTCTGTGAACCCCTAAGGCTCACAGAACACACTGTTATCAGCTTATGGTCAATAGATGTGATAGATGAATTCTTGGAAATAGGACATCTTTTCAAAACGATCTATGCATTACTGCTTACTTCAGCTAACTGACCGTAACTAGATCATACTTATTTAATTTTTGTCGACACATGTCATGGCTTACCAAAGATAACAGAAAGTATGATGGTATCTATACTGACAATCTTCAACCGGATGATGAAATGTAGCACTCTTTGTGCTTCTGTGACCTTCCCTTCCCCATATTTGTAAAGGAGGATGTCAAACCCAGTAGCAATATGCCATGAACTGTGGTTTGGACTATGGCTTCTCGAGGCTGGGAATACGGCCCAGAGGTAGAGAACTTGCCCAGCATATGAGAAGGCCAAGGTTTTACTCTCGCCACTTTGCCAACCCTCTGAAATAATATAAATTAGAACCCAAGCCAAGCTTCTCAAGCTCGAATGTGCATAGGAATCACCTAAGACTTTTTTTGTTTTTTGCTCTTGGGGTTGAACCTACTATTTTAAAGACTATATTACAGATAACACCACTCAACCACGTTGTGCAACTTACACAGGCTCCACAGCTAACGAGACACAGATCCAAGCCTGGAATAACGTTGGGCGCTTTTCTCCGTCACAAATGACGCTCTGCATTTTTCTCTTCGTCTCTCTCTTCCCTGTGCCTCTTCCCGTCTCCTGCCACCACCAACACACACCCTTCTCTGTTCCATGCAGTATAAACAGACCCTGGTTTCAGGTCAATGTTTTGGATATGTACACACACACACACACACACACACACACACACACACACAATGTATTTATCCTTCCTCCCTCCATTCCTGTCTTACTCTGGCCTCCCTCTCCCCTCCCAGATAAATCTTTGGCCCTGTTTTTCCTGTTTCCTCTTCATGGCACCCTGGGCTACCATCCTCTCTCTAGGACATCCCCCTGCCCTTCCATGGTCCCTTTTTACTTTCCTAGTTTCTGAAATTATATGAGTTTATTTGTTTGTTTTTCAAAGTCTATGTCATTTCTTTTCTTTTTAATCTCAAACATTTATTTTTAGAATTTCATACATGAGTCCTGTAATCACTTCCTTTCCACCGCTCTCCCATTTGTAATTTCTCCATATTCCCCACTTCCTGTCAAATCCATAGTCTCCTCTTTAAATTATTGTTACGCGTGCGCACACACACACACACACACACACACACACACACACATCTTGATGAGTCCATTAAGTGTTGCTTGTGTGTGTATGTGTGTTTAGGGCTGATCACTTGGAACTGATCCTTCCTCTCTCAGCAGTCAGTAACTGCATGTAATTCTTCATCTAGAGCTAGGACCTTATGAGATCTCCCCCAGTGCATAGCTTCAGGTTTTTGCCTGTAATTGAGTACATCGTAGATCTATCTTAGGAGCTATGGGCAGCTGGCACACATCCTGGGCAAGCTGTTATCTTTTTCCTTCTCTGCATCCACCATAAACAGATTTATAAAATCCAAAGCTTTAAGATTGGAGTATCCTGAAGTATTTAATCTGCCCAATGACTTGACCAGTTAGTTCCACTAACAGAGCCAGGGAGGCTCAAAGATCCAGGCCCACTGCTCTCTAAGTTTGCCACTGGGCCCATTTAAATTGTGTGTGCTAAAAACTGTCTCTTTTCAACTTTTAAAAATATACTGTGCTCGCTGGGCAGTGGTAGCACACACCTTTAACCCCAGCACCGGGGAGACAGAAGCAGGCAGACTCTGTGAGTTCAAGGCCAGCCAGTCTGGTCTATAAGAGCTAGAAACCATATCTCAAAAAAAAAAAAAAAACATGAACAAAAAACAAACAAAGAAAAACTTCTGTGCTCTCTCTCCTGCTACATTATTTTAACTAAATGCTCAAAACTTTAAATCTCTCTTTCTTTTTCTCTTTCTCTCTTCCAAAATCTGTTCAATTCTTTTTCAACTGGAAAAGCACAGGCAGGTCAATAGTTTTTTATTCCTCCCCTATCTTCTTTATATTTGTGTATTTCTCTGTTCTGGAGACACCGATGGTATTTTGGCTGTAGTTTTGCTCCCATGTTCATTCATTTTGCTCTTCTTATGATGAGTGGATGATGCAGGCAGGCGGTGGAGTTGCATGGAGATTTAGTTATCAAATGACTTTAATAAGAAAACCAGTGGTGATTTAACCTCCAGAGACCATTTTTTCTGCAACTATGACAAATTAATAAAGTCCTACTTCACCACATTGGGGGAAAAAAAAAACAACCAACCAGACAAACAAAAAAACAAAAAACTTTGATCATTTCCCTAAAATTCAACAATCTAAACATCTTTCAAAAAGTGTTTTGAGCAGGTCATTGGGAAGGCCTCACTCTGTAGCTCAGTCTAGCCCTGAACTCACAGTCAGAATCCTTTTGCCTCAGCCTCCCCAGTACTGGGCATATAGGTATGAGCCAATATGGTTGGCTACTAATTTTTAGTTTACACAGCCGAAAAACTGAAACTCCTTAGCTGCTTGCTCTTATGAAACTGTTCTCAATTCCTTAAAAAAACCCATCTGGTCTAACTGAAGCCTTAAGACTCAGACACATTTTTTGAAACTAAGCCTCTGTCTACGTGTCTTTTTCAAAGCTCCTATTTATTGCCCCTTTATATGAAATGAGACTAAAGTTAACCGTTTATCCAGAGACTTTACTTTCTCCCAACAGGCAATTGCTCCGTCATAGCAACATTTTCCGAACAAGACCCTTTGTTGCCATTGGCTAGAGACTAATTCAAATCAATAGACAAATGGGCAAAGCTTTGCCTGGGTTCCACGCTGAGCACCTCCCAAAGCTCCACAGAGCAGGCCCCCTCCTGCACACTGTGCCAGTTTAGAGATGCAAAGAACACCGGTGGCTAAAATAGGTAGGCTGAGCCACATTCGTTCTTCTGAATCCTCACTAAAACGGAAGCACAAATCTTTTTTCTTTTTTTTTTTTCGAGACAGGGTTTCTCTGTGGCTTTGGAGCCTGTCCTGTAGACCAGGCTGGTCTCGAACTCACAGAGATCCGCCTGCCTCTTTTAAAGCATCCACACATGAGAACAACGAGAAAGAGAGAAAAAAAACGGTAAAAAATTGTGCAGGTTAGAAAACAAACAAGAGAGTGGAGAACAAATGTTTCTGCAGGCATTGAAAACCTGAGCGGCGCTGCTGGGGGGGGGGGGGGGGCGGGGGGGGGGGGGGGGGAAGGTCACGTGCAACTCCCTTAAAGAGCAGCAGTAGTTCCCAACCTTCCTCATGCCTCGACCCTTTAGTGCACTTCCTCATGGTGTGGTGATCCTCAACCTTATTTTCGTTGCTACTTCCTAACTGTAAGTTTGCTACTGCTATGAATCATAATGTAAATGCATTCTGATGGTCTTAGGTGACCACCGTGAAAGGGCCGTTCATCCCCCAAAGGGGTCGTGACCCACAGGTTGAGAAATGCTGGTCTAGACACTGGCTGCACAGGAACACAGAGGGTTTTCAAACGATAGTGCGGCTAAAAGCAGGGATCGTCTCCGATCATCTGTATTTATCTCAGCTTCTCCACACAGCTCCCTCTCAGTGGAACTGGGGCCAAGCCTAACTTACCTTGGTTGAAGCCCAAAGGCATATTTGAAAAACCAGGTAGATTCTGAAACGGAAGAAACCATATGCAGTCAAGGAGGGCAAAGTGTGCAGAAAATAAGTAAGTTCTAAAGTCTGCATTCTTCCTCAGCTCCCCGGGCACTGGGGCCCAGCCCGTGCCCTGCAGGGGAGCCAAGCCTCTTCAGTTGGAATATGAGCATCGCGACAAAAAGCTGCACAAGTTTCTTGATGTCATGGGTTCCCATATTATGTTGTGTGTTCCAAATACTAGCCATGCATAGAGCTCTTTCAATTTTTAAGAACTTCCTTATTAAAAATAAAATAACTAGGATCAAAAGACATGGAGAAAGTCTCAGACATAAAAAATAGGAACTAACATTCACAAACAGCAAAAATCGAGACGGAGGAAACAGAATCCACGCAGAGAGCTGGAAAAGAACATTACCGATGCTACCTGAGGAATTAGAAAAGACACTGGGCCTGTTCAACATAATAAAAGGACAATTAAAACAAAAACAGGCTAAGGAGAAAAAGAACAATGGGTTAAAGATACTGTAACAGAAATGAGAAGATAATACAGATGTCAAATTATAAAACAAAACTAAAGAAGAAAAAACAGAAACAAAGCAAAACAAAAACACCCTTACTGGAAGAAAAAGACAACACTTACCTGACGGGAGACAGTGTAACTGCCGAACTGGGTTTCTCAGAACATTCTTCCCGCTCTGGTGCGCTCACCCTTATGCCCACAAAGGTCAGAACTTTCCTGAATGTTGAAATCCAAAAGAGGGACAAATAGGAAAAGAAAAACATGCCCAACACTGAAAAGCTTAGCTGGAGAAGCCGAGGCAGAGTTTGGGGTGGATAACATAACACAGACAAATACGGGAACCCAAATTAAGGAAGAAATCGTGCTAAGCCGACTGTGCGGTGCATAAAATAAAGTGCAGAAAGTAGTATTTCCTACATGACTCAAGTTGTAAACAGCTGTAACATAAAAATGTGTATGTACACACTGTTTACATAGAACATGTAAGCGGGCAGACACTCAACAGAGCAAAAGGAAACTAAAGCCTCGCCTTCCTCATACTGGGCAATCTAAACTGTCTAAAACCAAAAAAGCAAGCGGTATGCTGCTCGGAAACGTGACGATAAACCCTTTAAAAAGTGAACATACGTTGAGGAAAGGGAAAACAGGGGAGGAAGGAGACAGTCATCTCATTTCTTGTTTTTTTTTTTTATTTCTATTATTACCAGGCCTTGAAAAGCAATGTGATTATACAAATGATGAAACTACAATTTTTCATATTTCAACAAAACTAAAAATCTACTCTGCAAAGAGAATTATATAAGTAGACTTGTATCGAGGGGAGACAAACCAGAAGGGATCAAGGAAAGAGAAATAGCTACACAAGAGAGAAGCAGACAGCCCCCACCATGGTCCCATGGGGTTGGAGAGAACCCTGGAGAAGGAGCGTGGGGGGAAATTGAGCTGCGGGAGGAGGCTGCTAACCAGGCTAGCGATTCATCCTGCCCAGACGGCAGCCTCTGGGATGTGCAGTATGAAGTCATTCTGTAACTTGAGTTGGGGAAGAATAAAAGTAGTCACCACTTAAAGAAAGCTTACGTTTGAAGAAGACCCAGGGGTGAGAACACTCTGTGTTCCCTGCACCTGCCTCAGTTAGCCAGCTTCCCTGCCCCTCTTCCCAGGAGGCCCCACGCACCTCCCATGCTGCACCTGGTGATACCTGCTACCTTCCCTCATCCGATAATAAACCATGAACTAGTCTAGCCTTGTGGGAAAATCTTTTTTCTCCCTGTTTCAGCACAGCCAAGGTTACCATTTCAAAAGTCTATTGAGAAAGCACATGAAAAGGAACAAAACAAACTTGCAAAACTATAAAAAACAATTTTCTTTCCCAAGCCCAAACTCATTCTACAACTCTCTGGTCACAGACTGGTGTGTCTTAATTGGGTGCCCTTTACAAAAGACCCAGCTTCGGTTTCCTTTTCCAGCTTCAACTTTATCTCATAATCTTGGTCCAGATCACACATCTAACAGGAGGAGAAGAAAGGGTATTGTAGAAGTACATAATGGGAAGGAAGTTTCCAGAAACAAACTAGAATGAAAAAGAAGATAAATACAGACTTTTATGGAAGATTTGATTTGTTTAAACAGATATAATTATAACCCTTTTTAATTTCTGTCTTAAACTTTAAAAATGCTTTTCTCTTCCATTTCTTTCAAATCTAGTAAAAGATTGGCTCATGTAAAAAAAACAGTATATTCTTAGTAGGTCATCTTTCTTATCTATCTATCATCTATCTATCTCTTTTTTCTTTGTATCTTTGAGAGTCTTGCTGGCCTTGAACCTGAGGATTCTCTGCCTCAGTTGGTCATCTATCTATCTATCTATCTATCTATCTATCTATCTATCTATCTATCTATCTATCTATCTTCTTTCTTTGTATCTTTATTGAGAGTCTTCCTGGCCTTGACCTTGAGGATTCTCCACCTCAGTCGGTCAGTTCTTGCTGACAAAGTGGTGACAGTCACTTTGTATGACAGCGACCTCACGGGCAGAGAGACACCCTGCTAAAGCGCTCTCTTTTCAGTGATGCCTTCTGCCGCCTTTTCTCAGGACAGTCTGCCATCTCCATCATGGTGGCTGTGATAGGACCTTCATTACACCAGGATAAATAACTGAGTGACGTCCAGCTGACCATGAGAATATTATCTGTTGTTTGGATTACAGATGAAGACCAAGGCCTGTCTTTTCCACTCCCTGACAACTACTTTCTAAAATAAACCCAATAGAATTGTACCAAATATAAGAAGTACCATGTGTTTATGATAGCAAATGCCATTGAATGGGAACGTCTGATGGAATTTCAGGGACAATGATGGGATTTTTTTTTTGTCACTGTTATTTTTATATTTTATGTCTATTACTTATATTCATGTGGAAACATTTGATGTTAGCTTCATATTTGTAAAAATGATCACATATAGACAAATACAAAGAATGAACGGGTGAGCTGGAAGAAGGCTTGGCCAGCACGTGCAATGCCCTTAGTTCGGTACTTAGCATGACCAAAAGCAAATAAGCAAAAATGAGTGAATTAGCATTTATCTTTTCCGTCCCCAAACTGCACAAACAGTAATCCATGGCTTTCTTTGGGTAGTATTGACATTTTAACATTAAACCATCCAGCCGATGGCCAGTAATAGATCTTTGCATTGTTTTTTGACTTTTAAAATTCCTCACCTTGCTGAGCATAGCGGACAATGAGGACTACTGAGAACTCAAGGACAATGGCAATGGGTTTATGATCCTACTGCACGTACTGGCTTTGTGGGAGCCTAGGCAGTTTGGATGCTCACCTTACTAGACCTGGATGGAGGTGGGCGGTCCTTGGACTTCCCACAGGGCAGGGAACCCTGATTGCTCTTCAAGCTGATGAGGGAGAGGGACTTGATGGGGGAGGGAAATGGGAGGCGGTAGTGGGGAGGAGGCAGAAATCCTTAATAAATAAATAAATTAAAAGAAAAATAAAAAATAAAATTCCTCACCAGTGTTTCGTAGTGTGTGAGCAATGATTGCACCCAGGTGTGAAATCTCAACCAGTGAGACTCAGTGCAGCTGCTAGGGTGTAAAGAGAGAGAACGTAGAAGTAGTTAATCTGTGAACGTAAAGTCAGCTCTGCAAGCTGGGGAAGTCCTAGGGGCCCACAGTACTGCACTGCCCCAGCAGTAGGCTTTACACACACTCTTAAAAGAGTAGGTCTCAGGTCAAGAAATCTTTGCCATGATATAATAAAGTTAAAATCTCCGAAGTTAGAAAGCCCATGAAAGTGATTCATGGCTCTCTCTCCTATTAGTAATGCAAAGCCCACATTTCCCAAGTAAAGAGGAAGCAACTTTGATTTCATGTTGGAGTCATTCTCAAACCCCATAACAACTTGCAGAAATGTCTGGTGGCCTGCTAATGTCTTTCTGTCCCCGGTATGACATGCGTACTGTGGTTCTCCAGGTCTTTGTGAGGAGCCTCTGGTAGTACCGAGGCCTAAGTCATCCTCAGAGTGAAGTTCCCAGGCCTTGGAGAACTGCTTCTGAAGACTGTAACCCAGGGAAAAGTAATTCTAAAAACATTCTTTAAAAAAAAAAAAAAAAAACCAGAACTATTATACGAAGAACATGCTGTCACCCAATCTACAAGATATGGCGGTGTGTTACAACAGAATGTCAGGGTGACCCTCTCTGCAGGTGAGTAACCAAGTGAAGTGCTATTGTTTCACTGAGCAACAACGCAGACCAGCTCCCCACCACAGTTAACTGAATAAGACTAGGTGACAATTGTTCAGAAACTTAGAGCGGTCAAAATCCCCATCACACCGGGCCAAAGGATTCAAAACCTCTACCCACTAAGCAATGGTAGATTGGGATTGGTGGTTGCGACATCTGGTCTTTTCCCCATCCTCCCTCCCTCTTGTGTGTGTCCACTGGCCCAGTCTTATGTGACGTCTACTTTGAGCTGGGCATTTCTCTGCCTTCCAGAAGGTTCTTAACATGATCGGGTTTTGACCTGGGGCTTTATTCCTTCACGTGACGGCTTGGATTGCAGTGATCCCCTTCTGTGGTAGGTTTGCAGACTTCACGAGCACTTTTCTTCTAGGAGAAAGGAAGATAGACCCAGGCGGCTGACATTTATTAAAGTATGTGGGTTGTTAGTGCCATTGCTTTTGTCCTGACTTGGGAGAGCATATTTAACGAGGGAAAGGCAGCCTTCTCTATCAAGGACATCATCTGATGATAATAGGTTTGAAAAATGATCAAATGGGTAATTAGCATTTAACGAGTGTAGCTTCACACCACAGGAAAGGATCCTAGAGAAGGGCTGGCACTGCGAGTTTTCCACTTGGGCATAAGCCTATTGCTGAGTCTCTTCGAAGAAAAGAATTTATAAATCGTGCTAGACAAATCAAACCTTAGTTATTAGCTAGCCAGAGGCAAAACACTTGAAACTTAACGTCTGCCTCTAATCACGGCACTGCAAGTTTCTTCTATAGCTGAGGGCAAGCCATTGGACCTCTTAGTGGTCCATCTTTCCTCATCTTCAAAATGTCGGCATTAGAGGTCGCATTCATGAAAATTATCACAAAAGACTTGGGAAGTATTGATGCAAAGCAACGATATACTTCTTTTATAAGACCTAGTACCGATTTTTGCTGTCTTGTATGTAATAGGCAACTTAATAAATTTTTATTATATTGATGGATGAATGGATCAATAGCTGGATTGATGAGCGTGTAGGCAAATTGATGATGTAAATATACTTTATGATATTTTATTTATATAGGCGGCTCTAGAAAATTGTATGACTTGTATGTGTCTGTCTTAGTTAGGGTTCTATGGCTGTGAAGAGACGCCATGACTATGGCAACTCTTACAAAGGAAAACATTTCATTGGGGCTGGCTTGCAATTCACAGGTTTAGTCCATTATTGTCATGGTAGAAAGCATGAAGGCATGCAGACATGGTGCTGGAGAGGTAGCCGACAGTTCTTTATCCGGAAGGGCAGGCAGAAGGAAGATGGAGCTGCTGGGACTGGCTTGAGCTTCTGAAACCCCAAAGTCCACCCACAGTGACATACAGAGGTACAGATGCCTCTACCAGGGTCACACTTAGGACAACAAGGGCACACCTCCAAATAGTACCACTCCCTGTGAGCCTATGGGGATCATTTTCATTTAAACCACCACAGTGTCTTTGTATGCATTTAAAATGCTGTGTGATCTCCCGGTTCAGAGCCAGTAGGATGAGTTTTCCCCCTCCACTCGTGTCCGTCCAGTCCTTCTTCTTCCCGTTCCTTGCTCTTTAACCTCCTGCTCCCTGGATGACCTCACCTCCTCCTCCTCAGTCATTTCGCCACCAACCCTGATTGTCCATGGCCGGCCTGTAAAGATGAGACAAATAAATATAAAACCACTCACACAACGAGCCAGGGAAAGAAAGTCAGCGCTAAACAGGGCTGTTCCAATCTGTCTGTCTTTTTATATTAACCCAGTCACTAACAACTGACTCAGAGAAGAAAGGGCATATAGCCCACATGATCTCTGAGGATGTCTCCAAACAGCTGATCATGTGGGCAGTTTTTGAGAAAGTTCCTTGGCTCCAGAAGATCAGCCAGTAATCAGCTACATATCACAGTTTGTCTATCTGGGCCTGGTGACATAGGCCCTCACCCCCAAGCCACTGAAGAGACTAAGTCAGGGAGCTTACAGGTTCTTAGTCATCTTGAGGAACTGAGTGAGAACCTGTCTCAAAAGAATAACAATAATGATGATAAAAGAGTTCATGGGGGGCTGGAGAGATGGCTCAGAGGTTAAGAGCACTGGCTGCTCTTCCAGAGGACCTGAGTTCAATTCTCAGCAACCACATGGTGGCTCACAGCCATCTGTATAATGAGATCTGGTGCCCTCTTCTGGACGGCAGGCAAACATGCAGACAGAACAGTGTATACCCCAGAGCATAGGTTCAATTCTCAGTACCATTGAGTGCTTTGAGTAAGGATGGAGTCAGGGCCAGAGTGCGGAAAGAGGCGTTAATGCTGCAAGCAAGGCCTTGAGATGTCACCTGGCCAAGATCACGTGGGTGTTCTGTGACCCCTGGATTCTAGACCTGCAAAGGCTGGCTAATAACGGGTTTCTACATCAGCCAGTCATTTCTATAATTTCTTTAAATCTCCAAACCGTCATTGAGAAGTTTTAAAAGTCCCTTTGAAAGTTCAATCTTTAAATCTATTGTATCCAAGACTGGTTTCAGAATTTCCACCTTTCCCTATGGATCCTGAATTAAAACATCCTTGGAAACATTGGTATTCCCTATTTGCAGCCAACAAAACAGGGTTAGACACCACAGGCCCTGAAATGCAGAGCTTTTAGAAGTTGGTGTCCTGGAGAAGGATGGCGGGGAGGGCAAGGGAATAGCTGGTTGACAGACACGAGGTCACGGTTAGGCATGACAAGCTGGTGCTCTTTTCGTTTGTAGACAAAATCTGGTCGCATATCCCATACTGGTCTCAGACTGGCCATCCTCCACTGCTGCCTCCTAGGGCTCAGACTAGAGCCGTGTAACACCAGCCCTGACTTGCTGCTGTGCTCTTCCCCAGCAGAGTGACTAGAGATGATAGCCCCATGCTGTAACTACCACGTAGGTCTCAGCTAGAAGAAGGAATATTTAATGCTTTTACACAGAGAAATGTTTATCATGATTTATATATGACATACATATTTATTATGATTTAGACACTGGACAATACATGAAAGGATTGATAAACACGTAGTGTTTCATAAACATGTATGATGTTATATGTTGGTTTAAAATATAAAAGGAAACAGAGGGCATGGGAGGATATGGAAAACATGGCTCGCAACCGCGTCATCTCTGAAGCGACACGTTTGTTCCACCCTCACGCCCACTGCCCAAATCAGTTGTATGTCTTTACAGAGATCACAGGAGCTTGGAAATGCGTCCTTCGTGGGGAATTGTTGCCCAATGACAAATCTTTACCTTGGAAAGGGGAGTGTTGTAGTTTAGAAGTATCTGCTCACCTGCAGCCCCCACCACACTCGCAATTGGAAAGGGGAGTGTTGTAGTTTAGAAATATCTGCTCACCTGCAGCCCCCACCACACTCGCAATCACAGTGTGTTGAGTTCTGCATGGTGGATAGAATAGTCTATAAGCAGAAAGAGTTAAGTGCATTCTTGGATCTTCTTCCAATGTCTTGATTTTGATTACCTCTTGGCTGATTTCTTCCTGCTGACTCTCACCGCTTCCTGACCATGGTGACCAGACCTTATATTCCACCGCTTCTACAAGAAAATCACCTCCGCTCCCAGTTATACACCACAGCACCCGAAACAAATCTGTTTGCTCCTATTTCATATATAACCTCATCATTGAACAAGTCGGTGTGTCTGGGAGTGGGGAATACACACGCCAGCCAGTCCCTCTCATGGTTAAAGTGATGAGGTTATGAGCACCACTGCTCAAAAGGACTTTGAGACAAAACCGATTTTGAAACTAAAAGAGGTGGCCATATAAAAATTTACTAAGTTATGACACTAAGAAGATGACCACCAGCTGTGCAGCTTATAAAACTGTCCGTGCTCTTCCTTCCCATCACTGCTTGCTCTTTACTAGTCAGTAATAATACACATCTGATCTGCTGGTGTATCTCTGAGTTTTATTTGTAGAAGAAAACTATAGTTCTCTCATCTCTCGCTAGTTTTCTAGATTAAGAATCATATCATCTGTTTATTGCCACTTTAATTAAATAAGGTGTTGCATGTTTTAAAATGTCAGCAAATGTCTTGATAAGAGGAAAGGTTGTACTGTTTATTTTAATCTTCTCACACATGTTCCTTCTGCCTGCTACAGAGACTACATGTTTATTATGAGATCGATAGTTTGTATACACGTAATCCCTCGTTTGGTTTGTGCCTAGAAAGAAGCATTGCCTGATGCAAGTGAAGAGAATTGTTATTATTTATTGTTAATATTAAATACAAGTACAATTGGCATGCCTCGGGCCTTGAATTGCTGATTTAGCCATTTCAGAAAACATAACCTGTCTTCCCAGCATTTACAGTTTGCTGATTGTCTTACCCATTACATAGCCACAAAGAATCTGTGTGTGTGCGTGTGTGTGTGTGAGAGACACACACACACACGCACACACACACATATTTGCAGTGTGCTAACCTATGAGCTCATGTATAGAGGCCAGAGAGGTTGACATCAAGCATTTCCTATTTCTTTCTATCTCTCCCCACTTTTTCTCCAGGGGCTGGAAAGATGGCTCATCAATTAAAAGCACTTACTGACATGTGGTACACATACATGCCCAAAGGCAAAACATTGCGCGCGCGCGCGCACGCGCGCATACACACACAGGCATAAAAAAGACCTTTAACCAAAAAGGAGGGAACATTCATAGACTACAGGTAGCAAAATGTGGGTCTATCATTTTCAGGGCTACTACTGAGCTCGCTGGAGAGGCTTAACCTCCTGGAAGCTGGTCACCATGAAGACTGAGGTCTAATCAGTGAGTAAGCCCTGGGTGAAATTGAGCTCAGGGGAGCTCTCCTCACTGGGAACTGCACGTCCAGTGCCCAGGGGGCAACAGAATGGTGAAATCAAGGAACTGAACAAAGCTGCTGTTTGGCTGAACCTCAGACACAAGCAGAATGAAACAGGGACAAGGCTGGAGAGGAGAATGGAAGCCAAATTGTGTACAAGCCACATGAAGGGGTTTTGGGTTTTTCCTTGGGCGATGGGAAGTGGTTGAATGTTGTAAGAGGAGAGATAGAATCAGGCGTGCACTTTGGGAGATCTCTGATTTGCATATGGAAAATAGATTGGGAAAGACCTCGAGTGGAAACAGGCTGGTGAGGAAGGCTTCAAAGAACCTGGGCAGCAAGAGTAAAACATCTGGATCAAAACAGAGGGAAGCACCTACAACCAATGCGTACTTAAGGTAGGAACGATAGACATGCAGATGGGATGGAGGTAGACAGAAAAGGTGAAGATGGGCACTGTGAGTGACAGGCGGTCCCCCGAGGCTCATGGGATGAATCGTGTCATCAAATTCATATGTCAAATTCCTCACTCAAAGTACCTCAGGATGTCTGGCGGTGGTGGCGCACACCTTTAATCCCAGCACTCGGGAGGCAGAGGCAGGCGAATCTCTGTGAGTTCGAGGCAAGCCTGGTCTACAAGAGCTAGTTCCAGGACAGGCTTCAAAGCTAAAGAGAAACCTTGTCTCAAAATAATAAATAAATAGAAACCCTCAGGTAGTGACCTTATTTTGAAACAGTGTTTATAAAGGGGTTACTAAGTGAAAACAATGTTGTTGTTGTTGTTATTATTATTAATAATATTTTAATGTGACTTGCCATCCAAGTGCTCGTGTGAAAGGGCTTTACAGCAAAAGAGTATCTTGGCAATTGGGGACAAGAAATGCCCCAGAAATCACACCACACAACAGATCTCATGAAAGAGATTTAGTGTATGGGGGAGGTGGGGTAGGGGACACACAAAAGGCTACCTCTGAGCAGGGATAGAAAATAGAGAGACAGACCAAGTCATGATGGTGGGTTTTTATAGGGGGTGTGGAGCATGTGCACAGGAAGCATACACCTCAGTGGTGACAATGTGTCTGTCGCAGCAGTGATGATAGGACCAGGCGGTTGGTGCTGAGCCACTGAAGGCTGAGAGGAACCTGGTTCTGGAATGTTGGGGGTTCTTAGTTGACTAGCATCATGTATTTGAATACTTTGTCCCAGCTTTTGGCCCTGTTTGGAGAAAGTCAGGGGACTTTGGGACCTAGGGCCATGGTGGCTGATTCAGGACACTAGAGACAGGCCTTGAAGGTCACAGCTCAGTCCCGCTTCTGGGACTCACATTGAGCTGTAATAGGACACCAGCCTTGCCACTTGGGGCTATCATCCTTGAAACCATGAACCAAAGTAAATAGTTCCTCCCTGAAGCTACTTCTACCACGTATTCTGCCACAGCAACGAGGAAAATGGCTAACACAAGTGGCTATTTGTCCATTACAACTGACGTCTTGATATAAGGTCCGAGGAAAACCTCGGACCAAAAAGGAGCACTGTATGATGATGAAGGCAAAGACTAAGTGATGTTCTGTGCATATCTGTGCACCAGGGAACACCAAAGATTCAAGCAAGCCGCCAGTAATTAAGGAAGATGCTAGAACAGACCACGCCATTCTTCAGAAGGAATCCACTCTGCTTAGTCGGAAACCTCTGGCTTCAAATTCCTAGGACTTCAAGGCTGCCCCCTTTTTTCGTTTAATTTTAGGTTAATTTTTAAGGTATATTTCTTGAAACAACCAATGTACTCGATGAAGCAATGTGCACTTTGAACAGCTCTCATGGGTTTTAGATCATAATATTACAAACATGTATTAGCTTAAATCTTCCTGGTCTCCCGTTCTACTTTCTTTCAATTGCATATTTCCCTGCTAAAATTCATTTCCATAATGCTGCATTCTTGCTTTTAAAATCATAATCCCACTTTCTGCATTTTTTTAAATTTATTTACTTAAAAAAATACCTTTGCTCATTTTGCATACCAATCCTAGTTTCCACTCACTGCTCCCCTTTGCCTGCTCCTTTCATCCCCCACCACCTCACCCCCATCCACTCCTCAGAGAGAGTGAGGTTTCCCATGAGAAGTCATCAAAGTCTACCACATTGCTGTGAGGCAGGAGCAAGGCCCTCCCCACTCTACCTAGGCTGATTAAGATATTCCTTCAAAGAGAATGGGCTCAGAGAGGGAGAGCAAGGAAAGGGATATCTTGATTGGGGAAGCCATTATGGGGCTAGCATGAAACCTGGCACTAGGGAAATTCCCCCAAATCCACAAGGATGACCCCAGCTAAGACCCTAAGTAATAGTGGACAGGGTGCCCGAACTGGCCATGCCCTGTAATCGGATTGATAGTGACTATCTTAATTGTCATCATAAAACCTTCATCCAGCAACTGATGGAAGCAGATGCAGAGATTCACAGCTAGCGTTAGGCTGAGCTCCCAAAGTCCAGTCAAAGAGAGGGAGGAGTGAGAATTTGAGCAAAGGGGTCAAGACTGTGATAGGGTACCCATTGAAACAGCTGACCTGAGCTAAGAGAGTTCAGTGACTCCAGCCTGACAGTGGAGGAACCAGTATAGGACCACACTAGGCCCTCTGAATGTGGGAGACAGTTCTGTGGCTGGGGCAGACTGTGGGGAGACTGGCAGTGGGGCCAGGATTTATCCCTAGTGCTTGAACTGGCTTTTTGGAGCCCATTCTCTTTGGAGGGTTAACTTGCTCATCCTTAGGCTGCCCACTTTTATTGTTGGAATTATTCCATTGGTGACCATTCATTTGAGCAGCCCCTCAGACTGGCCTGGGTACTGTCATGCCTGGGTACTGTCGTCCTCTGAACTGGCAGGAGTTAAAACAGTCTCTCTCTTTCTCAGTGCTTAGAATGGGACATTATCAAATGTTTATTGAATGAATAACTAAATGGCATAGTCCTTAGACATTGGAAATTTATATTAGCATAGGAGACTTATCTTAAAGAATATTTGGACTAGTGGTTTCCAGGACATTTTTACATGTTAAACATTTTGTTTTAAAAAAAAAAATCAAAGAAACCAACAAAAACAAACGAAGAACCTTGTGAAGGAGCTGGAGAGATGGCTCAGTGGTTAAAAGCACCAGTTGTTTTTCTAGAAAACCAAGATGCAGTTTTTAGCACCTACATGGAGGCTAGTCATCTGCAACTTGAGTTCCTGAGGATCTGATGCCCTCTTCTGGCCTTCTTCAGTATTGCATGCACATGGCACATAATCATACATGCACACAAAACACTCATGTACATAAAATAAAAATAAATCTCTAAAAAAGGAGGCAAAACAATCATCTTACATTAAAGGGATTATAAGCCTATTTTTAAAAAGGAAAGAAAGAAAAAGAAAAAAGGGACCACTGGGTAAGATGACATACTATAAGCTGTGTTCGAATGAGTGGCTGATCAGTTTTGAAAACAAAAAGAACAACAATATTTTACCAGTCCATCAGATAATTCTCCAGCACCTGAGTCAATGTGATCAACACCTCAACAAAAATCCTCTATCAGATTGACTCAACCCGCAAGGGCAGACTGGAGATGGAAGCTGGTTCCTGGAACACCATTTTAACATGTCCACAACTGTGCTCCAGCCAGTCTCTCGGAACACTGCAAACACACCCACTAAAAGAACAATAACAGAAATCTTAATCATCCATCCTACTGTAAAAACACAAGTCATAGGAACAACCAAGACATCTTGTCTCCTGCAAAAATTATCAACCTCATAGTAATCACCCCTGAGCAAAATGACTTAGACAAAACTTCAGATGCAAGAATTCAAAAGACAGATTATAAATAGTGAAAAACAACTCAAAAGGGCTCAAATGTTTTTTTTCCAGGAGAACAGAGAAGAACAGGAGATAAGAAGTCATTCCATGATGTGAAAATACAACTAGAGGCATAGAAATGAGGAAGACGATCTAAACTGCCCTTTGACCTGCTGTGAATTTCTTTGTCTTTGTCCACCCAGTGAAGAAAGAAACTTCCCTGCTGAGGCCTGAGGGCTGCAGCTGTCCGCAGCCACGGAGGTGGAAATTCACAAAGCAGCTTGATACCAAGTGCATTTAGCAAAACTAAGTGTCTGCAATCATCCACAATGAGACACCTACACCACACCCTCTACCCAACAATGCTAAGGGACAGTCTCAGAAGCAATGGTAGAAAGAGGGTAAGAGTCATCCAGAAAGGACCAGATAGAAAAACGGTGTCTTTTAGATACAGTAAAATCTGCTGCACTCAGGAACTGACGTCAGTTCTAATGGTCGGCACGCACAGGATCAAGCCAGCTAATATTTAAGAATGGAGTGGGACCCATTCATGAATCCCACCCATAGCTGCGGAGCTACTGACAATTGAAGGCTCCTGTAGGAGGAAGACTCAGGTTTCTTTTAAGTGGATAGTTCTAGTAGGTCAACCACGTTCCAGCAAGTGGCCCTCAACATGAGTATATGAGTATATTGATATGGACAGCACAGTTTTGAATCAATTGTACAGACAAATGAAAAGATAGATAGATAGATAGATAGATAGATAGATAGATAGATAGATAGATAGATAGATGGATAGATGATGATAGATGATAGATGATAGATAGAAAGATAGATAGATAGATAGATAGATAGATAGATAGATAGATAGATAGATAGATAGATGGATAGATAGATAGATACTCACTCTACAAAATTGTGATGGGGATGGGGGTGGATCTGTGAGTACTTAGGGGAAAGAGCTGAAGGTAACTATGATCAAAATACATTGTATATGCATGCATAAAATTCTCAAAACTCTTAATAAAGATATTATATAAAAATGTTTCCTTTTTATTGAAAACAGATTTTTTTCCCTCACAGTATTCACCCTGACATTGTGTGTGTGTGTGTGTGTGTGTGTGTGTGTGTATGTGTGTGTGTGTGTGTATGTGTGTGTGTATGCACACATGCACACACACAAAGGACCTGTGGGGTAAAAAGAAAGAAGAAAAATACATAAATAAAACAAAATTAAAACTAAAATGATAAGGCAAAATGAAGAAAAAAGAAGATCTAGGACACAACATTATGATACAAAGAATCTCCAAAGATGCCATTGAGTTCATTTTTTGTTGGCCATCTACTTACTGCTGGGCATGCACCCTGCTCTTAAGAGTAGTTTTTTACCCAGTGAGGCTCCCTTGAGGGAAACTAAATTTACATTGGCAAGTGGTTATCAGATGGAGCTAAGTTGTGGAATATCATTTTAAGATGTATTACGTTTGTTGATGCTGTGGAACATCCGTTTTATTGATGCAAAGATGCGTTGTGTTCTTTTATGTCGCATTTGTTTAACTCTGTAAAGCTGTGTTACTTTGCCTGCCTAAAACACCTGGTTGGCCTAATAGAGAGCTAAATGGCCAATAGCAAAGCAGGAGAAAGGATAGGCGGAGCTGGGAGGCAGAGAGAATAAATAGGAGCAATCTGGGAGAGGAGGAGGGTCAAGATAGAGGAACAAGAGGACAAGGACAGGAGGACGCTAGGGGCAGTCACCCAGCAACACAGTCAGCCGTGGAGTAGGTAGGAGTGAAAGTAAGATTATAGAAGAGAGAAAAGAGAAAGGCCCAGAGGCAAAATGTAGATGGGATCATTTAAATTAAGGAAAGCTGGCTACTCTCAAGCCAACCTAAGACCAGGCGTTTATAAGTAATAATAATAATAAGCCTCTGCGTGAGATTTTTTTGGGAGCTGGGTGGCAGGCACCCTAAAGACCTAAGAGCTAAAGAGTTAAAGAAAACAAGCAACAACAGAGCTAGCTGCTGGGTTAGGGATGGGGACATATATGCACTTCTTTCAGCTCAGGGACACCCAACTGGTACAAACCCTTGCAGGCCCCGAGCGTAGTTCTTGTTGATTTAGAGGGCCTTGTTTCCTTGGTTTCCTCCATCTGTCCAGCTTTTGCACTGTTTCCACCTCTTCTTTGATGAGTTCCCTCAGCCCTGAGGGGAGGAAATTAATGGAGACTTTCTGCTTCCAAGGTCTCTCACTCTCTGTATATTGTCTGGCAGAGGGTCCTATCTGCTGCAGGAGGAAGCTTCTCTGATGGTGGGTGAGCAAGACGCTAATCTGTTTCATTGGTTTGCACCAAGATTGTATTTTAAAACAGGTACTGATCATGTGAATTGAATTGTTGTGAGAGATTCACTGGCTGGAAACAAATGCAAGAAAAAAAATACAAGAAAATTCCTCAAGTAAAGAATCAAAGTTTAAAAGAACTGTTTGAATACTTACACTCAAATAATTTTTACTGGTTTTTTTTTTTTGTTGTTGTTGTTGTTCTTAGGTTTTAGAAAGAGAGTCTAACTATGTGCCCAGACTGGACTTGAACTTACAGTCTTCCTGTCTGAGCCTTCTGACTCTTGAGATTACAGGTATGTGATAGTTGACAAAAAAAAAAAATAATCTTTTAAAAACATCTTGAAAAACTCACATTAATGTTCATCAATTAGGAATTTCTGAACAATAAGCACAGAAAAATATTCTGATTTCTAAAGATTCTTCTGTAATATTTTAGTATGACCAAGGACTAAAATCATGGGGGAAGACAAAGCTTGTTAAAGTCCCATAGGAAGCCAAACAGTAAATCCAGTGTAACTGTAGCACGAAGATGTTCTCCAATGAACTGGGCTTTTTAAAATGTCGTCACAGTATTAGCTAGAACACAATAGTGCAGGCACGTGTTTCCCTCAGTCTCCTATCCTCTGCCTACAGCCTCCCCATCCCACCCCCGCCTCCAGGGCTCAGTTGCCCCTCCTCATCAGTTTCTAATACCCAGACCGTGCCAGAGGATCTCCACCGAGGGCCCTGGCCGGCCAGAGAGTAAAAGACAGCAAGAAAACAAGGAGTCAAAAAGACGCTTGGATAAGGTGGTTTCAAACAGCCAGGACCCATTTTCTGACTCAGTTCCAGGGTACTGTGGTTTCCAGCTATGACTTGCAGATGGGCACGGTTTTACTGTATTTGGGCAGGAAATTTAAAATCATTCAATGCCATATTTCACGGGATGCTGGTGATGATGATGACGACGATGAAGATGATGATGAGTCAAAGATTTCCCAGGAAGAAGAAAGCAAAAGCAAATTGTCATGAAGGTGAGCCCAGAGCTCATGATGGCCGGCCCAGACCTTCATGAAGGTGGCCCGGAGCCTCTGAGGAAACACTGGGCACCTGAGTTAGACTAAAATGTTTGTTTCATTTCCCCCACATAAGAGCATGGTTTTCAGAAGAGCCGTCAGAAAGAGGACTCCACCTCCTTTGGATACATACCAGTTTACAACAGAGTCGTACATTAGGAACGCCAGAAACACTGAGCCTCCTCTTAAGCCAAAGTTACCTCCCGCTAGAATATACGGGACCTGGGAGAAGACAAAACGGGTGGAATTTTTTGCAATTAAAACTGTATTCCTTTAGCTGGGGATTCCATTCCTTGTTAAGATGCAATTACTCGCAGTGTGTGAAGCTGCGAGGAGCCATTGGAGCCTTGCTGTGACCAAATTTTAGAGACTTTGGAAAGGCAAGATTTCATAGGTGAAAGGGGCCACCGAGTAGGAGTTCGGCAGCACACAGAGAGAAGCCCACCCAGCCTCTGCACGGGTCTCGGGGTCTCCACTGTTACAGCCGGCCTCAGAAGTATCTAGAAGCTTATTCATTAACACGCAACAATGGCCTCTTTACGCTAGCCCAGGTATTGCTTGAGGTTCTCAGGACTTCAGTGAACCAAGCAGATAATGAGCTCGGTCTTTAATAGAATGAGAGAGAAAAAAAACATTTGCACAGTACCTAAAATTATATTAGGCAGCAGCTTAGCAAATGACAAGTTGTTCTGGAAAAGAGTAAAGCAGAGGCTCCCGAGGTTAGGAGCACCGAGGTAGTAGCAGGAGACCCCGCTTTCCAAAGAAGCTAGCGGTTGGCGTTTTCAGCGGAGGAACACAATAGGATGCCGCACTGAGCAACTTCCGCACCCTGAAAACTCACATGACCCCTGGGCTAAGAGGGAGCGAAGGAGCTCATTATCCTTTTCCGATATTTACAGACGTTCCAATAGCATGACATTATCTCCTTGAGTGTTTGGTGAATACGAGGGAGGCGTTGAGCTTCACAATCAAAGGCAGAGGGAAATGCATCTTTTCGCCCTGTGGCAGACACTCGCTTCTGCCTCACCCGCAGACCTGCGCGTGTACAGAGCAAGACTAATTAGCTGGGTGTTTCTCTCATCAATGTATGGAAATGCTCAAACATTTTAATGAAATATCCTGTTACGGGACAGAAATTAGCATAAATGTTTGGGGTGTTGTGATCTGCCTCACACTGACAGAATAAAAGATCGGAGATAGCACAGACTGTGAACATCATCCCCGTCTAATATGCGGTAGGTCCTTAATCACGCGTTCTGAGCCCCCGCCCCATCATTAGCATTCACGGGGTAGGGAAAAGCAATATTTGAAAATGGAAGCTCATTGCCATTGACAAGGGAAAGTCATCACAAGCATCACACAGATGAGGAAGAATTTAAATCAATCTCATTTTGTCTCACCCCTTGGTAATTCTCTCTGTGGTGACTTTGGCCTTCAGACGGCTCACTCACACATCATAGCTAGCAAACCTTGCGTGAGGACAACAGGAAAGACGTGCCCGAAGTGTCAACAATCAGACAGAGGTGATTAGTGAGGAAAGGCAGACAACCAACCAATGGCGTTCGTGAAGGAAGATCACATACTCTGAGCACAAGCAGCAAACGTCTTGGGCAGAAGCTTTGTGGGGAAACAGGTAGAGTCTTGCTTTAAATGTCTTGAGTTTGAAGGTTTTAAAGATGTTTATGCTAAACATTTCTTATTGTGCTGTTAAGTATCCAATTTTTAGTCCTGTAGGGGAGAAATCCTCTCTAAGTTAGGGCTAGCTAGGTTCTCTCCGTGGCTACTCCTATGACAAAAACAATGATCTACCTAGAGACTTTGCATTTTGCTTGGGATGGTAAGATGGTCGTAAGGTGGAATCAGTTCATTGCACCCGGAGTATAACCTTAATGCCAGAGGTAGCCAGCATGGTGGCAGTGCCCAGGGTTGTAGCAGGAGTGACTGCAGGGATGGAAGAGCATATCAGCAGGGCCAATGCTTCCTTCAGTACAGCTTGTTCATCTGTGAGTATGCTTTGTAAAGTCCTGAAGGTGTCCTGTTCCAGCCCTTGAGTCAGTCTCCCCAGCCCTACCCACAACTGGAAAACTTCCGGATACCCTGTAATAAAATCTCTTTCAGCTCAAGGTACCCAAGGTTGTCTCCATCCTCAACGAAGAACCTTATCTGATTCCATCCATGGGAAACTGGATTGGTTATCCATCCTCTTCATCTCATGAGAGGAGAAGGTGTCTCATTGAAACTATGGCATTCTTGAGTTAGCAAGCAGCAGGGTCTTCTGAATTAAAGATACAGAAAAGATGATGAACTTGCATGAAATGCAAGTCTCCAGTCAGGGTAAAACTGCTGCTCAGCCTCAGGAAGGACCTGAATCTCGGAAAGCGTTTATTTAGGAAGTAAGGGACTGCTGAGATGGGTCCACAGGTAAAGCTGCTCACCACCAAGTCTGAGGACCTGAGTTCAATCCCAGGGAACTACATGGTAGAAGGGGAGACCGTTTTACCCCAAGTTGTCCTCTGGAGTGGTTTTATAATGGGGGTAATAATGAAATAATTAAAACTGCATGTTTATATTAATGAGTTAAAGATTGGCTTTGAAAAAAAAAGGATACACAATGCCGTCAATTCATGGAGTCAAAAGGACATTGTTGCCCATAAGACAAGGTTTTGGAGAGCAATGATAAGGTAAAAGATTAGTGGTGGTCTCTCTGGATTGGATATTTCTAGGTTCTAAGCATCTTGTTCAAAGAATAAAAGAAATACAACTGGCAGAAGAGTAAGGTATGTCATTCATAAGCGAAACAAAAGTACAAGCAGAAGTACTAAGTGTAGCCAGGGTCTCAAGAGCATCAAGCCACCAGCTGGAAGTCTGCTTTTATGAGGTCGAAGAGGAAAAAGAGTTGGTTGCAAAGGGTTGAAGCCTATCTCTTGCTTGTTTAGGTTGACAGCCTTGTGTTGTATAAACCTTTGCTCATTGTGTATGTTTTTTTTTCCATGAAGCACCTTATTTTAATAGTATACAAGCTCAATCATACATAGACAGAGGATGATAAAGATGAGCTTTTATTTAAAACTTCATTTTGAGGAACACAATTTTTCTTACTACACATGTACCCCCAAATGAGCCTAGCCTGGATCAGTTCACTGTCCCTAGTTCCTGGCTATGTTCCAGGATGGATTTGATCACAAAATAGGAGTTCCTAGGGGCTGCTAGGGAGCTGTAGTTTTGAGTGACAGTAAGCATTTGTTTAAAGGATGGTGTATGTACGACTTGGTGCAGGTGGGGTCTGAAGATTGCTAAGTGAGCTGTTGGGAATGGGATAGATAGATGCAGAGCAAGTGATGTAGCTTCTAGGCTTCTTAGTTATCTCTATTTTTACCTGTCTCGGATATCGGCGATTGCTTTGAAAAATACTTAAAAGATTTCTAGGCTACCACATATCAATACCTATTTGTTTTTGTTGTTGGTGGTGGTTTTGTAGGCTTGGGTAATGACCATGTTGTCTCTGGAGGTTCTTCCTCACCTTGCTACATGATGCTTCATTGGGAAGAAAGAAGAGTCCCTGCATGAAGGCATGGGATATCGGAGATGAGCTAGCTCAAGTCTCTGAATAGCCTGGCTCAGTTTTTGTATAGGATGGAAAGGTCCAAAACAGGAGAATAAATTGAATGGAGGATAAATCTTTTAAATCTCAGCGACGGCCTCTCCTTCCATCCCGTAAGATGGGAATGCTGGTTAAGGTTTTATGTGAGGTTTTATGGAGCAATGCAATTCATTTTTGTGATGGTGCATTTTATTACTGTTGTGCTTTAGCTGCTTTTGTAGTTGGAGAACCACCCCTAGCTACTTTATGATCAATAATTTATGTAGCCTTGCAAAGAGTTGCTTTAAGGTCACCAGCCAACAGAACACTCACAATCGTCTCTCATTAAAGGCTGGCTTTTAAGTCTCTAAGACTGAATTTAGGATCCAAGGTATTAATAGGCTACTGTCAAGACGAAAAAGAATCACACCAGTTGTTAATTAAATCAAAGAGAAGTGATAAGTAGAAAATAATCATGTTAATCATGAATTAAGAGTTAAGTATAGCACCCACAGAGCCTGCTGAAATCCGCATTGTGGCATCTGATGCTGAGTCTTTCAAAGCATCTATTGCCCACCACCCAGTGGAGGCAGCAAACACTGGCTGAGCCAAGATGAGAAGTCCCTGCTCTTGCACCGAATGACAGTGAGGAATGCCATCTGCTCCATTGCTGTCCCAAGGTCACAGACAGTCACTTATTTCATGGGGTTTTGCCATTAGTATTTGAGTATAGTTAAATTCAAATCCCGCTATGTCAGTGCTATGTTGAGTTGAAGAGGCTCTTTCAAACACCAAACAAGGAAATATTTTTAATTACAGGCATTAAAGGAGGTGCTTTTTGCTCTTTATTATATAAAGACTTTCAAGGCAAGACCCAAAACACTTGGGGCAGAAGAACGTGAGAAGGGGAACAAATTCCTTCTGAGAGAACAACAATATCCTTGAGATAAAAATGCAAGGTCCAAGAATTTCAGAACTAGAAGCTTAGACGTTATCTAATTCAACTGTCTTGTGTTCTAGAAAGAAAAGCAGCTGTATAGGGATAGTAAGGGGGACTCTCCACATCCGAGGTGGACTAGAATCTAGTCTCCTGATTTTCCACTGTTTTTCTTTGTTGGAAAGATACCTCCTGGTGCTGGGAGTTCAGGACTTGCTTCCTTGGTTGCCGCACAAGGCTACCCCTTTGCCATTTTGAACTGTGGACAAATTGTATCCATCATCACTGCCCATGTGGCATGTCCTTTAGCATGACATACAAATGCCAGCATGCAGGAAGGGGCAGTAGCTGAATAACACACCAGCCCAGCATATGACGTGAGCATTCCATGACTTCACGGCAACTTGTTTCTCTCTTCAGCATTTCCCTGTCCGGTTGCCTACATCTAATATGCTCACCAGTGTAGCTTGGAAAGAAGGCTGAAGGATAGAAGTTAAGGGGCTTTTTACCGTTCGGCACAGGAATTGTTACAGGGGAGACAGAGGCAGGCCACCGTTACTCGGCTATTTGTTCTACTATACCTTGCCAATCACGGCCACAACTCTAATGTACTTTGGTGTACACTGTTACCTGAATGTCGATTTTGGCACTTCTCCCTGACCTATTCAATCATACCCACTAACTGTCATTGACCCAAGCGGCACTCACTTTCAACTTGAGAAAATGTCTCTATTTCTCTCTCTCCCTCTTTGGGAAACTTTGTAGAGTTTTCGCAAAATGGCGTGCCTTTGGGTCAGCTGAAGTTTCATTGCTGTAGGTTATTTCTTTGAAAGTGTGCTACAGAATAATCTTGAAAATAAGATGACATCTAACTTTGATTTCCATTAGAAATTCCTAAGAAATAAAAGCCTACAGTTAAAAATCTATAGATTTTTTTATCTATGTAAATACAATGCTTCTTTTTTATTTTAACGCTAAACAACATGTGTGGGAGGAGGTGGTCAAAATCACACTCTCATGTATAATATGCCCACTCTGTTTCTATGGTGCTACTGTAGATATGAACACGGCACCACCGGGCAGCATACAAGGCACGGCTTGTGCTATTCATCCCCATTAGTCTCCTTCAGTAACCAGATGATTCGTTCTTTACTTTTGATCAAGTCTTCAGTGATGGATAATATTGTATTGGCCACCTAACTAGCAATCAAATTAATTTGAGCTTGCTTAATCTTTCTTTCAAAGTCACATATGGTTTTATTATTATTCCATTCCTTCCTATGTACTTAGATATGCCCCCAAAACAATGGGAACCCGAGCTGAAAAATCAAGAGCATATACTACTTCCAAGTAGCATATGAGGTCTGTTATGAAAACTAGTTTCCACAGGACTTAAAGGTGTGCCGTGTGTTTGTATATGGATACAGGAACTGTGGAAGCAGGATGTGGTGGGAACCGGGTTGAGAGCTCTTGTTTCCATCTCCAGTTCTCGGATGATGATTTAAATCTATGTGCTATTTATCACTCCATTATGGTATGGTTAACACTCTTTCCTTTGAGTCTGGCTTATTTAGCACTATAATTGTAATATTCGCTTTTTCTAAGTTCTCGTTTTATGTAATATTTATTACTTTTATAAGACACACGCTAGATTTTGTGCATACAGTCCATAGGATCTTTGTATAGTTCCATCCCTTTTGTGTGACCTCGTGCCCGTGTAGAAACGCATTACCAGCATCCCAAGAGTTCCCATCTCTCATAATCAAAGCTCTCAACATCATAGATTAGCATTTGGACCTCATTTTATTTGCAGCTTGTTCATTGCTGAGCAACTGTCCCCAGTTAGGGATACCATTGCTGAGACAAAACACCACAGCCAAAAGCAAGTTTGGGAGGAAACGGGTTCTTTAGCTTACAGGTCTACAGCATAGTCCATCACTGAAGTCAGGAGAGAAACTCAAGCAGAGCTGGTACTGGAGGCAGGGGCTGATGCAGAGACCAGAGAGGGGTGCTTCTTAGTGGCTTGCTTTCCATGGCTTGCTCAGCTTGTTTTCTTATAGAATCCAAGATTACCAGCCCAGGGGTGGCCCCACCCACAGTGGACTGGGCCCTCCCCCATCAATCACTAATTAATGAAATGTCCTACAGTCTTGCTTACAGTTCTGTCTTATGGAGGCATTTTATTTATTTATTTTTTTTTATGAAGGCATTTTTTAACTGAAGCGCCCTCCTCTCTGATGACTTTAGCTTGTGACAAGTCGACATAGAACCAATCAGAACGGCAACTGTATAATAGTTCTGATTCTGAATCTCTCAACACACACACACACACACACACACACACACACTAAATTCCTTAGGATATATCTTATTTCTTGTTTTTTTAAGGAATATAATAACAGAGGTCCTTGCCCAGCAACGTCACAGTCATCATCAAACCCTTATTTCTTCTCCCTTATTACTGGTCAGACTTCAAAGTTCCTCTAGTCCGCGTACCTACTAACTCCATCAAGGGACCAGTGTTCTCGTCTGTCACCAGCTGTCCTCCAGGTTGCCCTGCTCAGGGTCCACCTTCCTTCTCCATCTCAGGGGGAGATGTGTTTTATATGTTTCAAGGTGGAATTCCCCCTCCTCCGTGATTCACTGCACAGCTGTGCTTTTTTTCGTCTTAAAAGAAAATTAAAATCCCCTATGTATTAATTAGAGAGAAAGGCTTCATTTCCTAAAGACTCCTTGAGGCACTCACAAGCACTTTTCTCTCATTTCTCTGGGCTGATTTAGTTGCTTTTTTCCCCTTTAAATATTGAAATCTAGCAATGATGCCTCCTCTTGCTTTGGGCTCTGCATCCATCAAGTTTTACTGTACGAGACTCAGTTGGAGACTTGAGTCGCCTGCTCTACGGCTCTCATTCCTGTTCACTTCTCTCCCCTGTGTTCAGAGTAAGCCGCTGTCTGGGGCTCCCTTCTCTGCTGCTCACACTGGTGCTTCCTCCTCTGTCTAAAGGCCAGCTCGGACGATGCAAATGCCAAGAGTCTCTTTCCCAGAGGATGGCCAGAATGGTTTTCCCTGAGGAAACGGATTGAGTGCTTGGAAGAATTTAAAGAGTCGACACTCTAACGACATCTCGCATTCGTGATAAAGTTGAACTCTGGGGACACAGAATGTTATAGATGATGAAGCTCGAGACAAGGAACGCATGTTCTTTGCTCAGGCAAGCGCTAACTGGCCGAGGGACTATTGCAGGATAATCTTCCTTTATCTGCAGGGTTATTAAAGGAATTCACAGTGGGTACCAGACGTGTGCATTTAGACCTTCAGAGGATACATAAGAAATGCTCAAGGCTGCAATTTCATGCCCTTAAATACAAGAAGAGAAATTCTTCAAAATTAGCCAGGGTTATAAAGATGCATGGAAGCTTTATTGAAACGCACTGCATGGAGATATGGGTTTTAAAATGTCAAGCAAGATTATCTTCAGGGTCTTTAATTTCTGATATTTTTGAAGAGTATCTCTAGGCTCCTTTAATTTCTTGAATGGTTAGCTATATCTGTCATTCTTTTGAAGGATACTGTGCTCTCAGGCAGTCTGCTATATAGTTTATGATGCCCTCGGGATTCTGGCCTCTCTAGTTTCGCCTGTGAAGATAAACACTTCCTTTTACTCAGCAAGAAATATAATAAAAAACCAAAGAGCTGAGTTCATTGAGAAAGAAGCCTGACCCTCCCACCCAGGGCCCCAAACTTGGCTCTCTCAGAATTACAACCCTGACTGAGCATGGGGTGGAAGTAAGTTCCAAGCCTTTTAGGTTCTGCACTAATTGTTGATGGGTTCCAGGACATACAACCCCAAAATACTTCAAGCTAAAAGAATTTGAGAAAACAGCAGAAGCAGGAAGGTTATTCTGACCTACGCTCCACCCTTCTTCCCCAAGCAGACCATAAAATCTAGGAAGGATTTATGTGACCTTCCCTGAAGTAGATTGCAGACCCTTCCTTCTGGAAGAGGGGCTCTTATCTCAGAAGGCACAAGGCAAGGACAGGAATCCAAACAAATGAAATGCCTTGCTAAATGCCCTGTTTATTATCATTGGATCATATGCTCCCTTTGTCCAATTGTATTTCTTCAAGATTTTGTACTCTTTACCATGCTTAGCATAAAAACAAACACGTAGCTATTTCTTTGGTCCTTAACTCCTTTATAACGGTCCTGGTGTCACTTTTAACTCGTGTTAACCGAGTACGCGTTTTTCTCCTGTTAATCTGTCTTTGTTATAGACAAAGTTGCAGCCATAGACCTAGATATTTTTCCCTTTCCGACATTGTGGGTAATAGGCATGCTGTTTCAACACTAAGGCTTAATCCTTGAAGAACAATTTGCTGTTTATACCTCTGTATATTCTTAAAGTTGGATGGAATCACCCATGGGGTGAGCTTCCTTGTTATAATAACAAGACTCCGGGGCACTCAGTTGACCAAATAAACTTTGCATCTCCAACTAAGGTTTTCACACCAGTGGTGCTGGGCTAAGCAGGGCGGAGGAGCCCTCTCGGCAGACTTCACGACGAGCCATGCCAGAATAGCAATGTTTTGTAGAAACGTGTTTGAATGAGAAGAGACAACAGCTCTCCAGTTCGTGCCTCAGACCTGTGGAGCCACCAGAAAGGACAATGGAATGAAAGAATTTCTTAATGGCCTCTGTTGTGACAAGATGTCCCGATGAAAACAATTTCAAGGAAAAGGACGGTTCAGGCTCACAATCCTTGGTTATGGTCCATTGCCAAAGAAGTCAAAGTGAGAGGACCTTGAAACAGCTGGTCACAGCACACCCACAAGCCAAGAGCAGGTAGCAATGTATGTCAGCTATAGAGTTCCAAATTCCTAGGGAATGGAGCCACCCACAGTGGCAGGGTCTTCTCACACCAATTATCATGATCAAGATAATCTCCTGTAAGCATAACCACAGTCTAGCCAAATCTAGAGAGACCTTCACTGAAACTATTTTCTGAGATGATTGGATATTGGGTCTAGCTGACAAAACTAACCATAGTAGTGGAGATTGGTGACCCCTCGGAGACAAACTCTAAGATCTTACTTCTAACAGCTCAAGATATTTAGGATGTGAATGAAGCCAGGAAAGGAAGCAGGGGTCCAAGCCTGGAGATATTTACAGACTTAAGTTATTGGAACACAGTTTAAGTTAAGTTGAATGTCACCATATCACCTGTGTTACTTTGTCACTTGACCGCACCTAAGAACTAAATTTAGATAGTGAATCTCAGCAAGAATCCTAGGTGAGCCTTTTCTTCTCTTAGGAAAATGTAATAGAAAGAAGCACATTACCCTGCATGCCAGCATTCAAAGAAGAGTCCAATAGAAAGCAGGGAAGGATAACAAGGAAGACGGATGGGTTCCCATGAGTGCAGGGTTTTTTCCCCAGACCCTTAACACCTCATTTGCATGCGACAAGGATACATTGTAACTGTAAAGAATTAGCTTGCATAACTAAAGCAGTAACCCCTCCCCATGCAAAAAAAAAAAAGGTTAAAGTTTTCTACATCAATGTGCACACGGGTGCACAAGGGTATGTACATACACGTACGTTCATGAGTGGGCACACAGACACAGCAAACACACCTGCAGAATGGACCTTTCTTTTCTCGTGACTGTCAGGAGCTATGATGTCCCTCCATTACACAGTATGGTGAGTAGAGGGGCTCATCCCAGGACTTGGGAGATGTTTTGGTCAAAGGCATGGAAGGGATGAGTCTGTTTTGCTGACTCCCACGGGAAGTGGTGGGCGGAATCCAGCTACAGGCTTTCCTGTGTGCTGTAAATTGACCCAGTGTGGGTAAAACATTTTTGTCTGATGAAGAACGAAGCCTGTCTGCATGCCAAAACTGGGAAAATGTACTGTGTCTCTGCATCTCTGTCTCTCTCTGTCTATTTGTCTGTCTGCTTGTCTGTCTGTCTCTGTCTCTCTCTGTCTCTTCTACCTCTTGTTCTTTCAAGCCATTTTCATTTTTGGCAATCACTCAGGGCTCTGGGGTTCTTTCTAGTTTCTCACATGGTTTTGATTAGGGAAGAAAAATTCAACAGACACCAGCATTGATGTTCTTTTTTTCCCGTCCCTTTTGGGGAAAAAAATGTGCTTAATTGTTAAACTTTATGTTTATATTAAAAGTAGCAGACAGTATAGGTAACCTAAAAACACCCGTTTTTAACCTACTTATTTTTGAAAGCTGCCTTAGATCTTTAAATGTACTAAAAAGAAACAATGAAAAACCCTTTACCAATTGCCATTTGTCTTCCAGAAACACCCACCCGAGCTGATGATCAGTTATCTGGCTTCTGATTCCGCATCTAAGTAGCTCTGTGATTTTTCTTTTTCTGTAAGCTTCTGGCGTTAACTCTCTCATCTGTAACCACAGCTAAGTAAGATTAGGTCATCTTCTGGGAACCTGCCTGGTGCATGTGACTATCTTCCAAGTCAACCACCATGTTGGGGAGTTAGACCTCTCCCAGCTGGACTTGGTGACGGCTTACACCTCATCATGGATGAGCGAGCATGGTCACAAGATCCTCATCGGGGTGTACTACTACCTATGGAATAAGACAGGGCCCAAAAATTAAAGCACACTCCAATTTAATTTCATTGTGTTATTAATAGGTCATGTGCAGCAGGGTCATGGATTTCAGAGCTGCTCACAGGGTATGGCCTTCAGTGTGTATGCACACAGTCAATGAAGGCTGAAGGAGGCACTGTTTTGATCGTAAATGGCCTGGAACCAGAGTGCAGACTACATAAAACTTCCTACTTAACAACCATGTGATTTAGAATTTGTCTCAACTTTGGTTTCTCTAACTACAAAGCAGGGTTAACTTCAAATCTGACGTGGAAACCCCAACAACATAACAAGCATGGGAAGAATTTGCAAACAGCAAGATAGTTGGCATATGTTCTGCTTGTTCGGGGAGCGTCTCGATAGCGTGCTAGCTGCTGCCCTCGACTGAGCATGCGCTGGACAGTTTTGACCCGTCGCTCATTTCTCCCTGAATTACAGCTGCCTCTGGAAGCATTCCAGTCACCGATGCGAATGAACAAGAAGAGTGGACTCGCGCATATAATTTTTAAAAGCTTCCCAATAAATTCTTCTCACCATATGGGGGAAAAATGTATTCTCTCTCAACTCTCCAAGAGGGGCTAGAAGTTTTTCCAGGGTAAATATGTCCCATTCAAGGCAGAGACCCAGAGCAGCCTGCCTCTATTATGACCCCAGAAATTTTATTCATTTATTGACAAGTTTTGAAAGCTTTTTATTTGGAAGTATTTTCAAACTTCAGTAACTTTAAAAATTAAAATTAGTACAAACGCCTACAAACCTTTGTCCATATTCACTTCACATTTATTTGTATGCTTTATTACTTGTGATCTGCCTGCCTATCTGTCTAATTTACTTTCTATCTATCTATCTATCTATCTATCTATCTATCTATCTATCTATCTATCCATTATCTACCCATCTATCCATTATCTACCTATCTATTTGAGGCTAGTTAATTTTTTTCACCTCTAAATATCTCAGTGCTCATTACTAAAGTATAACGTAGCCAGAGTATAGTGATCAAGGATACTTTTTCAGGACTCATAGCTTCCACAAAAGATGGCAGAATGTCTGGGGGGGTCAGGATTCTGTTTCCATCTGATTCCTCACTAACCCTTGTAAGTACAACATACAGCTTCTTCATGCCTTAGTCTGTATAACAAGGAAGGTGGCCTCCATGGCCCAGAAGGGCCTCAGGTTTATGCATCTGTTACCCGTGACATGATACATTCTGCCCTAGTTTTCCTGACCCTTAGGCTCCAGGCAACTTGGAGCAATGCTTGTTGTGTCTAGAGGTTTGGAGAGGGAGGCGAGGAGAACCACACAACCTCACCCTTGGCCTTACATTGCATAACTGGATCCTTCTTTGAAGACATTTCCTGGCACAGTCGGCTCATCTTGCTAACCTTTAACTGTGACTGAGACATTCCACCCAGGGTTCAGTGGACTGCTATCATCAAAACACCCTGGTCCCAAAATACAAGATACTGCCCCTTTCTATCAGTGTTTATGCATGCAGTGTGCTGAAGGGGAAAACGAGCTGTCATAAGCAGCAAAAGGAGTCGTTATGTTGTTTTCCACCTCAACTTAGGAATCATGATTTTTATTTCACCGTTTATTGAAAACAAGCCCATTTGCTAGTAAGAATATCCCAAAGTTGCAATGGAAAGATGAATGCTTACAGGCTCCCCTAAAATTTATATTGCAGACTATGAAACTGGGTTATTATTGTATCGTGGAGGGCGGGGGAAGTGTTTTTGTCAGAAGGATGCAGCTCACAATTGTTCCACTCTTGGATGACCTGGAGGAACCGATACAGGCTTTTCTACCTACTTGTCTGCCTGTCGGACTTCTCCAAAGGAACTTGCAAAGTGTTAATGCTCCTGACACATGAGTTCCAGGGTCAACAACCTGCTGGATAGGTGATTTGTGAGAACAACTGTCAGGCTGAAAGAAAGAAAGAATAAAAAACGTTCGAGGAGCAAAGCAAGGAACAAACCCCCAATTGCAATGTAAACATCTTTTGAAGTTCGTGACATTTTTACAGTTGGGGTTTTTTTTTCATCACAGTTGTCTCTTGTGTGCCCCCCAAATGACTGTCATTACAATTATTCATCCCTCACGAGCCTGGGTGTCACCAGCAGAGGGAGGGGTGTCTGTACTATTTTTAAACTCAGAGCCTCAAGGGAGCAGAGGACACATACCACATCCATGCTGCTGAAGGCTGGCCGCACCCTGTCTCACTGACAGCGGCTGGGCAGCAGCCCACGCTGTGTGTGTGTGTGTGTGTGTGTGTGTGTGTGTGTGTGTGTGTGTGTGACACTCTACTGAGGCTTGTTCCAAGGGGAGTTATGTGATCGTGAAGGCTTGCAGGTGATGAGAAGGAAGAGCGTCCCAGACAGGAGCTGGAGCCGTGGTTACTGCTCACTACGGTCTCAGAGACTGTCAGAATTTAGTCAACCAAGACGTCCAGGCTAGACCCAGACTCCTCCGTAGGCAGAGGACACACAGGATGAGGTGAACGCTGCAAAACCAGAGGGAAGAATTTGGCTTTGAAGAGTTTTTAAACACCTAGATTCTGAAGAATTGTGTGTGGCGAGGGGGTGGATTTATCTTTGCCAGATCAGGTTCCAAGAACACCACGAGGTTCTGAAGTGTGAAGCCAACATACTGTTAAAGCCTACTCAACCAGTATCACTCCAAGGGGCTCTGTTGCTTGCTAAACGTTAAGTGTCCCTCCCATCATTGCCACCTCTGATGGAGGACAAGAGGAATTCTCTAGAATACGCCAGTAAAAATCAAGTCAGGTGCCAGGAACTCCTCTCCCAGAAATTCCACATCTCTGCCTGAGAGAAAAAGATCTGTCCTGTTAGGTTGAATGAATGGCCCTCAGATTGGGCCATCGATTTTGGTGCTTTATCTACATTTTTGCTAACCAGCCTAGACATACCACCATAAAGACAGAACACCTAACCTAGCCTGATAGCTGAGCCCCTTCCCCAGTACCAGCTGCTGTTCCCAGTGCCAGCTGCCATGGTGCTAAAGATAATAGACACGAAAGTGACTTTAAAGGTATAAAACACAAAAATCAGAGGTATGCAGAAGCACATTTCTGAGTCTCTCTACCAAAAGAAGATCATCCCAAAAGCCCTCTTTCCTTGTAACGGTTCAAGCAAACAAATGTGGCAGGATTCTGGGGACTGAGCATGCCTGCAGTTCATCAATTTGTCAGGAAGCTGAACAATGTACCCATTAAAAACTCATAAAATTGGAAACCATAATTCTTATTTTTATTTATAACTGAATTCAGTGAGTTGGCACCAACCTTTAGAGAGAGTTTTTTTTTTTTTTTAAAACAGAGCATGACTCTGAGTCAAAGCCAAATTGATTCCAGCTTTCTCAGCTTATGAACGTCTTTTTAGTTTCTGTAGCTTCTACAGCCACCGCCATTGATGCCACATTATTGGTTCCATGGGCACCACTGTTTTCCTGGAGATCATGTAAAGAAGGGCAGGGTCAGCCTTAGCGGTCCAATATCACTACAGAGTAAGATAGTCCAAGGCTACATGTTATCCGTAAAAACAAGCACACAAGGAAAGAAGTAGTGCATTTTTATCAGTGAGGAATGGGAGCAGGGATGGAGACACTAAAGAACATTCATTTGTTAAACCAGTTATGTGGGTAGTGGCTTCTCCTTTTTTAATAAATTATTTCTTTATTTATTTTTATTTACTTATTTTACAGCCTGGTCCCAGTTTCCCCCACTCCTTTCCTCCCAGTCCTCAGTCCCTCCCGCCACCTCCACCCCTCTGGCAGTGGCTTCTCTTAAGTCACATCTTGGAAACGTTATTGGATTCTTCTTAGGTGCCCAAACAGAAAGCTCACATACAGTAGCCTTTGTAATCTCAAAATCTGAACATACATTCTGCATCTAGTCTTTCCTGGATGTATATCTTGAAATTTTATTTTAGTACTATGGAATTTATACGTAGTAGAAAATCCATTTTCCAATATTACTTGGTTTTAGTGTTGTCTTGAAGATTCAAAGCAATGCCTAGTAAATGCCTACTGCAGTTTTGGACACATGCGTATCATGTCAGAGGCATCCATCCTATGTGGACCTGTCCACCTGATTCCACTAATTAATGTGATATATTGCATGGATTGCTTCCCTAGTGGCAAACCATCCTGCATTCTGGGAATGCAGCTCACCTGTTCCTGGAGGCAGGCGCCCACTTCTTAGATGGTGTTGAGCTTGCTTTGTCAATGCTTTCACGACGCCTTTTCCAGCAGTATATAAATGGAATATTGGTCTGTAGTTTCCTTTGCTGGTAGGTAGAGTGTTTTGCTGGCCCCAATATCAGATAACGCTGAGAGAATGAGTTATAACAGCTTCCCTCTTGTCAAGAATTTTTGGAAGATTCAGAGGCTGAAAAAAAAAATCTCGGAAACCTTGAAACTCACCCATTAATTCATTTGCCCCAAGGCTTCTCTGTGCTGGGAGGCTTTTGACTACTGATTCAGTACCGTTTCTAGTTACAAGACTAGCTGGATCCCGTTTCCATATGATTCAACTGTGGTGGGTATTTCTAGGAACTTCAGAAAGTTCCCTGACTGGTTGACTCACAAATGTGGATGGCACCACCGTATGACATGTGTTCTCATTATAAAACCAGTAGTGATGTTGCAATTTGACTTCTGATTTTCGCTTTAATTATTTGAGTCTCCTCTGTTCTCTTTCTTAGCCAGTCTAGTTAACACGCTTGTCAATTTGCTCATTGGTTCAAAGAACCGCCTATTACTTTAATTGACTCGTTTGTTTTTTCTTTAATTGCTTTTCTAACTTTGTTGGTTTGTTGGAGACAGGGTCCTACACTATAGCTCAGGCTGGTCTGGAGCTCAGTCTGTAGCCTGTGCTGGCCTTGAATTCATGGTAATCCTCCTGCCTCAGTTCTCCTGAGTGCTGAGATTAAAGCCAAGTGTGTAAGGTCCACTGCATGCTGCTTATCTCTGCTCGACAGTCGTTAGCTCACCCTTTTGCAAACAATGAGTTTAGTTGTTTTTCTTTCCCTACACATGTGAGGAGTGAAGTTACAGCACTGGTTTGGGTAATTGCTGTTTTGTTTGTTTGTTTGTTTTATCAAGACAGCATTTCTCTGTAGCTTTGGTTCCTGTCCTGGAACTAGCTCTTGTAGACCAGGCTGGTCTTGAACTCACAGAGATCCTCCTGCCTCTGCCTCCTGAGTGCTGGGATTAAAAGTGTGCACCACTGCTGCCCGGCGGTTTGGATAATTTTTAATATAAGATTTTATAGCTTGGGATTTGCTTTTAGAACTGATTTTTTTCATTCTATATCTTTTTGGTATGTTGCGTTATATATTTGTTTTACCTGTCTCCAAGTAACTTTAGTTCTTTTGTGTCTTTTTTGATCAACTAGTTAAAAGTTTCTTGTTTAGTTTCTGTATATTTGAATTTGTTTCTTGTCAGTCTTCTGTCATTTAATAGTTGATTACCCCACTATAGTCAATATATAATTATAGTTGTGTAGTGATAATATTTTGAAACTTATTGAGACTTGTTTGTGGCCATTCTGATGAATGTTCCATATATAAGTGCATTATGTTATTATTTGGTGGGGTGGTCTATATGTCCACCAGATCCAATTGCTCTATAACCTCCATCAAGCCTGCTGTTACTCATCCTTAGTTTGCTTGTTCTACCCATTGATTGGGAGGTACCGAAATCTCTGTATTGGGCTTTCTGTCTGTTTCCTTCATATCTATCAATATTTGCTTTTTGCATAGCTGGTGCATTCCCTTCATGAGTCAACCCTTTTAACAGTATATAATACTCATTTCTTAAAGCAGCATTTCCTTCCAAGCCAATTTTGTCTAATATTTCTACATAACTACTAAATTATCATTCTCTTAACTAATATAGAGATATAACGTATTTTTGCAGACTTTTAACTCCGTTCTATATTTAGGTCTGAAGTGAGTCTGCTGCCAATAGCTCATAGCTCTCACTTGAAAAGAGAACGAGCTCTGTTGGTGCACACCTTCAGACAGCCACATTAATGCAATCACTTCTAAGGACCAGTGTGCTCTTTGTATTTTGTTGTTTCTTTTTGTATGTCTTACATATACATTTTTTGGGGTTTCCAACTTCTGCCACGGCTTCCTTTTTTGTATTTGTTGAGTTTTGGTAGTAACAATGTTGTGTGTATTCTAGAAATGCTTTCTTTATTGAAACCATGACAATTTTGTACACTCCCCTAAAGTTACAACAACCTAATTCTAATTGATATGAAATTAATCTCTAGTACAAACAAGCTGTTTGCAGGAAGTGCTATCCTCTTACCCTGTAAGTAATTTTATATTAGCATTTACATATTAAATAAATGTTATATATTACTAACAGATTTGTAATTGCTCCTTATACATGTGTCATCTAAATCTTGTAAATGCTAAAGAATAAGGTCAAAACCTCATTTCAAAGTACTGACCATTATGTTGCTCAGGTATCGATCTCCAACAAAGATTCTCACATCTCCTCTCAGTGAAAGGACTTGCTTTAGATTCTATGGTTACTTTGTTATGGGTCTCACCATTAGTCCAGGCTGGCCTCGAATCCATTATGTATCCTAGGATGTGTTAGAAGTGGCGGCAATCCTCCTGCCTCAGCCTTCAGAGTGTTGCGATTACAGGCATATGCTACTGTGCCTGATACAGATAGTTCCCTTTATGGTTTCCTGTGAACCAAGCCTGGAGCTGAAAACCCCCTTTAGGCGCTGCATGTTTCGCTGTTTCTATTTACAGTCTCACTTTTGAGCAGCTTCGCCAAGCACAGAATTATCAGTTGACATCTTTTTTAGAATTCTGGGTAGACTGAACCCCACAGTCTCTGGTGTTTTAGTTTCTGCTGAGAAGTTGGCACGCCATCTGACTGAGGGGGCCTAAGTCTGACAAATTTTTCTCCATTACCACATCTAAGAGTTTCCCCTCAGCTTTGGCTTTCGTTGATTGATTGAAGTATGTCTTCATGTAGGGCTCTTCAAATCCTACCAGGTTTAGACTCAGCCAAGACTGCTTGATTCGTGCCTTTCATGAAACTGGAGGACATTTTTAAAATTAAACTCCTTGCCATTTTCTCTCTGTGCCTCCACTTGGGATTTTCATAGTGTCTATGTTGGGCTTCTTGAGGAGGTCTCCAAGTCCTTCAAGCTCTGCCCACTTCTGTTATGCTTTTTCCTTTCTACTACGCAGACTCAATAATTTCACAAATATTTTATAGTCAATGTCTCTGAGTGTCTGTTTCTGAATCCCAGGACCTGCCGTTATTTAGTGATTGTAGCCCTGAGCTCCAGAGTTACTGTTGGGTTTTCTGTCACAATTCTGTCACCATTGTTGGCACTTTTTCTCGATTTCCTCTAGCTCTTTGTCCACATTTCTCTTCGCACTTCGAGCACATTTAAAAGATTTATTTTAAAGTCTGATGTCTGGGATCTCTTGGGGACAGTCATTGTTGATTCTTTTTGTTCACTTTAGTGAGTCATAGTTTCCTGTATGAGGACATTTTATTCTCATTGTATCTCATGATTTTTTTCTTGTTAAACATTGATCATTTGATTATTAAAATGTTATGATTCTGAAAGTCACATTTTCCACTTGCCTCAGTATTTGCTGTTTTGGGTTTGGTTTGATTTGATTGTTGAAGATGACGGCAGTTCTTTTGTTTAGAGATCTTGTTTTTATACTGTCTTTACAAAGTGTTCCTTATCACGTGTGCCCACTGAAGTCTCTGTGTCTCTAGTTATGTAAAGGTAATGTTTGGATCAAAATTCTTGAATACAGGAGCAGGGAGATGGTTCTGTGGGTAAAATGCTTACTGAGAAAACACGAGAACCTGAACTCAGAGCCCCTCTATCCATTTCATGCATACAAACAAGCGGGTGCAGCTACACACACACGTGCGCACACACATGTACAACACACACATACATGCACAAACATACACACATACATCCACACACATGAACAAACATACACACACATACAAACATCCACACACATGAACAAACATACACACACGCACACACAAGTAGAGGGTCATCTCTTTGATTCTATACTGTAGGCTGCCCTGTTTTGGTTTGCTCTAACCTAGAGACCAGACCTAGTGGAAATCTAAGGCTTTCCTGACTGCTAACATTTGTGTATATTAAGGTGGACAGGTAGCTTCTAGATCACCTTCCAAACAGCTGCTTTTTGCTGTCCTGATTTCTCAAGAAGATGCATTCCAGCTTCTCCTCTTGCCTTTAGGTGGTTTATTTAATGTCTCCAGTGAGAATCTCACCTCTAGAACTTGTGAATCTATTGTTCCCCAGTGTGTTCTGTGATAAGTACCCATTGCATTGGCCTCCAGTCCTCCGAGTTACCCGGTACATTCCCCTCTCCCCCCACCCTAGGAATTCCCAGGTAGATGAGAACAGATATACACAATAATTTCCAGGTAAAGTCTGTTTTCTTGCTCTGGGTCAGAGAGCTGGGAACCAGATTGCTGCCAATCAAGAACAACAGAGGACAGGAAGACAAAAAGTAGATCAAAGACTACAGAGCCAACCTGCAGCTGTGACGGTGATTGGCTGTTGGTCAGGCATTTTCTTTCTTGTTATGTGTGGGGCTGGGCTTTTTTCTATTTGTTTTTGAGAGAGGGTCTCAGCACATGACTATTCTTGAAAGACTAGGCTCAGCCAGTCCTTGTTCAATCTCCACGTAACAGAGTCTGGGAGCACGAGACTCTTTTATATTAGCATGAAAAAATGAGTTTGGGACTTAGGTGTTTGCCATTGCCCTAATGCCTATAAGCCCGGATTTCACCCTCTGCTCTATAGACCTACTGTCCCCTTTGACCATCTTAGGGTCTGTCCTACAGAGTGAGCTGATAGGCTTCAGGCTCCAATTGGCTTCCTACACTGGCAGGAGAAGAGGGAAGCACCATTCAATTCCCTTGCTAAAGAATGCACAAGTTGACCTTGTTTTCCAGCAAAAGCCATGGCTTCCTTCCAGTGACCATCTTCGAGAGTTAACATCTTTGAAACTCAGACATGGTGTATTTCCTTCCCACCCAGGGGTAGTTGAGCGTTCATCCCTTGTCCCTCGTCATCACCTTTTTCTGCTGCAGCCCACCACCCTTCAGCATCCCTTGGGCATCTTCCCACACTCCTAGAAACCACCATTGTACTAAGACCTCTCGTTTAATCCAGTTTGAAAGTGCTATTTCCGATTGACAGTCATACTGCATTGTTGGCCTTTTTTTCCCCCCTTCCAGATAAATGCATTTGGATCTATGAAACTGTGCTCAGATACTGTCAGACTCAAGGGTCAAGAGACAGGAATTGGCTCTCCTGAATGAACTGAAAGTAGTCATCAGGGACTAACAACAATACCATTACTGTCATCACAATTCAGGGACTAACAACAATACCATTACTGTCATCACAAATCACACCGAGGGTCAGAAAATGACACTCGTGAGACATACCACCTTACTCTGGTCTTGTCATTAGACAGAGGAACAAATTTACTACTCAATTTCCACAAGCAAAGAGAATGTCAAGAGTGCATATCCTTCCTACCCTCTCTAAAGGACAGTGAAGGACAGCGATCCTTTGTCACAGTGCCCTGTCCCAACAGCACGATCATCTTGCCTTCCTCAAGTCGAGGTGACCAGTCAGTACTCAGGAGGAAATAAAATCGGCGAAGCTAGAGTATCTTGTGTGTAGAAAAGAGCTGCCTATGATTAAGCATGTTAAATGTTCCCTCTGAATTTCACCCTCTTCTGACAAACCCCTCTGTACTAGATTTGGTGAAGGTCACCTTCAACCACAAAACGAGGATGACAACTATTTAGCCTGTAGGCAGCCACGCTCATCTTCCATGGCACGCTCATTACCCAGAACCACCTCAGTCTTGGATCTTCTTACCACAGCTTCCAAGTGGCACACATGTGTGCGCATACCACACACACACACACACACACACACACACACACACACACACACAGTTTTATAGTGCAATGAGGCAGTAAACCTAATTTCCAAACTTGCCCTTCAAGATACAGTAATTCAAATCAAAAAGCCTAGAATTCCAAAATGTGAGCCTAAACCTCCTATTCCCTTGCGCTATCTTTACCCCTTTGCCCCTTTCTTGGCACATATGAAATAATCTGAATATCTGTTAGACATTTACAACTCTGGGATTTAAAGTTTTCTTTACACATGGGCATATGCAGCATTTAAACTTAGAACTGAATGTAGTTGGAGCCAAATATGTTTGCAGTTGGCAGCTGGACCAGATAAAATTTGTAAATTAGTATGATATTTTTTATGCATTTATTTAATCACTTAAAGGGTAGAGTATGTCTACTGGATAAAAATAAGAAATATAGTCCTTATAGATCAAAAGCTGCATGAAGCTCACTAGCCTTCACCTGGTCCCTTCAAATTGTAGGCCTAGAGGAGCTAACACCTTCACACATGAGATCAACTATTTTCTTAACCGTAGCCCAGCTCGCCAGACTGTAACACACTACTTCTGAATCTGGCTCCAAAGAAGGTCACAAATTGCTGTCCCATTATCCTTCTCAAGTCCCAATTTCTTCTGTCCTCAGGAAAAGCCAACTGCATCATCGCTGCTGGCTCAGTGGAGCTATAGGCTTGTTAGCAGTCATTTACTGACTCTGCATTAGAATTTCAAATTCTGTTTCCTAAACAGAAGAGTAGAACAGCAACAAAATCCCAGCACCTTTAAAAATAGAATCCAATCTTAAGCTGTAAACAGGTTCTGCACACATCCAACTCTGACCCTTCAGCGCCGGTGAGCATCCACCAAGTCAGTGCTCACATTTAGTATACGGCATTCGGGGTCAGGTTGGAGGCCAAGAGAGGTCATTGTCTGCTCTGTCAGAGTGTGGAGGCCCTGGAGGGTAGAAGACATGGACACACACTGCTGTAGTTGTTACCGTCCAATCACTCATTTTAAACTGGATTCCGTGAGTAACATTTTTCCAAGCTAGCCCTGATCATACACTTTGTTGTGTGGTGGGGAATGCCTTTTTGTTTTTCCCTCTGTAAAGCGGACAGGATTTATTTCATTTCAAATGTGAGGAAAGAAAGGCTCAGAAAGTATGGACAATGCAAGGTCAATTTACTCGTAAGCTCTTGTTTCCAAGAAGCCAGAGTTAATGATGGCAGAGATATGTTTTCAGGTAGACACACTGAAAGTGTTAAAATGTTGTAACAAGGCTAAGGTACAAATAATTCAAACAGTAAGCCGTCCATTCCTGGATAATTCAAGCTATCCCAAAAATGTGGTGGTAGACAGCCCCAGAGACAGTTTATGTTCTGAGCAATTTCTTTCTTACCAAGATCTTAAAAAATAAAATAAAACCCACTGGAAAATATTTTCAAAATCTTTTTGAAAGCAGCAAAAACAAATTTAAACCCAGTTTAAAAAAAATGATTGTAGATTCTGATCTCAGCACAGGATTTATCTTTATAAATAACCCAGGGTGGTATGTGGATGTGTGGCCAAAAGTGATAAGATTTAAAAATATCAACTAGAAAGACAGTCACAATAGTGGAGTCTGGGAGTGAAAATTATTTTTTACATTGGGCATATTTGAAATGGCTTCATTTATATTGTTGCGCTAGCATGTTTTGAATGTGGAAACAGAGGGTAAGTTAGCTGCAGTGATACTTTCGCTAGGGAGAACTTTGAATTCTGTATAGTTACCAGTTGAAGAAGCAAAATATGAAATCCGATTACTCTGTTAAGAAATTAAATATGTTAAAAAAAATCAAAGAAATGTGCATTTCTTCAGGGAGATCCATTCATTCCTCAGTTCATTTATTCATTGTACTTCTGAGCCAAAGTCTCATCACACAGGCTAGTCTGCAACTCACCACGTAGCTGAGGCTGGCACTTGGCTCCTGATCCTCTGTCTCTACCTCCTGGTTGCTAGGACCGTAGGCATGCACCGCTATGAGCAGCCTGGGTTATGAAGCTCTCCTCACCAGAGACAGATTCCTGTCTCTTCTGTCTCAGGCCTCCCCTTCAGTCAGGGGTTGATCAGGTGCTTCATTACCCAGGCTGCTCATGGCAGTGCATGCCTGCGGTCCTAGCAACCAGGAGGTAGAGACAGAGGATCAGGAGTCAAGTGCCAGCCTCAGCTATGTGGTGAGTTGCAGTCTAGCCTGAGAGATGAGACTTTGCCTCAGAAGAACAATGACGAATGAATGAATCTCCCCTGGAAGACTGTGAGCTATGCTCCAGATCGACTCCTCCCCCTCTTCCTTCCTTCTTCCTCCCATTTCTTCTTCTTCCTCCTGCCTAACATATTTATTGACTACCTAGGCTGTACACCTGCGGTAATAGTCTACTCTCTAAGCTCTTGAGCTTAAGATAACAGCAGATAGCGTTAAGTTGTTGATACCTAGAAAGAGGAAAATTTTTGAGTAATTGTTGACTAAGTGGTCTTGAAATAATTAGAAAACTGAGTTATTTGGACTCCTGTAATTCAGACTTAAAGTGGCCAATGGGAAATAGAACACCTCTGAGAAGAGGTGACATAGGACAGACAGGGACAATGAGGGATGGGAGGCGAGCAGACTGGGTCCTCTATAGCAGCTTTGGAACAGTGACATTGGGAACCGCTGGCCAGTAGCATCAGGCATGGATTCCCCCAAGGGATTGCTGAGCCTGTGGCGCAGACAGGAGCGGGCATGTGGGCTTCCCAAGAAGGAAAACATCATGGTGATGAATCACTGTGTCGAGAAGGATTTTCTCGATTCAGTTTCCACCGGATTCCCTTCCCCGAGGGCAGTGGGCTGTCATGCTACGGTGGCCCTTGTGTTGTATTTACGTTTCGTAATATCCAAAAGGTTATGTAAATCCAAGCGGCCCCTGGAAGTTCTGAGTAACATTTCGACATCTCGGGGAAACGGCTGGTTTTATGGAAGGTCTAGCTCTGTCTAACGAGGGCTGGTGTTTTTGACCGCAGAAGTCTAGCTTTTAGCCTTTGTCTTTTAATACGTGTTCTCAGTTCAAAACGAAAGCCGTTGCGCTCCCTTGGGTATGTGACTGAAGTCAGTTGTATCCGTCTAACTCTGTTAGTATTAGATTATGAACGCACAGCTGCAATGTTCAGATGAGCATTTTCAAATTCTTATCATTTAAATCTTTCTTTCCGTCCCCGCTTTTTGCCAGTTGGAGCTTAATGCCTCTCAGGCTTCCTAGGCTGGCAAGTTCATGTTCATCTCTGCGGCTGACCCCCGCGATATTTACTTTTGACATTCATAAAAATACCCTGCATGCCAAAACTGTCCGCTGCAGGAAGATGATAAAATATGAAAATATTTAATCAGCCAGTGGGAATTCCCTTGCACGCTAAATCAAAGGTTCTCTCAGAGGGTCCACAGTGACCTTGGAAGGCCGACAGAGTCACCCCTGCTAAGCAGCAGCAGGGGGGAAGGCTGCAAAGCCCTGCTCCGGTCAGGGCCCCTTTGTGTCTCAAAAAATAATAATAATATAATAACCCAACCCTGCAGAGGAAGCTTGGCTTCTTTGTGGAGGTAAAAGAGGCCAGGGTTTTGGACACCACAAAGCTTTTTGGATGGAGTTTGGATGGCTTGCCGTATATTCCCCAGGTCCCTCCTACTCAGGACTCCTATTCTGTTCTTTCTTCTGAGTATGTACCCTCTTTCTCTGATGGGAGGACCACGGAGGAGTTCTAAGAGGAAGGGCTCGAGATGATAAGGGAATGAAGTGTTGGGAGAAGCATCCTGGAGAAGGAGTTCTCTGCCAGCACCTGGGGCAAATTACACTGAAGCTCCGGAAGCTCACCGGTGTTTGCTCTCAGCCCCGGTGGGTTCCCTGTTCAAGGAGAACTTGCCCAGAGTGCTGGCATTTATTCAGCAGTCCCTAATGCCCATGTGGGTCAGCTCCATCCTCTCCAGTCTGGGGCTTTGGATATTGTATACATGATTGATTCACAAGCGTGTATTTGCAAACTGTCTTGCTCATCATAAAGGAGGTTTAAACACAATCGGATCAAAAGGAGATATTCATTCAGCATAGACATAATTTGGAACTCAACCCTATCCCGGAGTCCAAATTCTTGACATTCCTCACGGAGAGCTGTTCAGAAATGGCTCCACACATCCCTGCTCCCACTACACAACCATTGGAACACAGCTCTGAGTCAGCCTATGAAAGAGGAGAATTTGCATTGTATGGTTCACGAACACAACCCTGCATTTGCAAATTCCACAGGGTGAGCATGGGATGGCATGCCTTTCTCTCCTTGGAGTTATTTTCTGCAAGAACAGAAGCAAGAAAGTATACTCATGTCTCTACCATCTGCCAAACTAGTGATGGTATTGTTGTTGCTTTTTTTTTTTAAAATATATCTCGTCTTTGAATTTTGACATAACTGTTTCCCTTCCCAGGACTCAGGAAACTGGAGAGTATTGTATTGAGATACAGATGAGTGACAGGCAGCATGATAACTTGGAGCCACTTAGTCTCTCACTGTAGATGCTTTGCTGTGGGGCCAAGCTTGCCCTGAGGTGATCTTTCCCAGACTCAGGACATTGTGCAAACAGTTTCCAGAAACAGCCAGCAGAGGAGATCACCCAAGTCCCAGGAGTGGAGGTCACTAGCTCAGCCACCTTTAACACATTCTTCTTTTGTTCCAGAACCTTTTTTTTTTTTTTTTGTGAAAGCCACACAGAGCGAGTTAAAATTGCACCATTGCCAACTCGGTAGAGCACTCAAGACTGCAGTCTGAGCACTCAAGACGTAGAGGCAAAGGGATTGCAATTTCAGTCAGTATAACCTGGACTACGTGGAAAGTGTAGGACCATGGTCAAATCATTTTACCATTCGATTTAGCCATTTGTCATGATAGATGCTAAACTCTCGTCCTTGATTCGATTGTGTGTCACTGTGATAGATAACACTGACTCAACGTTCTATTGTTAAATTCAAATAGCAACAACTTAACTGGAAAACCATGAAGAATTTTAACATTCAGCTACTGAATAAAATCTACAACCACAACATCAAAAGGTGGTCCTGTTGACATCTTGTGTGTTCATCCACAACTTCTCCACATACAGGCAGCTTTGTTTTACAACAATTAGGTCATTGGCACAAGAAGCATCACGACCCCCTGGTCTGACTTTAAACAATAGCACCTGACTGGTTTCTCTTATTAACTAACCTTCTTCTGCAATATAACTTACGATGAACAAAATTCACTCAATGATACATTTTACAATAGAATTCTGACTTTTAGGAGGCCCTCCACAACATCCAATTTTTATGACATCATTCTAACTTTTATCATTGGGATTCTAGTATCCAAGGGAATTATTTTAGGAAAGATTTTATTTTGGTTTTAATGGCGTGTGTGTGTGTGTGTGTGTGTGTGTGTGTGTGTGTGTGTGTGCACTACCCTCAGAGACCCAAAGAGGGAAGTAGATTTTTCATAAGCATCTGTGAATTACCTGTTGCTGGAGCCCAAACTAGGATCCCCTACAAGAGCAACATTTGCTTTTATTGGCTGAGCCATGTCTTCAGCCCCAAAAGAAATGCTTTAAGAAAATATTAAGCATTTTAAATCAATATTGCCCAATTTTACCTTGGCAAGGTAAAATAGTAAACACTGATTTTTATAATTTTTAATCTTTACTAGTTGACAGAGGAGGAGCAATATCTTGGTCTTGCTTTTAATTTAAAATTGTTTGCATAATGGTAAGAATAAATATTATCGGTCATGTTCCTGTCTTTGTTGGGCAGTGTTTGCTCATGTTATTTCTCATTTCCCTTCTGGTGTGCTCATCTATTGTCCATTTCTAAGAACTGATTATATATAATTTCAGTGTTCTTTCTGATTTATATGTAACAAATACATTTTTCTAGTGCTCTGACTTTCTTTAATGTTTAGGCGATTTATGCTACAAATAACTATTAGTCTTTTTCTGACCTGTGTTTACATCATGTTTACAAAGTGATTTCTGACGCCCAAGGTTATACAAACATTGATTTATTAACATGCAAAGGTTCTAATGATTTTTGATGCTAATGATGCCACTTGCATTTCTGTTCTGATAACAGTGTTTTATTTATATGCCTTTTTCCTATTCATTTTAATTTCCTATTCCATTCACACCCAGGCGTTCACTTGGTCCTGCTCAGCCTCCCTCTTTTTCTGTGTTTCTATTTTTAGCTATCATGCTTTTAAACGATCCTGCCACCAACACTGCACGTTTCAGTTTCTATAATGGCATAATACCCTTCTAGGCAATTCTCTTTTCTTAACTCAGCCTGGTATTTTATCTGAATAAATAAATAATTCATACACCTTTGATACAGATGGATTCATTTACATGTCTGTCATAATGCCTCTATGTGCCCCTGCTTTTTTAAATCAATTCAGAAATAATCAGGATGTTTGCGTAGCCTAAATTGATTGCTCCAAGGCAAAATTTGAAAATATACTAAGCCAGACATTGAGTTCAGTTGCACCAAAATGTCTCACTTCTCTTACTTTGTTCTTCTTGTCACACCGTAAAGCAAACTCTCCAGGCTGCCACCCTTCTTCCCAAGTCTCAGAGTTTTGTTTTTGGTTTTTTTTTTTTTTTTTTATTTTCGAGACAGGGTTTCTCTGTAGCTTTTGGAGCCTGTCCTGGAACTAGCTCTTGTAGACCAGGCTGGCCCCGAACTCACAGAGATCTGCCTGCCTCTGCCTCCCGAGTGCTGGGATTAAAGGCGTGCGCCACCACTGCCTGGCCCAAGTCTCAGAGTTTTATGGTTAGTTACAGAATAATTGTTTTCTTTTAAGAGTGGCCAAAGAAACACAGAAAGTGTGATTAAGTAGTAACTCTTTGCGTTTGCTGAATTTTTGTTATTTTTTTGACTTGGAGATGTGTATTTGAAGGGAAAAAGTTCCTACAAGCACTAAGAAAATTCACAGAGCTGAGAGGCATACTCCAGAATAAAGAGACCTACACGACACAGGTTTCCAAAGAGCCCAAGAAAGTGTGGGGTGGAGGGGAGTAACCTGGGCTTTCACTGAGATTAAGATCTCTTCATTAACCACACTATGTGAAAAACTCAGCAATCAAGTACGTGCCCATTTTTCGCTGTTATCTTAATAGTTAGGTTAATTAGGCAACAAACATCTGTGAACTTAATAACGTTAAGTATTGTTCTAGACTTCAGATGCAGCATTGAACAAAAGGGCAAAGCCTCTTGGAAGCACAGACTCAAGTGGTACAGATCAATCATCCTTAGCTGGCCATGTACTATCGCAATAATGCTTGATGAAATATAGAATTACTTAATTGGTTAGAGAATCAACTTATTGAACAAAATACTGACTTCATGAACACTAAACGAAAGCCCAGGGGTGAGACAATAATGATGAAGTCTACATTTGTAATAGGTCATTCATAAATCAAATTCTTTGAGCTAGGGGGAAAGTAAATTGTTACTTTAGGATTCCCGGCTCTATCTGCCCATCTTTCTTTCTGCCTGTCTATAATGTTCACTGAAGGAAAGATAGTGGACACATATCTGAGTGTGTTTGGTTGGACCATACTATGTAGGGGCCCAACTCTCTCCTACTTCTTCAGGTTAAAACAAAACCAAACCAAAAATGTTTTCTTTATTTCCTCCATTCTTATCCATTCCTACTCAACTCCCAATTTGAACCAATCATCAGGATGTTTTAGCTCTAACGTGAACATCATTCTTGAATGTGTCCTCTGCCCTGTTACTACTACAATTCCTTTAGGCTAAGCCAAATGTGTAGACACCATCCCAACTTGATCCCCCCCTTTCCTCTCCTCCTTCTTGCCATCCCTTTCCACGGGCTAGTCAAAGGAAAAACGTTTGAAGGTAAATCATATTAACCCACTCTCCACTTAACCTTTGCTCTGGCTTCTCCAAGCCCTGTGGCTAAATAACATCTTCCCACGGTCTTGAAGTCATCATGAACCTCTAGAAGGGTTTTTTGGTTTTGCCTCCACACACACCCTGCACGATGCCCTGCCTTGCTGCCTCTCTCTGTGCTCTCCCAGCAAGCCCAGCTCACTCTAACTCAAGAGCGTCTGTATGGATGTGCTGCAGGGATCATACATAGAGCTGGCTACTTCCCAACCTTTACACTTGAGCTCCAGAATGCTCTTAGAGAAAAGTGATATGACTATCGTCTCGTTATACCTCTAGGTACAGTGCTCACGGTAGGCTGGCTATGCCTCTCTTCTTTGTGCTCTTAAACTAGCAAGAGAATGATGAGAAGTAGGGCTACAGGGACAAAGAAGAAGAGCGCAAAGAGGGGAGAGGAAAGCCATACTCTTGTTGCATACAATTTCTCTTGATAATCCCCCACAAGTCTCTCAGTTGAATGGGCAGAAAGGGGCTGTGGTTCACACAACAGCCATAACAGAGGGAACCCAGTGGTCAGGTGCCTGATGGCAGCTGAAATAGAAATCAAGGGACAGAAAAGAGCAGAGAACATATGGCTCTGACCATTCCAGTCAAATCTAGATGCGGTCATTGAAATGCCCTCCTCTAGAAAATTCCCACCCGGTGTTGATTTTAATGCATAAGCCACTGGCAACAAGAAACATCCTGGCCCCGGTCTGAAACAATGAGGCAAAGCCGTTTGCACAGAACAGCTCAGCTGTAGAGGAGTCCCTGAGTCAACTAGTGCAGAGGCTCCTGATTGTATCAGGGTCTCATTCTCTCCCTCTCATTCCATTTGGCCTGGCTCAGCGTGGGTTTGTCTTCAGGATAACTCTGTTAGTGGCTGCCTGCTGCAGCTCCAGGTACCTCACTCAGACCTCCCAAAGTCCATTGGAAGAAATGGCCACTCTTATCAGTGACTTTATTTTTACAAATAAAGAAGGCCTTGTCAGACTCCTTCATCCATTTTCCTTGCTTCTTATCAGCCAGAAATAGCATCTAAGCAAATGGTTAACGCAAGTACTATTTCATTGCGTAATACTATATGCAACTTACCCTGAAAGTACGCTTAGGTTTATTTCCCTGAAATACGGATGCCTACTACCAAGGAACACGTAGAGAGAGGGATGGGCTTTGAGTTGTCAACTAACAGGAACTGCTACACACATCCTTCCTATAATCTTTGCCAGTTCTTACTTTTCCTTATTTGAACCTAGTTCAAGGTATCAGTAGGGGTTGGAGTTATTAATCGGATGCTATCTGCATATCAGTGACACTGACCTATGAGTGGGAAAGAGGACACAGGTCCAAAGAGCTTGTCTAGGACATTCCAGTACACAAAGGTCAGAGATATCAGTTGGAATCTCAAAGAAGACTGAGAAAGAGAACCGAGGAATGTGGTAACTTGGTGGACAAATTTAGAAACAGATTCGAGGAGGAGGGAGTGGCAAGTCATACCGTGTATGGTTCAAAAGATATGCAGAGGTGTGAAGTGTTGGATTCAGCAACACTGAGGTCCTAGATTAAGAGGTGAAAACAAAGGCATTATTGGAATAAGCTTCAGAGAGAATGGGAGACAAGAAAATGGAGACGCTTAGTATAGTCAACTCTGCTAGGAGTTCTGATGTCAAGGGTAGGAAGGGAATTTGTCTTCTCCACAGGGAAAGGGCGGAAATAGGAACCGTTCCAAAGGTGGTTGGAGAAAGCTGACTGCTCAAGAGACATAGGAAAGAATTACTGGGCAATGTCCTTGACTAGAACTCAGGAAGCAGAAGTCTAGTTTCATCAGAAAGTTCAGAGTTTCATCTTGCCAAGGAGTCAAGATGCTACACCCTATTTGAAGGAAGCCAGTTAGATGTCATGAAGTACTTATGGGGGGGTCACTTATTATTACTTTTTATTGTCTCAGCTAAAATGTTAATAGTTGAGAGTAAGCATAGGGCAGAGAAAGTTCCAGGGGGAGAAAAGGTTTGAAGAAAATATGAAAAGAATTTCAGTGAGTGTGGAAAATAGAATAGTCTAAAAAAACTGCAGGCGAGTTTCTTGACTTGGATGTTGCTACATATCAAATTCCAGCCTAAAATCTAGAATGAACTTATCTGACTTAAAATATGCCAAGATAATTAATCTGTGTTTATGAGGTGCCAGAAATAGAGGTCACTATACTTGCTCAGAGACAGCTGAGCAGCCCACTATAAAACAGAGGACAAAGTCTGCTTGCTGACCCAAGGTCTGACATTTCCTGACCACGAAGCTTCTCCATCGAAGACACTCATATCTTCGGCGATTGGCTGTATTGATGGCAACAAGCTAGGTCATGTTAGCATTGTCTACTGTAGGGTGATATGGGCTTTAACACCACCAGGTGCATGTCACCTCTCCATGGACCACAGCCATGCATGAATTGGTCACCTAACACATAGCATAGTGGCTGGAACAATAGGTGGATGTACCACTTACACAGGAACTCTGACCCCAGCTCCTGCGATATAGCTTGAACTGGCCCCTAACTCATTGTGCCTGTTCCCTCATCTGTGAATCCGAACAAAAATAAAGTTGTTATGTGCCCTGCTGAGTGAAGCAATCAAGTAAGGAGCCCAGAACTGTGCTGGTGCACTGTAAACGCTCATAAATATTAACTGTTTTTTATGGTCATTAGTCATTGTTCAAAACTGGGAAGTTCCTGGAACTAGTCACTAAGAAGAATAAATCAAGAACTGACCCTGCCTGGCTGTGAACTAAGGCAGGGTCCCCAGGGTGTGCTCTGCCTTCCTTAGTGCAAGTGAAATTTATCTCGCACCAAGCTTTCAACACGAATCTGTTAAATCAAAAATAAAAACAATAATGAAACTGGATTAGTTGCATGGAAACATATATAATAGCTTCATGCACCTGTACCTACAAACGTTGAGATTAGCTTCCATCTGAGGCGGTTCACCAGGTAGGAATTAGGGTAATTTAGTTCCTCAGTGCCAGAGGCTGGGCCTCAGTTAAGTTCAGCTTCATGTGTCCAGTGCCTTAGTTTCCCCCAAGGTACTCACGTGGGGCTGACCTCCCTCCCTTATAGTACTGGCTCTGGAAGGCTGTGGCTACAAGACCTCTTGAGACTTCACTTTGGCCTCATCAAGGCAAAACCTTCACTTCTGTACTTTCAGAATGTCCACATACTTATTGATTGCTCCCCTGACTTATTGATTTCCTCCGAGGCATTGAACCATATAAACTTCCTGTCCTCTGGATCAGGGTCCTCTCATCATCCATCATTCATTTTCTGTGGTCTGTAAATCTAATTCCCTCATCTACATGATCTCGGAGCAACCCGCCCTTTGTGTCCTAGCTCCTTTCATACTTTCCTGGCTTCATTTGTAATTATCTCTCCTACCCGTTCATCATTTCTAACTCACTACAACATCTTAAACCTTTTATACAAGGCCCAATACATAGAAATGAAATAGCCAACCACGAGTGAGCCCGGATATCTATGCTGACCTCCTATGTTCCTTCCTCCTGCATAACTGCTGGGATTTTCACAGATATGTTTTGCATCAAAAGAAAAAGAGTTCGAGCAAACCCTCGACTCTAGTTAGTTATTTATAAGCTGATACTTGGGGGGGGGCTTACTTTGATAGACTCTAGAAACTAAGATGGACTCCCAGTGGATGTCACTGTGGGGGCTTGCACAGGCACACAACAGGAATGCCATAAGGGAAGTAGAAAACATCCATCAGCATTCTGCGGCAGGGTTATGGATGCCAATTGTGAAAGCCTTTCCTTTTGTTTGGCAACCCTCACAATAAAATGATTAGAGAGAAAATGGTGGCTGAAGTGTAATTAAATGAGTATCCTGACGTTACACTCTGAGGCTGGGCTGAGACCCAAATCCACTCCATCAGATCCAAGTTCCCATGCTTAACAGGGCCACTTAAGAAAAGTCATTCTTGTTCGGTGTTTAAACAAAGGCGCTAACAGTACCAGAAAGCACTAAATCCCGGTTAACCAGCCCGGCACACCAGCTCTTCCATAAAAGGGATGCTCTTTCAGAGGAGAATATATTTTAAATCCCAGAGATTCCTCCCTGGGAGTATCACCCCCTTCATCTTGGTCCCTTTGGGGTCTTTGACATTTACTGTAACGGTGCCGCTTTGCTCAGAGGGAGCACTTTCAGGATTTAAAATTACTTCACACGTTCTCGGTGATGACAAACCCTTGTCCTTTTAAAGGATCCAAATGTCACCTGGAAGCCCAGTCAGGTGCATAAAATTCAAGGTTTGCAATACCCGAGCCAAGCTCCCTGGTACAGACAAAACATCAAAGATGCTTTTGTTCATTTGGGTTGCTTTGTCTTTTTAAATGAGACAGACCGCTAGAGTAACAAAGCCCCTTTTTCTAGCGTGGCCAAGAATGCCATCCCCAAAGGCTTGCTTCCCAGTGCCTGCCTAGGGCTCTTGTGCCTTACCCACAACAGCCTGGCCTGGAACTGTGAGAAATCAAACTCCTTTCTCCCTAAGTTATTTTCTCATTAATAACTGTTAGGGCTACCAGTACGTGTGCGGGTGTAGCATCCTCTACTGGAGTGTGGGCAGCCTCTCAAAGGTCACAGCTTTGAAGAAAACCCCCAGCAGCCATCAGCTGTCACCCACCCAGCAGCCATCAGGTGTTGGTATGTCCTCAGGTTTGGGTAGGGCTTCCTCAGCCCCTTCGCCCATTGCTAGGCTCTCTCCTGGCTTGGTCTTGTACTTGTTTTCTGATGCAGGGGTATCCACTGTGAGTTTATGTGTGCAATAGCCCTGATCCTGGGAACATCCCCCGAATGAAAGTCATCCACTATGAGTTCACGTGCGCCACAATCCTGTGTTGTCCAGAGAAGGGTTTTGCTGTGGTTACCCATTACTTCTGACTCCGACAGTTTTTAGCTCCCTCTTCCTCGAGGATCCCTGGAACTCAGGAAGAAGAGATGTGATGCAGATGTCATCACGTCTGTACCAAGGGGACCAGTGATGTCCCCCGTGGGTAGGTCTGTGACAGTCTCGGCAGATTCTCTTCTCCAGTCCGAACAGAACAGCCAAGGTAATAAAGACAACTCATGGTATGTCTCAAGGTCACCATGACCCTGGAAATCTACTTATCACTACAAGGGTTTCTTTCCCAGCAGGCTTAGAAATGAGATCAACTAGAACATTAAGGAGAGATCCTTGTCTGGGTAAGACTTGCATCAGCTGCACAGTGCAGAATAAAAAAGTATCAGCATCTGGAGGGCTGGATGAGATGAAAAGGCTCTTGGGTGCAAATGATGTGTCAAGGACACAGGTGACCCAAAGATGCCAAGATCAGAGGTCAAATCAATGTTCTGAGGGGAGCATGGTCACCTTCAAACTGGATAACCAAGACTTACGGGGGTGGGGGTGGGCAAGTGTGGGTGCCTCCAGGACCCTGTGTTTCTCCAGTGCCCCAACAGGTTATGGCTCAGTATTTTTTTCTAAATGCTGTATTAGATAGTCATAGTTATTTCAAATATATGTCTGAAACAAAATTTATTTTTTCTCCTAATGTAGGAATGACTCTCTTAAAGCAAATAGCTTTTTTTGTTGTTTTGTGTGGGGATTTTTGTTGTTGTTGTTGTTTTGTTTTTTTGTTGGTTTTTTTTGTTTTGTCTTGTTTTTTTGTTTTGGTTTTTCAAGACAGGGTTTCTCTGTAGCTTTGGAGCCTGTCCTGGGACTAGCTCTTGTAGACCAGACTGGCCTCGAACTCAGAGAACTGCCTGCCTCTGCCTCCCGCGTGCTGGGATTAAAGGCGTGTGCCACCACTGCTCAGCAGCAAATAGCATTTTTAAATCAGAAAAGGAAAACAGGTTGGTCTCAGAAATGTGTACAGAAATGAGAAACCACCTGTTGATATTTTCATGTCAACTGGTAGTTCCAGGTTTCAGGGGTTCCCAGCCAAATGGCAGGCACATCCTCCAGCAGAAGTGGGTGACTGAATGCCAGCAGCCATAAAGACCGCCCAACCTAGTCCCCTTTTCTTCATTCTCAAATCATCAAGTTTTGATTTCTCTTGTAGCTTTGTGTATAAAAGTCTTTGAACAAATAGGAGGGGCTGGTCTGTTGCTTTGCTCTATCCATACGTTTCCATTTTGACTATTATACATAAGCGACTGAAATTTAGTCAATGAGTCTGACTCAGAGAAGGACCTATTCTTAATTATTCTTTTCATCTCATCTCCAAGCCTGCTGGACTCCAAACAAAAAAACCCAGTTATAAGGCGTGAACCGATGGCAATATTTCCACCGAGCATCTTGTGTTTTACAGCTGCTAAGGGGGTGAGTTTATCCTCAACCACAAATCGCATTCTCAGTGAGTAAGGGAATCATCTCCTCTCGTTTTAAAGCCTTACCACTTTCAGCTGTGATTTTTCTCAGACTTAATAAACATAGGAATAGAATATTTATGAACTACGATCATTAGTGAAAGCAGGGATTTTTAATTGTTTGTTGAATCCTATTGGCTGTACTTGCTGTAATTGCTCAGGGTTATTCTACAAGGCAGGTAAGCACAGAAAAATATAGTCATATTTTACCATTTTATCAACAGTTTACCATAGAGACAAAATAAAGTCAGAATCTATACTATCCCCTCTGAAAAATGCTAGGTCACCATGTTTGTACAATGTACTTAAAATAACTGTTGCTTAGTAAGCGACTAAACATTTCTACCAGTGTTTATATTCTTGAACAAACTATTTTTTTCAGAAGTATGTGAAGCTGTAATAATTTTATGATAAAATGACTCAAAACCCTGAAATTCTTAAGAGAAAACACATACTCCAGCTTGCTAGCATTGGTATCTGGAATGGGTCATTTGTCCGCTATTTTCTTATGATTCAAAGCTAAGGGAAAGATGCAAGAGAGATTTGGACAGATAAATGTGTCATTAAAATGCAGGCGCTGTAACCAGTTTTCTTTTTCTCTGTGCTCATTTGTGTGCATGTGTGTGTGCGCCTGTTTATATGTGCTTGTATGTGTGTGCATGTGGATGTCCATGTGTGCATTGTGTGCATGTTGATGTGTGTATGCATATGGATGTGTATGTTCATGTAGGTGCCTGTATGTGTGAATGTGCATGTGTGTGCCTATGTAGGTACGTGAGGCAGAAGACAGCATAGGTGTCATCCCACAAGAACTATCTGCTTTGTTTTATACTTAGCATTCACTTACTAATGTGTGTGTGTGTGTTTGCATGCACTTAGCTACACCATGAATGTGCAAGAGCCTGTGGAAACCAAAAGAGGGCATTAAATCTCCTGGAAAGGGAGTATGGACAGTTGTGACTTACCTCATAGGTGCTGAGAACTGAACCGGGGTCCTCTGAAAAGCAGCAAGAGTTCTTTTTTTCTTTTATGTGTTCATCATTATTTATTCAGTAAGTATAGGTGACATACTATGTACAAGGAAAAGATATTGATGACTATAGATTTAGGATTTACATTCTGTCTTATGGGAAC
>NC_022009.1:102750572-102765225 GCF_000317375.1 Microtus ochrogaster
TATTATGCAGCAAGAGTTCTTAACTGCTGAGCCCTCCAACTTTCTTTATTGGTACAGGATCTCTCACTGTGAGAGTTTAACTTCAGTGATTGTTCAAATAAAAAGCTCCTCATTCATTCTGACAGCCTCAACAAAACGCATTTACATTTCTGACCATCTTGCTCAGTAAGCACACCTGGGATTGTGAACTAAAGCAAACCCTTTCTCCCTCAAGTTATTCTGTCAGCATCTTTGATTTCACAGCGACAGAAATGAGACACTCAAGCTAGAGTTATCCATTCCACAGCCAATAGCTCCATGCCATGTGATGGTTTGAGGCACAAGCTCTGAGATCAGGAAATCAGATTCAGCTCAAGCTCAGACTTTTCACTTGATGGTTGTTTCAGGGAAAAGTGCTTAATCTTGCCAGTCCCCAGCTTTTTCATCAGTGAGTGTGAATGGCAAAATCCAAGAAGTGGGATTAGTGTATTAGGTCAACCATGCCTTAGATTGTAATGCTTAAAAGCGAGGTCATTCATTACCAGCTAAACTCTGTATCTTAGAGGGGAGGTTAAAACTATTCAACCAGATCTTAAGTTCATAGGTGACAAACAAACCTGGCAGAGTCCCTGCAGAATAAATAAATAAATAAATAAATAAATAAATAAATAGGAAGGAAGGAAGGAAGGAAGGAAGGAAGGAAGGAAGGAAGGAAGGAAGGAAGGAAGCAGAAGTGAAGGCCATTCCCATTCCCACATTATGGTATGGTGTGACTCTCTTTTATACAAATGCATCGTGTCTCCAGATGCTATCCAAGTGAGATTTCTTGTGCTGCGAAGAAACGTTCACCAAAAATAACTTGGGGAAAGATGGGTTTTACAGGTTACAGCATTTTCTGGAGGGAAGGCTGGGCAGGAACTCAAGGCAGGAACCCGGGGGAGGAAGTGAGGCAGCGTGGAGGAGCATTGCATGCTGGCTTGCTTCCTTGATTACTCAGCTGCCTTTTTTATACTGCAAGGTAGCACCCACGGTGGTCTGCACACTCAATGAGCAATCACGGAAACACTCCCACAGACCCTGCACAGATCAATTCGATGGAGCAGTTCCCATGTTGAGGTTTCCTTTTCCCAGGTGTGTCAAGCTTCCAACTGAAGCTAAGTGTGCCGGATGCAGAGTGAAGGACCCAAAGGTGTGGGGGGGGGGGCACTAGAATATTAGGCAGTATCTTAAAATTCAATAAATGTGAAATAACAAATTCATTCATGGGCGATGTCATCTCAATTTTATGACTGCACTTTTATCTTATTTCATTCGCCCTTTAAGAGTCGTGGTCATTAGGATATTTTTTAAAAAACTGAAATATCACTCACACCCAAAAAAATCTAAAACTGTATCAATATGTATTTACAGCTTGTCGTTTCTCTTTATGTTTAGGTAATAGATGCTGGCTACAGTCAGCTATGTAACCATACTGAAATAATAAGTGGTTACTATTTCCTATCTTCAACAGTCAAGCTCTCTACTGTTGTCTGCCGCTCTTTGTTCAGCATTGGCTTCTGTTCCATCTCTGAATATGTGTAAAAAATATTTCATCTCACATGTTTCCAGAGCTTGCATTGGACCCAGAGCTGCTGGCTTCTCCAAGAAGCCGAATCTAGGGAGTCAGGGCTTCTGATCCCAGATCCAATTTGTTCATTGATTCAACAAGAACATCAAGTCTGTTTCAAGAGGCCAGCAAGATGGCTCAGGTGGTAAAGGCACCTGCGTCTAAGCCTGACAACCCAGGTTCGATCCTCAGGACCTTCATAAGAGAAGAACTCTTGAAAACTATGGCAATCCTCACACACTGTGGAGCAGACAGCACCACCACATCCGTGAACAATAAAGGTAAAAAATTTTAAAAAAAGACTGTTAGAATTAGATGAATCGGAACAGTGAAACCCATCAACCAGCTCCCCCCACGTATGAAGAAGAAATAGACACTGTGTATAGTCGGTCTTTCTGGGTTGTACAGTTAATTGATTAATTGCCTTCATTGCAGATCTCTTTTCTGTGGGTTTGCGCTGTAACCTGGGATACTGGTCACAATTGCATCAGGAAAGTAGAGTGGGCATTTAATCCGTCTGTTTCCAGGGAAAGAAGGGTACAACTTAATGACATAAATGCACCTAAAGAAAACACCCATGAAGCCACAAAATGAACTGGACAGGAACTTCAATTCTACAGTGGAAAGGAGAAAATGAGGGTGGGGGGCCCAGCTGAGCTTTAACTGTTGATATAAACCGTTCTGTTTCTTTAACACGATTAGACACCAGAAGCAGACAGCAAACCTGCTAGATTTGGTTGAAAGAGCTCTCTTAGTGCCGGTTAGACAGTTTCCTGAGACTTGAAGTATTTCAGGTTTAAAAAGTTTAGCAAAGCAATGTTTCTGAATTTCCATGACGGGAAGACAACTTTTAACAGGGGAAAATCCCAAAGCTTGAAAACCTACCTGAATACCCGGTTTGAGAAAAGCTGAAAGACAGTAACTTTCCAGACAAAAATTACAAACAGAATGTGTACCTCATCTGTGTGCTTTAGTGACCACTTCCTGGTGTGGAGCTCTGGAGTGCGTCAAGCGCGCTCACACGTCAAGCGCGCTCACACGTCAAGCACGCTCATACGTCAAGCGTACTCACATTCCACGTCCACGCTTTGGGAATTGAGCTACCACCTTATTTTTAGTTATTCTGTTTCTTTTTGAGTAATTCCTTGACCTTCTGAGATTTGAAATAGAAATTTGCCCAGTAGTCTTTAAAAATTTTTAAGCATCAGGTCTCGGTGGATGACTCAGCCATTAAATATCTTATCGCCTCTTGTAGAGGATCCAGGTTTGATTTCCAACATCCACATGGCAGCTCCCTAGCGTCTACTCTTGTCCTGGGGATATGATGCCCTCTTCTGGTCTCTGTGGGCACTTCATACACGTGGTACACTGGCATATAGGCAAACACTCATACACATAAAATAAACAATAATACAAATTATAACTATTATAAGAATGTGATATACATGAGTAGTGGATCTAACTGCTTAATCTCAATTCAACACTTTAGCTGTGATATTTTGGAACTTTTAATATATGATCAGAAGGAGAGAGAAGCAGAAGAAATGGGCGAAAGCTGCATTGGGAGGAAGGACAAGACTAAAAAAGAAAAGAGAAGAGTGAGTAGGAGGAGGAAGGAGAGAGGAAAGAAGAGGAGGAAGAAGGAGTGATACAGTGTAGCATTTCCAGGGACCAGGACGTCTTATCATTGACACTACTTTCTATTATTCTTGTATACACGCACGCATGTTTACAAGGGTCTGGTCCAGAGGTGAGCTCCTAGTGTTCTGAAATCAAACTGTAAACATTTACCCATTGGTATATTTTTGGTTGATATGGGATTTTCCTCTGTATGCTGTGATTACCATTAATGAATAAAGAAACTGCTTTGGACCTATAGCAGGGCAGATCTTAGGTAGGCGGGGAAGATGGAACATGGAGCCACCAGAGACAGACACTGGTCGGAACTTTAGCTGGTAAGCCACAGCCATGTGGCATTACACAGATTAATAAGATGGGTTAAATTAATATAAGAGTTAGCTAATAAGAAGCTAGAACTAATGGCCCAAGCACTGATTTAAATAATATGGTTTCTGTGTGATTATTTTGGGGCTGAGCAGCCGGGAACAAACAAGTGGTTCTCCTTGCAACATTTAGTATTTGGATTCTTATCCCAAAAGAGTGATAAATGAAGCCAAACTTTGCTGTATTTTTTTTCTGACCTGAGGTCATACACACAGACAGGAGCTGTTTCCTTGACTCCAACAGGATTAAAAAGCTAGTTTTAACATTTGACTGCTAAAAATAAAAAAAGGGGGGGGGCAAAATTGACATTTCTGGGTTCCTCCTGTTTTGGAAAATTCCTTCCAAAATGTCTGTGAAGTTTGTGTAGTGTGCTATATATCTAGGCTCCTGTAAAGTTTGAAAACTTAAGAGGCCTTGAAAATCCATTTTCTTTCAAAGGAAGCCCCAGTTATCAAGGGTCAGGTCCCACAAAGCTAGGGCCTGTCCTAAGGCAGATTGTCTATTGAGACTGAGATCTGCACTTGAGCATTTAAGAACAGAACTGTGCAAAAGGATCTGGAAGTCAGCCACAGGAGGACCTGAGGGACGACGGAGGTGGTGGGGATGTTAGAGAAGTCTCAAGCATCCTTTCGGGTCCTTATTGTCAAGAATTTTTTCAAGTTGTCCCCTCCTCCATGGTAGTTGCTTAAAATATGGGTTTTGGCTACTTGAGTCTGTATCATGTTTTCCATATTTATATACATACATATGTATATATATGTATGCATATACACATATATGTATACACACATATATACATTTAGATAAATGACTTCAAAACATTTTCAAGTGTGTATTTTCCTTTTCTATAAGTTACGCGGTGACTGTGTTTGAGACGAAACTCTCAAACATCAAGTAACAAAAGCCACTAATCCCTAAGACTATCAGATAGCACTGCATTATGTAAATGAAACGTAATAATATAATCCCAGATACCAACACACAATGAGTTCTGTGCTGAATAATGGAGAAAGTTGAACGCTTGCATTGACTCGAATTCCAAGAATGGTCTTACGAGCAAGTGAACTCAATGTACCCGCGGTAACCCTGAAACAATACTCTCATTGGTTACACATGAGGTGCGGAATAACTCACATAACTCTGCTTGGCGTTGTTTTCAAGATGAAGAAAGCGGGGTCTGGAGGAGTTAATTCTACACCAGGGAGCACCAAATTTCTCTTTGATCCTACGCCAGGCACCAGGGAGCCCTCACCGCATTCTCTGGGACACCGAACAGAGCCTCGTCAGTAAACCAGGTCTAGACTAAGAACACATAACGGCCCGGCGATAGGGAGGAAGTGCGGGGATAAACACCCCTCGCGAAGTCCTCCCACTCATCTGTCACAACTGCTTCATATTTTGACGCCTTCTTAACATGACTTCATTCTCATAAATACTTGTCTTTAAGAAAAATAAGCCATTTACCCCCCTGATGGCTGAGCCAACTCTTCTTTCCCAGTGACTCTCTGTGGTGGACGATGACTGAGAATTCTGTCTTTTGACTCGGCTCTCCCAATGATCTCACAAGGTTGCTGCCCAAGTCTCCACTTGCTCCCCCATGACCCAGTGCTTCGGACAGACTCTTGCTTTCTCTGGCTAGACACACTATGTGAAGCCATCTGTCTAAACACGGAGTCCCTTAGGCCACATCCTCTCGTAGCTCATGTTGGGCTCCTCTCAGCGGTTTCCAGCTACGGCCTTGGCAAACATCAACAAAACAACTCATGGCGCTACCTCTATTCTGAATTGTATTTAATCATGGAAAGTTAAGTTTCATAATAAATGATGTTTTTAATCGCCTCTGCGTGGCTTTTCTTTCTTCATCTTGACTCTCAAAGCAACAGGTAGAAAAGACCTCCCCCCCCCCAAAAAAATAGGCTATTTTGAAGGAGAAAACTAATCAAATAAAAGTGGGGTATTTATACATCTATATGTCATCTTAACAGTGCTTATGGAACTGTCTAGTGATGGGGGAATGGAGGGCACCTTCACTCCCTCCTCTTGGTAATTCTGCAACATAGTTGAGGCCTCACCTCCCTGAAGGAACAACTTCTGAAACCCTGCATACTTTTTTTCACGGCTTTCAGCGAGAACTCAGAAGAACACATATTTTCCCTATTTTAGTGGACCTGGGCCTTATTTACAAAACCCAGTCCCTAAATAATTAGGCTAATGAACCTTCCCTCCAGCCCACCTGGCCCCATGCTACCATTTAAATCTGTTCCTGAACTGAATATATGCTCGTGGATAAAAGCCCCACCCTGTGGCATGATAGTGACTACCGAGTTCACCTTGCTTTCATGAAGTGATTGCCAAACCTTGAAGTGATCTAGACGGATGAATAAATCTTTGGAGCAGGTGATGACATGATTCCTGGGAGAAACGGAGGAGAAAATCAATCAGGATACTCATCTGAATAGCACCTAAAATTCACTTGTAAGTCCTTTCTGAACCGTGGGGAGGAAAAAGTACATCCTTTGGACACAAAACATTTTGGTTAAGGAAAAGTATAAATTCAAAAATCCCTTCAAACAGAATGTGAAACCGAACTGCAATGACTTCTTTTTTTCCTTTTCTTTGGCAGCGACCACTTTAGATGTTTGCCTAATAGGAACTGTACAAATAAATCATCAGAATTTACTATTATAAGTGAGTGCCTTCATTAGGAAATTTACAACCCTGGAAAAACGTGGAGTTAAGCAGCCAGCCTGAGTGTTACTGGGAATGGGGAGCAAAGACCTGAAAGAAGGCAGTGTGTGTGTGTGTGTGTGCATGTGTACGTGCGTGTGAGTGTGTGCGTGTGTGTGTATGTATATGTGTTCAGTCTACTGCTGAGAAAATGAAGTACCTTCTTCTAAAGCAGTGGTTCTCAACCTTCCTAGCGCTGTGGTTCTTTAACACAGTTCCTCATATTGTAGTGACTCCAACTATAAAATTATTGTCGTTGATACTTCATAACTGGAATTTTGCTACTGTTATGAATCATAGTGTAAATCTCTGTGTTTTTCATGATCTTAGGTGACCCCATGAGAAAGTCATTAGACTCCCAGATGGGTCTCAACAACCCACAGGCTGCGAGGTGCTGTTCTGCAAACTGCGCCTCCACAAAGACAGCACTAGTGCTGGTGCCTTGATTCCTCTTGATTCCCCACTCCCTGTGTGTACTTTTCCCCTGTACTGTTTACCTTGAGAAGTCAAGAAGAACATGTCTTCCATTCCACTCCAGACAGACTGTAAAGGGCAGTGGCTGGAATCAGTGACACCATTGTCAGTGCTACCCAAGTGGCAGAGGCAACCAGTGCTCGTGTCCCAAATTTGTGACTCCCTCAAAGAGTCATGCTGCAGCTAATTGGAGTCAGTGGATTTCATTGCTTTTTTCCCCAATGAGATGATTCAACTGCAGTAATTAAGACAGACGTTCCCCGCAGCAAGGACCAGCACTCTCTGATGGCCAACAGCATCTCAATCAGACCACTTCTCTGGTACAGAAGCACGCTAGGGATCATGTGCCTAAATTATGGGTTGGATAAATTGTGTTTTCTTTTTCCCAAAGTGGAAAAATTGAATAACCTGTGTTTGTTGCTTTGTTGTTAGTCACAGCAGAAGGTCAAACCGCTAAGTTGATTTCACAATTCTTTGGACATGTTTTTTACAATAGAAACATTCATACAAAGACTAGTTGTTTTATTTTGTTATATCATCATCATGATTATTATTACATTATCATTACTATTACTGCTGGGGATCAAGCCTAGAGCCTCTTGCATGTAAGACAATGGCTCTACCACTGAATTAACCCCCCAGTCCAGACTATGTTGTGGAATAGTTCTTATACTGTGTGAAGATTTGTCACTGTGATTGGTTTAATAATGAGTTGAATGGCCAATAGCTAGGCAGGGAGAGGTTAGGCAGGACTTCTGGGGACAGAGAGGCCTTGGAGAGAAGAAAGGGGAGAGACATCAGAGGACATGGAGAGGAAGCAGGAGGTGCAAGGTGGAAGGGAGGTAAAAGCCACAAGGCAAAACATCGATTAATATAAATGAGTTCATTTAAGTTGTAAGAGCCAATGGGACAAGCCTAAGATGTAGAACAAGCCTTCATAATTAATAATAAGCCCCTGTGTCCTTTTTTGTGATCTATCCACCCAAAGAAAAATCCGTCTACAAGACTGTCTTTTCTTTTATGAAAGAGTCCCCTGCTGAACAAGTCGTGGACTGGGGCTTCTCACCTATCCATAGGTGAGGTTACTCTTGCCTATACCAGCACATCAGGTAGGGTCCTTTTAAACATCCCCAGGCCCAGGACTGATCTCAAAAAGGAGTTTCTCGGGACACTCTCCAGCTGAGTCACGTTCAGACTCACCTGTCATCCTGAGACTCTCAGGGCCCCACAGTGGTTCTCAGCCTTCCTCATGTTGTGGTGACCCCCAGCCGTGACATTATTTCATTGTTACTTCATAACTGTAATTTTGCTACTGTTACAAATTTGTAATGAAATATCTGATATGCAGGATATCTGATATGAGTCCCCCAAAGAAACTGCACCCCACATGTTGAGGTCCACTGGATTAGAGTCACACTCAATTGCGTATTCTGACCTGAGAGCTGCATCCACACAATCTAGACCACAGAAAACAGAAAATGAGCTTGCTGGGTTTCTTCCTTTTAGAACTTATCTACTCTCATCTCAACCTTGATAAGCAGGTTCATATGTCTCCCCCTCTGCTTCTCATTAGCTGTGCAACATGTGGTCTACCTAGAAGTCCCCTGTCAGCTTGTCCCAACATTCCAGACGCATGGCTCCAGTGTAGACACAGACACATGACTCCAGTGTAGACACAGACACATGGCTCCAGTGTAGACACATGGCTCCAGTGTAGACACAGACACATGATTCCAGTGTAGACACAGACACATGGCTCCAGTGTAGACACATGGCTCCAGTGTAGACACAGACACATGGCTCCAGTGTAGACACAGACGCATGGCTCCAGTGTAGACACAGACACATGGTTCCAGTGTAGACACAGACACATGGCTCCAGTGTAGACACAGACACATGGCTCCAGTGTAGACACATGGCTCCAGTGTAGACACAGACACATGGCTCCAGTGTAGACACAGACACATGGCTCCAGTGTAGACACAGACACATGGCTCCAGTGTAGACACCTTGATGCTTCTCTACAGGGTGGTTCTGCCACTTTTCCTCTGGTCTGCATCCTGAGTAAGGAACATGGCCACAGCAGCGTTGACTCTTTCGGAATGAATGTCTAGTTAATATTACCCTAGATAATACATGTGTGTTTAATCAGGAGTAGAGTATTACATGCCTGAGAGACTTACTGCGCACATTTACTCATTATCCGATGATACATCTAGTATCACTGGTTTACAGAAAAGGAATGTCACAGCACTGGATGTAACTTACCATCAACTAGGTGGAGAGAAAGTAAACCGTATCTGGGCACAGTGACCCATGGCTGTAATCCTTGAACTTGGGAGGCAGAGGCAGTTAGATTTCTGAGTTCGAGATCAGACTGACCTACATAATGAGTTCCAGACCAGCTGGGTCTACATAATGAGACCTTGTCTTATTAAAAAAAAAAAAATGTAAATAAAGATAAAGTGAATTCTATCATTAAAAAATACCTTTGGGGCTTTCACCAGGTGACTGGCACTAGGTTAATGTGTGATTTATTTTCCACATGACTGTGACCAAAATATCTGACAAAACACCTTAAGGGAACAAAGACTTGTTTGGTTCATGGTATCAAGGATTCCAGGCTGTCTTAGTAAGGAAAGACCATGGGAGCATCCTCATGCCTGGACCGCATGGTAGCAGACAGGAAGCAGAATAAGGCAGCCTAGAACCAGGGGGAGTATAGCCTCCAGAGCCTGCCCCTTCTAACCTACTTCTGCCAATCAAGTCCCCTTTCCTTAGGTCTCCACCACCTGCAAAACAGCAAAGCAAATGAAGAACCCCATTCTCAGAACACATACCTGGAGGGCACATTCCAGATAAAACCTGTTGACAACCAGGCAGTGGTGGTGCACACCTTTAATCCCAGCACTAGAGAGGCAAAGGCAGGTGGATCTCTGCAAGTTGGAGGCCAGCCTGGTCTACAAGAGCTAGTTCCAGGACAGGCTCCAAAGCTACAGGGAAACCCTGTCTCAAAAAACACAAAATCCAAAACCAAAACCAAAACAAACAACAAAAGGCCCTGTTCACAGCTGTGAAGAGGCAGGCAGGGCTCTAAATTCATTGGAAATCCTTTTATCCCAACTTGCAAGGTAGACTCCTGGCAATGAGCTTTCCTTGGCTGTCTGTTTCTGTCCCTCCTACAGGAAACTGTCTCTTGTCTTCACTTCTCTCCGTTTTCCCCTCTGCCAGGCCCATCCAGAGTGGACTTTTCCCATAGCTACCGTCCGAGCGCCACACTTGATCCTCCATCTTTCTCCAGTGATTTCCCATACATTGCCACAGAATACTTTTCCAGGGATGTGCCAAAGCCATCACAGGCTGTTTCCTCTGGCAGGTGCCCAGTCGCATTTCCAAAGGATACCCACCTCCCTTCATCGATCTGATTTTAGTTTAGCGGTCTCTTTCTTCTTTGCGCGGATTAGCTTACTCTCTTAGTTTACTTATTCTTTCTCATTTATTGGTATTGCCCGCGTCTCTCAATGGCCTCTGGTACCCAGGCAAAACATGACGCTTTATTAACTAACAAACAAGCCTAGCAGGCAAATTGCTGGACTTTAGATAACCCAGCCATCACGCATGGCTTTTCCAAAGTGAACAAGACATTTGTGAAGAAAGCCTGGCAGAGAGAGACAATGGGAAAGCTCTTCAGAATGTCAGCACATGCCCATGGCAAGGAACTGGCAGGGGAGGGAGGCTGACACCGTGATACCCAGCCATTTACTGCCCATAAGAAGCTTGGATGAGGACAGCGGAGGATTTGAGATGTCACTTAGAAGCCATTTAATTCTCCCCCTTTATAACCAATGGGGAATTAAACACCAGAACAACAGACCAACTAAAGGTCTCCAGGGAGAAATGAACTAGGGTGTTCCTGGTAAATCTGGTCATTGTCATGGGATCTCCCTCCTCCACTCAAGACTTTAATCCTACAGTAAAAGGGCCAGGTGGGTGGGACACAGTTCTTGTATTCACCAGCAACCAAACCACAGCCATTCCTCACGGGTTTGGATCAACAGCGTCTCCTAGCCTGGCGGCGGGGAAGAGAGCCTGGGTAATGATGTTGCGGTAAGTTTCTTAGGCCAGAGGAAAGCCTGTGATTTGTCAAAGAAAAGAACAATAAGAAGGAGAGGCACAACCTTGGCCTTTATCCTCTGGTATGAGGAGCCAGATATGGGAGTGCAATGTTGGCATAGCTCCCGAGGGTTTCTTAATCTCCTGGGGAGAATGGTGTTGGGCTCCTAAGTACCGCATTGTGTGAGTTGCTCACCTGTAGGAAATTGTAAGCATACTCAGAAGGTACTGAATTCCTTGCCCTAGTTAGCTCTCTGATTCATGGTTCTAACTTGTATGCCGTGATTGGGGTCTGATGTGTACAGTGTTCCACATGGTCTGTGCCTGAAGATGGAGAAGTCAGATCCAAGCGAGTTACATAGAAATGAGCAAATGATGTCTGTCATGAAGCTTCGAGAAGTTGTGGCCTTTAGCCTTTCAGGACCAGCCTTGTTAATTCAGCATTATGAAAGGTGTGAGAGAGGAAAGGGAGTGGCGTGGATTGCCATAAGAAAAGAGAATTAGATGTTTGGGGCTCAAATCACCACACATCTGAATAGCTGATTTACCCTCTCCCAAAGACAGTGGCTTTCTAAGATGTCAAGTGCCAACACCTGAGGGCCACCGGGAAGCCCACTGCACACTGGAGAAGACCACTTCTCCCTGCAATGGCTTGGATCTCAAGTCTTGCACAAGCTCTTGGGAGGCAGTGGGACCTTTAAAAAGTGGAGCCTCCTGAGAGGCCCTTGAAGAGGATCTTGAGACCCTGCTCCTCCTTTCTCTTCACCACAGGTGAGTGGTTGGCTCCCCCAGAGAGCCGGGAAACAGAAGAACACTTCTCAACTGTGTGTGACCATTTACTGGCATTGATAGGATCTACCCAAAGGTTTTTCTCACTGCCATCCATGAAACCATTCTTCATCGGAGATGCCGAAGAGACCCAGTAAGAGCCATGCGCATCTCTTGACTCCCAGACACTTTCTGCAAGCAGCTCCACCCAAGGGACTCCAGTCACAGTGTGTCAAAGTGACTTTTAGCATACATAATAATATATCACATTTTAATCAAAGTACCATTTGATTTTGTTATTAATTATCAAACATAAGTTAAATATTAGATATTAATGAGACATTAATGTAAATTAAGTTTCCTTAGTCTAGTAGTACTTCCCGGAAACAAACAGAAGCTAGTGTTTCTTAATTGTCCGGGGAAATATTGCAGATGGAAATCTTTATTTCCATCTGTCTCCGCTTGTGACGCCTCAGGATTCTTCCATTCCTACTCTGAGTTCTATCTAGAGTGCTGTCCTATCTTGTTCCTTATCACCACCAATCTATTCTCCATTTCCACAACCTATAAGATGTTTTCAAATGGACAAAAGCAACATTATGATAAGCTGAATAAAGGTGCACCGAAGTCTATCCATGTAATAACACTAATTCCATATGCCAACTACATTGCACTAGATGGTAAAAGATCCTCTGCAGATATAATTAGGGAGAAAAGAACACCCCAGATTGTCTGGGCAGGTCCAATATAATTACAAATATTCTGGGGTTTTTTTTAAACTTTTTTTAAATTTATTTATTTATTAAGGATTTCTGCCTCCTCCCCGCCACCACCTCCCATTTCCCTCCCCCTCCCCCGATCAAGTCCCTCTCCCTCTTTTTTATGTTTTTAGAGACAGGGTTTCTCTGTGATTTTTGGAGCCTGTCCTGGAACTAGCTCTTGTAGACCAGGCTGGTCTCGAACTCACAGAGATCCGCCTGCCTCTGCCTCCCGAGTGCTGGGATTAAAGGCGTGCGCCACCACCGCCCGGCTAATTACAAATATTCTAATGGTAAGAATGCAGGAAGGTGAGAGCTACAATAATAAACAGAATGACGATAAAGCATATAGGAGGCACAACAGAATGAAGCCACAAACGGAGGAAAGTAGTCTTGGGATAATGCCACTGACAGTCATCTGCACTGTACGAATCAATGGACTTGCTTTCATTGGCTGAATAGTAATCTACAGTGTACGTGTAAGACAGTGTTTAACTTCTCCCCTATTGAGGGGTGTTTGGCTTGTTCCCACTTCCAGACTTCTTTACTCAAGATGATACAAGCACCACACACAGGTTTGGATGTGAACACAACTTTCCATTCCTCTGTGGTGAATGAGGAAGGGTGTGATTGTCAAGCCCCATGATGACCAAATGTCTCATTTTACAAGAAACATCCATTCTTCTTCCAGAGTGACCGTACATTCCTCCCAGAAATGTCCAAATGGTCCCCTTCCACCTCTGTGCTTGAGGGCTCTACCTCCTTTCTCTTTAGATAATAACTGGAGTGTGGCAACACTCCATTCTGTTTTAGTTTTCTCTTTCTTAACCACGGATTTTTAAGTCAATGGTCCACATTAAGTTGATTTTTGTTGTAGATAGGGCTTTAATTTAGGATCTGTTGTTTATTTAACCTGTAGGACAAAGACACCCTCATCACTCTACTTTTCTCCCGTATCTAAAGAGCTTATTTATGTTGATACACTTCCAGGTTCTCAGCCCCATCACGCTGTTTCCCCATTATGGTTTTCCCGGTATAGTTCTGTTTCCCGATTAGCACCAGTCTCACTTACTGAAGAACTGTGTCTTTCATCTGTATCACCATTCTTTGTCAGGGTTGTTTGAACTGCTCTAATGTTTGCATTTTTGTTGTTGCTGTGTTTGAAACAGAGTTTCTCTTTGTAACATGTAACAGCTCTGTTCCAGCTGTTCTGGAACTCATGTTGTAGACCAGGTTGGCTTCGAACTCACAGGAATGATAAGTGCTGGGATAAAGGTGTGTACTACCACTGCCCAGCTAATGATTGCATTTTATATGCAAACTTTGTAATAAGGTTGTCTAAAGAGCTTTGATACTATTTTAGAAGGAATTGCATTGTCCTATTGACTGATTTAGGGAGTATTGACATCTTTCCTATACCAAAATTTCCAACTTATGAAAGTTGAGACTATGCAAAGACATGTTGCTATGAAAAGATGTGTTATATTCATTTATATTGAGGAATATTTGTTTAACTATGTAAAGATGTGTTGCTGTTTTGCCTTGCCTGCCTAAGGCACCTGATTGGTCTAATAAAAAGCTAAGTGGCCAATAGTGATGGAAGAAATTTTGGGCAGGGAGAGTAAACAGGAGAAAGAATTTAGGCTGCAGGGCAGGGGGAGAGGACGTAGTAAAAGATACGCCATAGAGATGACAGGAGACAGACGTAGAGGAAGCAGGAGAGTAAGACATACAGAATGAAAAAAAAGGTAAAAGTACCAAGGCAAAAATGTAGATGAATAAAAACAGGTTAAATTAAGTTAAAAAAAAAAACTAGTGGGACAAGCATAAGCCAAGGCTGAGCATTCATAATTAATAATAAGTCTCTGTGTCTTTATTTGGGAGCTGGTTGGTGGCCCAAAGAAAATGCCAGTGACATATGAACATAATACACATCTCCATGTATTTAGTTTTTATGATTGTTACGTTTTGTTAGTTTTGTTTGTTATGACAAAGTCCCTGGCTGTGGTGAAACTCAGTATGCACACCAGGCTGACTTCAAACTCACATAGATACCTGCCTCTGCCTCTGCAAGACTATTGGGATCAAAGACATATGCCACAATGCTCAGGTGGTTAGCATGAAGAGACAAAGCATTCACCAAGCAAGCTGACTGCTCAGGCTAGTTGGATGGGTGATGGAGGAAGGTCATTGGTTGATTAAATAAAGAAGCTGCTTGCCCTGA
>NC_022009.1:102765910-102777501 GCF_000317375.1 Microtus ochrogaster
GCACCCACATGCATGCATATCACACAAGAGCACCCACATGCATGCATATCACATACATATGCACCCACATGCATGCATATCACATACATACACAAGAAAGGAAGGAAAGGCAAAGAGAATGGTTTTGCCCATATCTGTTTGAAAAGAGGAGTATGATCATATGGCAATTTTATTTTTCAAGAGAGGATTTCTCTGTAGTTTTAGAGCCTGTCCTGGAACTAGCTCTTGTAGACCAGGCAGGCCTCAAACTTACAGAGGTCCGCCTGTCTCTGCCTCCTGAGTGCTGGGATTAAAGGCGTGTGCTATCACCACTAGGCATGTGGCAATTTTATAAATTTTCATTGAAAGAATATTAAATGTGATGTTAATACATTTGAAAAAAAAAAAAGAAGTAACTTCAGTTCTGTGCTTCTGGTATTGCTGCTGAAGCTGAAAAGGCTTCCTGTCAGCTGGCTCTCCTCGGCTGTCCTCTGCAATAGGAGCCGGCTCCGCCATGTTGCCCTAGACTGCAATGGGCATCCCATTTCTTCTGCTCCTCCCTCATAGTGGAAACAGCTTTGAGACTGTCTGAAAGTGGAGAGACAAAGCCAGGCCACAGCAATGCCTCCATTAGAACCCTCTGCTGTTGTTTGTTGACCGGGAGGGATCCTGCAGAGAAAAGCCTGCAGAATAAGCCCATACTCATCCGTTACCGCACAGGTTGCCAGATGCATTCTGCTCCTTTAGTTGAATTGGCACATTATTGATAAACGCGGGTTTCCAATGAAAAACGAATAAAAGTCTAAATAACTCAGCCCACACAGCACACAGGCCCTTTCCAGGAAACATCATAAACAATTTATCTGCCATTTGTTTTTCAAGGATGAGGAGGGGGATCTGGTATTAAGTTGAAATCTAAAGTAAGGTACATTGATTTACAGGAAATTGTCCCCGTACACAGAAATCCATCATCTGCAAATATTGTTTCAGGGATGGTGGTGGAGGAAGGCTTGTTTTCTGAGTCACACATGCCACCATCTGTGTGTCTGTTTATAAACAGACTTTTAGCAATTCAAGGATTCAAAGTTCACAAACATTACTTTTTTGTTTTAAGTCATCCCAAGTAGGCAGCACCAAAGGCTTAGGGCTTGTGTGCATGGGAAAAGCATAAGGCATGTAGAGTCACTGGGGACACAGGGTGTAGCCACCAAGCAGTCAATGCCATTTCCCTAGGGGATGGTGTTGCATTGTGTCTTTCTGAAACCAAAAGAGAATGGGGGCATTATCCAGTCTCTGCTGGGGTGAGGACTTGAAAAATCCCCATGGCTTTCCGCTTGTCACCAAGTTCACAGACAACCCTTTCATTGCCTCGCAGATTTATTGGCAGAACTTGGTGTCCATATGCTATGGAAGATACGAGCCTTTAGTGACAGGTAACAAGATGTGTCCTGAAACCACTTTCCGGAGCCCAGAGACTTGACTTGCTGATGAAGGGTGATGCGAGCGGGGGAGGGGAGCTGGAGTTGCTAGCACCGCCAGCTTTGCCCGGCTTCCTCCTCTCCCCCACTTCCTCCATTTCCTCTCATTTTCAGCTCGGATAGGACCGTGAGCCAGGACAGTTTGCCATTTCTGATTCTCTTCATTCAAGGTCAAATGCTAACAGTCTTTGTATTTCTGACGCAAAGGGCCCGAGAGGGCCAAGTGTGCCGCCACCAGCCAAGTGGCTGTATGTGCCCATAGGGACAGAATGGTGCCAACTGCTGTGCTGGCTTCAGATATGGGTTATCCAGGTAGAAAACACTAGGTGGTAGGAAGCAGGGGTAGGGGTTATTTTGCTTTCTGCTCTGTCTCTAGTTCTCTGTCTGTCTGTCTCTGTCTCTGTCTCTGTCTCTGTGTGTGTCTCGATTTCTGTCTCTCTCTGTCTCTTTCTGTCTTTGTCTCTGTCTCTCTTGTTTCAAACAAAATACTCAGAAATCAATGATGTGGGATTTCCCTCTGTATGCTGTGATTACCACTAATGAGTAAAGAAACTGCTTTGGGCCCATAACAGAGCTATAGGGGAACAGAGCTAGGTGGGGCAAACTAAATGGAAAGCGGGGGAGGGGGAAAGGAGGCAGAGTCAGAGAGAAGCCATGGAGCAGCTGCTAGAGTCAGACATGCTGAAACTTTGCTGATAAGCCACGACCTCGTGGTGATGCACAGATGAATGGAGATGGGTTAAATTAAGTTGTAAGAGTTAGCCAATAAGAAGCTAGAGCTAATGGGCCAAGCAGTGATTTAGATAATATAGTTTCTGTGTGATTATTTTGGGACTGAGCAGCCAGGAACAAACAAGCAGCCCCTCCAACAAATCAATGAATGTATATTTTAGACATGCCTGGTCCCTTCCTAGAATCCTAAGCCATTCCTGTGTGACTGAAAGGTGCTGGGGTTCTGAAACCCAGGCAAGATGCTAGCCTGAAAGACATCTGAGCAAGCCAGGAGCTGGTGACTTCGGTTTCACTTCCTGTGTAATCCTGTGCTGAAATATGAAGAACCAGCAATCAGTCACCAACACCAGCTTCCATCCTGAATGCTCATTTTTCATTCATGTTACCTTGAAAAGAAGGTTTGATGTTGGTCAGTTTCCAAAGCAGTGATTTATTGTGATTTCTCTGCTTCCTTGTGCCATCTCTCAGCAATGAGCGCTGAAGAGCTGTCATAGGCTGAGGGTGACCTGTCTCATACCTATGGCTAGAATAGAACACAAAACCACACACACACACACACACACACACACACACACACACACACACACCACTGCCAAGGAGCCAGAGAAGGAAGAGCAGAGCTGGCTCCCTGCACTCTTGCTACATTCCCAGAGACCAGTAGCACTCCCCAGGCCAATGGCCTATGGCTCCCCATGGCTCCAGAACACACTGCAGCCAAGCTGGATGCTTTTGAGCTGTGACTCACCGAGTTGCACCAGGTCTTCCCTCGGATCTCATCCTTTGTGCTCTGAAGGCATCTTTTAAGAGGCATATTGAGATGATGTCCGCAGCAAGCCACCTCATTGCCATGTTGACTTAGAGAAAAGTCCGTGGCTTGTTTCAGTTTGGCTTGTCTTATTATTTTTAGTCTAAGTTTCAAACAAGAGAAAATGAAAAACAAATTCACATCTATTCTGTATACCCCCATCCTTTACCCTGATATAGGACTTTCAATTGTATCTCCACGTTTTCACCCTTTCTAAGATCTCCACTAGGCATTTATGGATTGTCACCCAGCACCATGCTACCAACACCTAAATTTCGTGTTCCTAAAAGGGGACCTTCCATTATAGACTAGATATGGCCACCTTTTTAACTAGAAGATACTCTTTTCCAAAGCCCCACACACCCACGAGCTCCTTCAATGCATACTAGTATTTAGGATTTTACTGGGTTTAAGTAAAATTGCTTTCTAATTGCTCCTGACTGGTTACTGTGTGCTGATCCCTAACACCTTCCTCCCCCATTACGCCATGTTTGCATGCTATTTCTTCCTTTAACCCTCCTGCCAATCAAGTTCATATAATCCATTTCAGGTAATGACAGAAAACTCTCACTGTGGCGATTAGCCACAGCTCATCAACATCTTCGGGAACCTGCTGGAATTTTCCTCAGAAATCAGTGCATTCAACTGTGGTATTCTGATTGAGATAATGAGCTGCAAGATGAAAATTAAGAAATAATGGAATAGATATCTTTTTTTTGTCTCTGCATCAGGAGAAAAGGAAGGAAAAAGAAGAGAAGGAACCAAATTTGTCTAATCTTCTGAATGTGCACTTGGATTCAGTTTCTTTTATTGGATATTTTTATGGCACTGCTCATGGGGGAAATTGGCTCTAGCTTTCTTTTTTGGTTGCTTCCTCTTCGGTTTTTGGATTATGGTAACTAACAGAATGAGTCTGGCAGTTTTCCTTCACTTTTTATTCTAGGGAACAGTTTGTGGAGCACTGGGGATAGCACCCCCTTAAAGATCTGGTCCAATTCAATAGCTAACATGTGAGTTTCAAACTTCCTTTGGGAGACACTGTCAAAACAAGGTAGAAGGCAAGGGTTGACACACAAGGTTGTCCCAATTATCTTTACACACACACACTCATGAAACAAATAAAAAAGAAAAACCTAAAGTGTGTTGCTCAGTGTCCTAATGTTTTGTGTCATTTCTTCTGTGAATTGGTGGTCCTTGCTCCCTTTAGAATAGGGTGTATTTTTGTTAGCCCGACTTCTTCTCCTGGAGAAGAGAAGGAGGCAGCCTCTGATACACCATTTCCTCTCCTCTCTCACTTTACATTTTAAAGCAGGGGGCAAAACTAAGCAGGTAATAGAGAAAATTTTGTCTTTGAGTATTTGCATCAAAGAACCTTTTATTTCACTGGTATTCTCCCAGCAGCAGTTTTTTCCCATCCCCCTTACTCCAGTAGACAATCAACACTGACTACAGATATTTTTAGTTGTCATAATGAGGGTTAACTACTAACATCAACTACATAGAGGCCAGGGATGCTAAACATTCTAAAATACTCAGGGAGGAAAAAAAAAGTACCCGTCTGTGGTGGTTTGAAAGAAAATGGCTCCCATACATTCACAGAGAGTGGCATTATTACAAGATATGGCTTTTGGAGTGGGTGTGGCCTTGTGAGAGGAAATATGTCACTGTGGAGGCGGGCTTTGAGGTCCCATATATGCTCAAGCCACACCCAATGTCTCAGTTCACTTCCTGTAGCCTGCTGATCAAGATGCAGGACTCTCATCTCCAACACCATGTCTGCTTGCATTCTGCCAGGTACCACCTGATGATGATGATGGACTAAACCCCTGAACCTTAAGCCATCCCCAATTATATGGTTGCCTTTATAAGAGTTGCCATGGTCATGGTGTCTCTTCACAGTAATAGAAACCCTAAGACACTGCCCTCAAGTATCAACAGAACTGAAGTTAAGAAACCCTGCTCTCTTTTAGTCATAGAAACAACAACAAAAAAGCAACAAGAGGATTGACTGACCTCTTTAAGAATTACTCTCAGGATCTCTAAAACGGGTCATTCCAACTTTGGGTGAGCCAGCTGATCCACACCTCATCTCTAGAGAGAAGCGAAGTGGCCTGTCCTCTCTGCTGTTTCCTTCACTCCTTCTCTGCATTTTCACTCCGCAAACTCCTGCAGACTCAGTCGTCTCCGGTAATTGGACCATCTCTGCCCCCCGCCTACAGTTTAAACAGCTGGAAGCTTGACTTTGACGAGCAGAAATCAGGAGTCTTGAAACTCTAGGAAGCAAAAAAAAAAAAAAAAAATGTGTGCAGATGCTTAAAAATATCCCCCCTCAAAGTATGTCAAGGGGAGAGTCTCTAATCATAAACGTTAGGGGATATTCTAAAAATGTTCCAGTAGAATCTGAAAATCTGACTGAACGTCTTCTCTCAGTTTGCTCTTACATGCGAATCAGCTTGAAGCAGTCAAGGTTAGACTATTAATTCGTAGGCCCTTCAATGAGAACACTATCTTCACTGCCCTGTTTGAAACTTTAGCCATCACCCCCATGGCGTTTTGGTTCTTATGCCAATTTATTTTTTATCATACTTCTGCCTCTATTTTCGTTCTTCAATGTGATATAGAAACATAACTTCGGTGGGCATTCCTATTGTGAGTATTTGCATTTTTGAACAGCATCTGAATGGCATCTTGAGTTCAGATAATTTAAAATTATGAGCCTTGCGGGTAGCAATCAAAATGATTTTGCACAGATAAAAATTACTGTGCTTTGCAGGGAACCACGGCAGTGTGCTCTAATCCATGAAAGAAATTAGCCATAAAAGTGTGAGAAGTGTGAGCATTTGCCTTAAACAAAGCAGAGCTGGTCTCACACAGCACCCGTGTATGGGAGCTGTTTGTGTTATTATAGTCTGTGAATACGTGCTTTTCGTGAATTCACTCACGAAGAGGCGGTCCAACACACGCTCACAGATGTCCGCTCCTCGTGCAGGTTTCCAGTTATCACCTGTCTCAAATGTGCATTTGACCTTATAAAAAAGAGTTATTAGATGAGCATGCTGAGGGATTTCAGAAGCTGACGATCTGCTCCAGACTTACACTTACCTCATGTCTAGGCAGGCGAAGCCCCTTTCCAGCACATGTTATGTATTTCCACACTGAAGCATGATTCTTTAAAGAATACATTTTGCAGTCATTCCGAAACAATAGGGTAATGCAAGCAACCATTTCTGAAATTACTGAAAAATCTTCCCTAATTGGTGTCAATAACAAATGAAGGGATTTTGAGCCTAAGAAAAAAAAAACTCTTCAAGATGGGAAGAAGCAGCTGTGAGAAGGGAACCTTGCCCGTTAAGATATGATATTAAAGGAGAAAATACAACCTAAAATGGCAATATTTTCAACTACGGATTTGAATTGCTTGTATGCTACTTCAGTTTCCTTTTTTCTGAGGGAGAAAGTAGGGTAAAGCACTTCCTTGAGTCTCAGTATCTACAAATGTAAAACAGGGTAAGCAACCGGAATTAGCATTTGATGTAACCAGAGTTACACTGGATGTAACTGCTTAAAGAAGGGCTTTGGGATGTGGCACCTTCACATTGCAAGGACGATATTCCATATCCAGGGACTGATTAATGTCAGCCTCAAGCCCGAGTTCTTCATATCGGTCTTATTTAAGGCTTACTGCAAATTGGTTTTTAACAAAGAGTATTGTAGATATTGGGACCCCTCCTTTACTTAATGGGGAAACCGAGGCTTAACAAATTCAGTAGTCTGAGTAGCTCAGATCATAAGGCAACTAAGCTTTGGATTTGAAAGACTGTTACAATGACTGGTCATGTAGTCAAGTGGCATTGGGGTATGAGTAGACACTGAAGACAAGAAAGGAGAAGTTGGCAGAAGTCACTACATTTGAGGTGTCAGTCACATCGGGTTAAGGCTTGAAGGGGTTGGAGGAGGCAGTGCACCTGCCCTGCCAGCAAACCAGCTAGCCTAGACACTTATGTGCTTCCTTTTGTGTGACAATTGAAACAAAGGCCCCAAATAACTCAAATCTCCCATGCAAGGAGATGGGAAAGGCAGGAGCCCTGGTGTCAGGCAGAGGATAATTTCCATCCCAGGAAGGGATGTCACCAAGTTCCAATAACTTGTCAGTCCACTTTGCAAAACCAGTTGGATCTAGATCCAACTGGATCTAGACAGACTGGTTATATCAGTCAGACCGCTTGCCATCTGTTTAACCCTAAGTTTCATGTCAGAAATTCAAAGACAGACTCGAGGATCACTGGTTCCTTTTGTTAAGTCTTATCTATTGGGGCTGCTGGAGCCCAAACTTTTATCTAAAATCTCCAGCACAGAACTCATATCCCAAGATAAAGTAAAGATGGAAGCAGGTAGAAAGAGGTGACTATGAACCCAGGTTGCTAAAGCAGTTTCAAGGACAGAAGACAGAAGAGGCTAGGGCCGAGGAACCCATCACTGTAAGACAGAGCCAGGGCACAGTACAAGCTCCCAATGGAGCTCGGCCCCTGTCTCTGCGTACATGCTATGAAGAACAGGCTGTCATTCCCTAGTCCTCCCTCTGCCTTACCAGGTAGCCTTTCTGTGTTTATCAAGGCATTGTGAATTTCAAAGCATTGGTCTAATAGCTCGTAGTCAGAAAGGTTTACTGAGTCAATAAGGTTGAGTAGTGCCCATTTTTGAGAAATTACTTACAAATTTCCTTTACCAATGTTCTGAGCACCACCTTTGCACACAAACAATAGACTTTTGTTTTGATCACAAGGCATGATTGTAAGTGACAGGTTTGTCTTGAGGAGTTTCTCCAGAAGAATTTTACAGACATACACATTATTAGGAGGATTCTATAAGCACCGTGTTCATCCCTGCTCCTGTATAATTTATTGTGCTGTATGCGATGTGCCGGCCTTGCGAATTGTCTCCTACATACTGCTGAAGCTGTACTGAGTCATTTGCTACCTTGGTGAGGGATTTTTTTTCTGTTTTCACATTTATGAATTTGTTCCCCCGGGAAACATCAAGGTCAATTTCTGCCATTTGTTTCAAAATGCAGAGGGTTTAACTGAAGGTAATGTTGGTTGTGCCTGTAGCCGAATATAGACCTGGGTCTTACGCACCTATTTAAGAACAAAACACTGACACGGGAACATGAAATGGTGCAAAGTAAACAAGAAAAAATGAAACCGAAAGAAAAAGAAAAGTGAAATGAAATAGGAATTGTGTGATCTTAACTCCCAGTGTCCTACTGTGTGAGAAGGCCTGACCTGACCTCTGCCAGGGCTGGGCTGGGTTAACTAGAAGAGTCGAGAATGGACATAGAATGGTGATGGACAGCGGCTAGCAAATGAAGTTTTCAGTTATTTCAGGGTCTTAGCTTAGTCCAATGGTTCTCAAACTTCCTAAAACGCTATGACCCTTTAATACGGTTCCTCATGCTGTGGTGACTCCCCCAAGCATAAAATGACTTTTGTTGCTATTTTAGAACCTTAATTTTGTTACTGTTGTGAACTGCAATGTAAATGTTTTTGGAGACAGTGGTTCTTCTACAGGGGTCGCAACCCACAGGTTGAGAAGCAACTGCTTTAGTTGCTTTATTTCTTTGCGGATATACTAATTTTGTTTGTTTGCTTGCTTTGTTTTGTTCTGGTTTTTTTTGAGATAGGGTCACAGTGCATTTGTTCAGGCTGGCTCTGTTCCTGCCATTCTCCTGAATAACTCATTACAGATGTGAGATACCATACCCAGCTATTTTTAAAGAAAGTAAATAGCAAATCTAACTTCAAGAGAAAGCTTTAGCTCACTGACAACTTATTGAGTGCCTTTCGAGGCACTTGGCTTATGGCTCTGGAACACCAACTGTGTTGTCTACATGCAAGAAGCCAAGGACAGAAGGTAACCAGAGAACACCAGGGCATGGGTTTCATCAGCTACCCTGATACTGTGAGGGAAACGTGAAGAAAAATAGTATTCAAGATAGAAATTGTGTTTCATAAAAACTAAATGACAAAGGTCACCTATGGAAGCCAAGGTACATGAACATAAGCACAAAAGACAGCTAGAACGTTAACTTGGAAGCCAAAAGGAGCAGAGCTTTGGGTGGTCACAGGAGAACTGTGCCGTAACAATAAAGGCCAGATAGACATTCTAAACACTCGGGGCTCTGAAGATTTAATGCCCAGGCATTCTTTCTAATGACCATTATCGACAAAAACAAGGGAATAAATCAAGAGCCAGACTGAGGAAGCAGTGGCTCCCATAAAAGATCTGGGAAGATCTATTAATCCCTGGAGATTGCCCAATCCAGATTAAAGGGAGAGAGAGAACATGGGTGGGTGGCTGCCAGGAGAAAGGGAATTGATAGGCCATGAAACCAAATACAACTAATTTTTAGATGTAAATTTTATATGAGAGTACTATTGTCTTTTCTTTCTCTTCTGCCCAGTTTTTGTTGTTAGATTTATTGTATATGTCTAATGTTTTGCTAGCGTGCATGCCTTTGCCCATGGAGGTCAAATGAAGGCATAGGATCTCCTAGAACTAGAGTTTTGAATAGTTGTGAGACTCCATTCTTATACACACAATAAATAAATCTAAATTTTTATCTCTCTGTCTATGTATCTGTCTGTCTGTCTATCTATTATCAATCATCTATCTATCATCAATTTCTATACTATCTGTAGGCTTAGATGTTTCCGTAAGAGTAGGGTGTCAAAGACTGAACTAGTGTCCTTCTAAGAAGAAAGTCAGAGCTCTTGTTCTCTTTCCATCTCCTCCCTGGCTAGCCCTCATCTGCTTTGCTGGATAAGCAAGAACGAGCTACCTCCATCCAGGGAGCAGGCCCTCTTAGACACTGTATTGGCCAACACATTTAAATAACTGAGCCTTTTAAGACTACAATTCTGAGAGAAATAAAGTTTTGGTGTGAAAGCCGCTATGTGCATAGTATGGGTTCGTGGCAGCCATTGCTGACTGTGGCAGAATTTATTGAGCAATTTTTACATGCCCCCCACTGGCATAAATGCTGAAGGTGCAAGACAAAGAAAGTACAGTGTTTACTTTGGGGAATCATAGTCTTTGATTACAATATATAACCAAAAATTTCAATACAAATTGACCAATGCTTCAATAGACTAAAAGGCACAGGACCCTATGTCCCGACAGAGATCTTCCAAACTGTTGTCACCAAATGGCTCTGTCTAATCACTTGTGATGCTGAACTTCTGAGATGCTAGGGAATAGTGGGTTTCCTTGTGAGTTTGGCTACTTTTCTTTCCTTCAATAGAAGAAGAATCATTGCACCTACTCTTAGTACAATCAAACCTTTTCAGCTTTTTGTTTCTAAGTTTACCAGCTGTTGGTTTGATGTTAACATTGGTCACGAATGTCTATATAAAGGTAGATCGAACAAGGCTTGAAGCAAAGAAAGAGAAAAAACAAGTGTCCGTGCTCCATTCATATGATGAAAACAATGTGGGGAAACCAGAAACAAATATAACCAGTAAGTCTAACTCTAATCCAATCTAACTGTGTGGCCTTCCATAGTACAGTATGCCTCTCCTTGCTTACCTTCAGTTTTTATAGCCATAGGATGGGATAATAATAGTCTATATTAATAAAGTTATCCTGAGGATGAAGTAAGGGCAATTATGGGACATACATGACAAGTCTTCATTGGCTCTTACATTAATACTGACATCAAAAACTTTAGGAAAATTTGAATAAAGCAAGCCTTGTGGAGTGGTTTGTAGGGTGGAGACATTTGATATGGACCTTGAAGGGAGATAAACTTAATGTGAAGGCAATTGCAACTCTTACTGTCACCCCCATCACACATTGGTTCAACAGTCTTCAGGATAGATTAAATGGGGTGTTTTTCTTTTTGTGTTTGATGGAGAAAACGGCCTCAATGAGTAGATTTGGCTAGGGAGGTGGGGGGAGGGGCGAGTTGCTCTTGGATACTGGTGATGAGTTCTGAAATGGTTTGTTGATCCTTCACACTAGAGCACTGATATCTTAAGAAAAGATCTCAGATCTCTGGAAACCATGACAAACCAGCCTGGCTCTACTGCACAACAGCTTCATTTACTGTTAGTGTATAAACACTGGTGTGGCAATAACATAGACCATATGAGCCAGAGGGCCCCATTCATAAGTAAACTATTTGGATAAGAAGAAATACCACTACAAACTCAGTCTATGAAGACAAATTAGGAGAAGAAAAGGCATGGATTTGAAGGGTGACATTGGCATCAAGAAATACTTTGGATATATGAAAATAACTTGGCTAATTGGCTGTGTGGAAAATTCAAGAATTCTTCCAAACTGGTTAACCACAATTACCAAGTTCTTCAAGTGGCGGGCAGATGAACAATGCTCAAAATATGTAGCAAAATGGCAGAATCGAACAAAACTGGTACAAAACAGAAATTATCCACCAGTCAGACCCAATGTCAGCTATTACATGTGGTTTGACTCTTCTTAGAGAGACCCACTGATGACCAAACTAGGGTGAGCATCATCCTCTCTCTCTCTCTCTCTCTCTCTCTCTCTCTCTCTCTCTCTCTCTCTCTCTCTCTCTC
>NC_022009.1:102777856-102802791 GCF_000317375.1 Microtus ochrogaster
AAGAAGAAGAAGAAGAAGAAGAAGAAGAAGAAGAAGAAGAAGAAGAAGAAGAAGAAGAAGAAGAAGAAGAAGAAGAAGAAGCATGACATCCATCTCCAATGTTTGTGCCTTAAAGGGATAAGAATCTATATTTTCTTTCTACACCTGCCAAAACAAATGCTCTTAATAGCTTCAAGTAGTATGACACGAAGAATTAATAAGAAAGACTGGGGATGCAACTCAGTGATCGAGCTTTTACTTAGTGTATACAGGTTCAATCCACAGTTGCGCACACATGCATGCAAATGCGCACGTGTACACACACACACACACACACACAGAAGATTAAATGAGGAATCACACAGATAAGTCACTTATTGCAGAAAATAGTCTGCCAGTGAGATTAGGTGGCAGAGTACTGAGCTTAGTGATATATATATATATATATGGATTTAGCAACTCATCACTTGTGCACACAACCTTAAATATTAAAAAAACCCTTCTAGTATGAAACTTGGCATTGATTCCTCTTCCACACAACTCTCTTACAAATCGCTGTCCCCCTCACAGCTCAATCCCTTTAAGAATGCCACCAAGGAGGTAGAAAAGGATTGCATCATAGATTCAAAGTAATATACAAAATGCTTACACATCTAACAAGTGAACATTTTGGCCCAACGTATTCCTGTGAATTTCAGATCTTCACGTCAAACACTTCTCCTAAATCAACAGCATGAAGCAGAAACACCAGGGCTAAGAGAAGGCGCGGTAGGACAGAAGGAAGACAAGATGTACGTCAGCTTTCATTTGAAAGGACTTTGGCACTGCTCCTCTCGATACGATATTTCTGCCCCTCTTTGCTAAGGACAGGAGATGAAGACAGGCTAGGCAGTTTTAGGGTGAAAGAACCCAAAGGAAATCCAGTAAAATTTTACTAAAATCCAGTAAAGTTCTTGGACCTGTGTTGGTAGCTTCATACTGGAGGCCACAGATGCAAGAAGACAGTCTGGATTTTCCTTGTGGTCTTCCCTAAAGTGAGCACTCATTCCTGGAAACCACACGAAAGCTTGAACACCTGGAATGGATACAGGACAGACCAGTTCATCACTGACTGTCTCCATTCCTTTATCAGGTAAAGCCTTAGTAACTCCAAGACAGCGAGTGACCCTTGAAAGGCACCCCACTCCCGGAGACCCTTCTTACGTACTGGAGCTCTCTCTTCCTTTCTTCCTTCTTTTAAGATCCTTATAATAAAATACTTCTTTCTAAAACTCAGCCACTGCAGTCCATGAATTTCATTCTTTAAATTCATAAGACAAGAACCCAAAAGCCACTCACTCAGGGGTAGGGGTGGCTTTGCTTTCGTCAGATTATGGGGACTTATCCCTCCCATGCCCCAAGTTAAGCTCACCAAGGGCCAAAAAAGGCTCTTTCATTCTTGAAAATATCCTAGTGTCCCTGTCCATAGAATGCATCTGAATACTGATATTTTACAGGTCCCTCAGGTTCTGGTTCCTTCCTTAAAGTATTTTAACTTTTGCACCTCAAAACTTCAAATGGCTTGCTTTATTCTCTGGTGTCTTTGAATATCTGACAGTGTACATGCCAGTACCTGCTCATAATTACACATTTTAAAATTAGTGACTATAAGGGTGGACACTGTAATCGTCCTCTGTGTGATAGGACATTTGCTGACTGAAGAAACCAACTTTGTGCGGACAGAGAGGAGAATCGGGAAGTGTAAGAAAAAAAATGACAGAGGGAAAAACTGTTCAGTAAATGGAAGTTTAGGACAATTTTTTAGATCACCTATCCTCTAATAATTTGCAGACAAATCTTCAGAGAGCAACACACAAGAATATATCCATGACAGAAACAGTTAACATGCATGTAATTCTGCCAGACGCCATTTCCAGTGCTGTGTGTGTGCATTTATTCATGTAACCTTCATAGCATTCCTACATACTCTCTCTGTGTGTGTGTGTGTGTGTGTGTGTGTGTGTGTGTGTGTGTGTGTGTGTGATTATCTGAGAGTTAAATGGTTAAATGGAATTTCCCTTTGGGTGACCTAGCACAGCATTGTAGCAAATCAAGAGCTGCAGATAAGGCTGATGACAAAGCCACCTGGCCACACTCTAGACAAGCTAGAGTTTTCCAAGACATCATCGTCACCTCCCATCTCTGGCACAGCTCCAGAAGCACAAGGTCCTGCATGGGTCACACGATTGATGATGATGATGATGGCAGAGACAGCAGCAGCCATGGGGTGGCCCAAACAGGAGTACACATCAGCATTCAAAGACAATGTTGTCACTGGTGGGATTTCCTGCTCTGAAAAGGTTCACATTCCTGAGTATTCACAGTGCAGTGAGAGCTGAAATAAAGATGTATCCAGGGCCATCTGAAGGGGATGGGTGGAGACAGACGGGGCAATAAGGTTTTCTGCACACACAGGTTTGAGATAGTGTGATGTATCTAAATGGGTCACAATGTTGGATGAGTGTACGTTGGCTTGGGAGAGAGAAAACAAGGGGCGGGCACCTGGATACCCAGGTCCTTCTTCCCTGACCCCAGGCGGCCACACCCTAGCCAAATGTGATTGGCTGAGCTCCCCCATCATCAGTGGTTGTGAAGTGAGAAGATGTTGGTGGTACTTCGAGAAGGCTCCACATCCCAACCTGCCTTCTTTCCTCAGTTCCCGCCTCCATATCTAAAGTCCCGAAATTCCACAGGAAGTTTACCTACTGTCTGGTAACCCAACCTTTTAAATGAATATATATGCTCATGGTGATGAAACTATATTTTACAACCTAACGCAGGGAAGTAAGCCAGATGTGTGCTAGAAATCTTCCCTCTGTGCCTTAAAGCAAAATCACTTCAAGGGTTGTCTTTTGTAAGATGGGCTGATTCTCTTTTATAAGATTGTTGTGAGGATTACACGCACGCACAGACACACACCACTTGACAGAGAATGCAGCTCGACACCAAAGCATTTGGTTAACTGATCTGCTAGCGTCAGTTCCCTCCCACATCCTCCAACTCAATTAACCCCATCCTCTTGGCAGACAAAGGCAGACTACTTGGCGGGGCTCTGCCTGAGCACCTTGCCTGGAACTAGGTCTGGGTGCCGTAATCACCCACGCACTTCTGCTCGCTCCCCTCCCTTCACCTTTGACCCAGTCCGCTCACTGCAGTCCACGGTGTGGTGAGCCAATAACACAAAGAAAAGGGACATTTCCTACCTTTGAAAAGAATGGGCAGAGACCCAGCAGACTTGTGGTGCCTGCCATTTCCCATCTGTAAATTTCTCAAAAGACTTTCCTGTAAACGCTCTCTCAGGGTTCCTATCGTGATGAACAGCGCTAACCGTCTCCGTCACTGTGAGCCTTCTCAAGAAACTGGTTTCTGAAGAACAAACAGTTGCTAAGTTATGAATGGGAGGCGGCCTCCACCACTCTTCGGGCTGCATGTACGCTAGAATCTCGGAGGCGTTACCGAAATTAATCAACTAGTAAATGCTTCTGTTTGGTTCCAACAAGGAATTAACGGTATCATTGTGGCTGAAGCCCAAGGTCACCTCCAGAACGTGGGGGCCCTTCAGTCAGCAGGCGGCAACAGAACTGGCGGCTCTTTCTGAGAGCACTTGAAGAAACAACTCTCACTTTCACTGTTTGAAAGGCCAAGTCGAATGCTACAGGTTCCATTGTGAATGGACCCTCCCCTATCATCATCCTAGTGGGATGGGGTCGTCTTGACTCCCGTTCCTACCTAGGTCCCACTCACTCAGCCTTAACGCTGCAAGGTCCCACTATTGTGCAGCGCCATATGCCTTCTTCCAGTTCTCCCCATTTTTCCCCCACTCCACGCCAGATAGATTTAAACACGCTGCACCGGGGCTGCGGGGCCGCGCTCTCTTTATCTGCCTTCACATCCCTTCCTCTGCCTATTCATGCCGCTGTGTAGGGCTGGACCGGCTTCCTGAAATCTTGTGGGATATGGGGGCTTTTCTCCCTGTAGCATGGCCTCTGAGCCTCGTTGTTTTGGGTCAGTAATTTCCTCCCTTCTCACTGGAGGACCCAGCTTCCTTTGCTCAGTGTGTTCGCCCCTTGCACAGCTGAGAAGTTTGAGCCGGGGACCCTCCCTGTGCTCTTGAATTTCCTGCTGTCAGAATGCAGGATTTCCTGCCTGGAGGCGTATATGGTTGAGGGATGGGCTAGGCTCTATCCTGACCACACCTCTCAGGCATCCCCCTTCCTCGCTGTACAATATATCATACTTATGTCCCAGGGTGATGAGCTCTGTCCCTCTGTCTTTGCCTTTGATAAATCATTTCCTTCATTCCTCTAGGCCGAACAAACCACAAAGTCCTCCGTCATCTACTTACTCTTAACCCTGTTTTGATTTGAAAAGCTTTTCTTTTTGTGTGTGTGTGCTTCAGTCTTTAATTGGAAGGATTTCTTTAAAATAGCATTTAAATAGCCATGCAAGAACGTGTTGCAAGAAGTTTAGTTCCACTGAAATCTCTTTTGGTACCCTATTAGAAACAGTGGATAGCTAAATAAATAAATAAATAAATAAATAAATAAATGTTGGGAGAAACACGGAAGAGCGCGCTCTCTGATCTCTTATCTATTGAGCTTGCGTGAGCTCCACTGCATACCTTGACAATTCCCGGGGTTTCCTAGACTCTGCAGTGAGCTCCAGCCTTACTGGTGGAGCAGAACCTCAGAGGCGCCCCTTCAATTAATCTTCCTTGCTGCAGCCCAGCACCCAAGTTTCCACCCAGGACAGAGTGGGGTGAGCTCCAGACAGTTCAGAGAAGTGCCTTTTGCCTGTACCAGAGTCACAAGGCTGAAGCAGTGACATTTGGCCATGAGCAATAATGCTGCCAGCCCGAGGCTGAGCTACCCTCCAATTCCAGCTCAGGGTAGCTCATCAAGTTCAACTCCCTCATCCACAAGGCAATGCTCACTTACGTGTTTCTACGATTGAATGGGCCTAAGTTCTCCACGTTGACACCAACTCTTTTTCTTTTCTTTCTTATTTATTTGTTTGTTTTGTTTTGTTTTTTTTCTCTGTCTGTCCTGGAACTCACTCTGTAGACCAGGCTGGCCTCGAATTCACAGAGATCTGCCTGTCTCTGCCTCTAGAGTGCTGGGATTAAAGGCGTGCGCCACCACCACCCAGCTCCAACTCCTTTTCTTAGGCACATCCCTAGACAACGGAGTGTCCTCAAGGGGAACCTATATGCTGGGGGCTCCAGAGCAACCTGCTTCCTTCAACAGATGCCCCAGGGTAAGGACCAATTTAGAGAGAGAACCCACTTCTATCGTCTTAAGGAATTTACTTGAATAGCTTCACTCTTCCCCCTTATCTCTTGGTCTTGACTAAGGATCTCCTCTTAACATTCCTTAACTTTAAATCAAAGGGAATTAAGGACCTGGAAATCTTGCAGGATCCAGACAATGACTAGGTGATTATTCATCCCCTCTCAGGAGACTAAACCCTTACACCAACCCCAGCTCAGTTAACAGCCTCCCTGTTCTAGCTTTGGAACTCACTGTGAGCACGGTTGTGTCTGATCCCTACAGCATCTGGGACAGAGCAAATGTTCTGTATAAATTGGTCGGGTCAATCTGGTGCCCCTCGGTCATCTTTTGTTTCAAGGCGGCATTTGTCTATTCTAATTCTCTGTTGGATTTTCTCAACTAATTCCAGCCTTTATTGCCAGAATCCACTTCCTGCTCCCAGGGCTTCCGTCTATCAGTTGTCATTATGACAAACCCCTGAGGTAAATCCACTTGAAGGAATGAGGAAGAGCTTTTCTGGGCTGGTATTTTCAGGAATTTCCACCACGGTTCCACGGCATTCTTGCTCGGGGCATTTGGTCACACTGCATTCTTGCTCAGGGCATTTGGTCACGTAGCACAGTAGGGTGGAAGCGAGGTGTGACCGTGGAAGTAGCCAGGGTCCCTGACTCTCTTCAAAGGCACCCAGCTCCTTCTACTGGGTCCAACTTAAAGACACACTGTTTCTGAACACTGCAGAGAGGTAATTAAGCCTTCACCACATGGGACACTCCATGTCCTTTCCTTATCATACTGCTTCTGCCCCCCCCCCAAGTTCATCTCCAAGTCAGGCCACCTCAAAGTGTACCCAGAGTCCTAACAGCTCCAGCACTGCTCAGAAACCCAAGTGCAAAGTCTCCTCAGAGAAACCAAGAAAATCATTAGCTCTGGGCCCTGTCAAAATCAATAGAGCAGGCTATAAATTTACCCCATGAAGCAGGTTAAGTGTCTCCATTCCGTAAGTGGGGAATAGAGGTATAGACCAAAGACAGAAAAACCACAAGAGAGAAGACACTGAGAGTGTGTAAACACTCATGGTGTGAGCTCTGAGGGGCTTGGGAAGTGAAACCCTTGTGGCTTTGCTGGCTGCAGTCCACATGCTCACACCTCGTGGGGTGGCGCTGCAGCTTCCTTTGGCACAGTTCCTGATCCTGGTATCTCCAAGTTTCTGGGGTCTGCAGGGACGCTTTGGCTCCACTCTCACAGGCCCCCCGTTGGAGTCACGTGCAGACTTTGCCCTGGCATCCCAGGCTTTTCTTCTGGAATCACAGAGGAAGTTTCTGTGACACCCCCCCCCCATTCCTGTGCTTATAAAGTCAGTAGTGTCTGGATATTCTGAAGGCTCACCAGCAGGAAGAGTTACCTCAGAGCCCCTGGACCATGTCTGCATCGGGGCCTGCCTTCCTCAACTGCTCACCACAGGGAAGTAAATCCCAAGGGAACCGTTCTGTAGGTTTCACCGTGCATGCAAGGCTTCCTGAGACTCTCTTCTCAAATGAAAGATTTAAAAGGACTTTTAATTTTTAGATCTTCAGGGACTATAATGGGAAGGTTCTTGAAGATTTCTGAGATGCCTTCAAGGCTTCTTTCCTATTGTCCTAGAACAAAAAGTTGGCTTCCTTTTTTTGTGGCACTAGCCTGGAATGTCACATACTTTTCTCTTTTTTTTCAGCAGGGGGGAGGGGTAAACTGCTAAGTTTCAGACATTTCCACCTGGCTTTTTCCCCTTCAGTTTTGCTATTTGACTATAAGCAGCTAGCAACAATGTGCAGGATGGAGCCTGGATTTTTGTGCTATCTTGTTATTTTTTTTCTACCTCGATACTCAGCCACACATGGCATAGACAGAATATACTCAGATGTTTTGCCCGTGTGCACCAAGGCGGGACTGTAGTCCAATCTCCAGCAGTTCTTACTCCCATCTGAAACCTCTTACTGTTCCGCCTGAGCCCAAATGCACATAACCCTAACGGTTCACATTTCTACCAGAATTATCTATTTTATTTTAGAAAGCCAGTGCCAAACATTTTCATTGCAATAATAAAACTCAAAACCTACAGGTGGCATACAGAATGGGAGACAAAAGCATCACTCCTCTCACCCAATCACTTCACAGAAGAGTAAAGGTTAGGACGGGTCTTAAAAAAGGACAAACCAGGAAGCCAAGATGAGCATCCAGTACCAAAACCCAGGAGATGCTGAAGCTGTAGCGGCCAGCATCACCTCTCAGAGAACACTCAAGGGTTTGTCCAGACAGCTGGGCTCTTATTGGATGATAACAAACAGTGCCTCCAAACTTAAACCTAACATGCTTAAAGTTTAGGAAATAGAGTTTGGATAGTTAGAGGATACAAGTCCTAAAAAATTCTACTAGAAAAATCACAGGATGGGAAAGAAAATTAAGCCAGGTCACAAAGAAGCCTTCAGAGGACCCTGCTAGTCTAGTGATAGATGCCTGTACCATATGACACAGCAGCAAAGGGACCCGTTTTAGAGGATAGCAGCAGGTGGGAGGGGCAGGCTGACAAAGGTTTCTTCGCCTTGCCCCAAGGCATCTTGGGTAGGGCTTTAAATTATGAGAAGGACTTCGCTCCCATGGGAGAACAACACAGCCCTCAACACTGCAGAACCTGCCAGGGCTCGGCAGCACCGCCGCAAGGATGTCTTCTTATACAATAGATTAAAATTTCACTTAAAAGTAAACATTGACGCAACTCACACCACGTTCAATAGTCTAAAGGAAACCGTCTGTCTGTGCCTCGATGAGATGTGAACTTGGAAACTTTGATCCCATTGACTGAAGCTGGTGTTTCACTCCACTCCAAAATGAGTGTCTTGAGGTTTATGACATATGGTTTAGGTCCCATTTACAAGAAAGAGGGAGAGGACATGGAGGTGTCCAAAGCCATGTGACAAGTATGTATTGGGTAAGGTAGACAGCTATACAAGGAGCACAGCGGAACATCAGGAAACCTCCAGATGGATTCGTGGCTATGAGTCTGGAGACACCAGATCTTCCTACCACAGAGCTATGTGCAGGGAGCTGAGGGAGGAGGTCACTTTGGCCCTTCTAGGTTTAGAAGCTCTACATCGAAGACAGGAGTGACGTGTGGTGGGGTGATGCCTGGGAGCCCAGTGGCTCCCTAGGCATAGTCTGGAGAGGGCCTCAGATGACCACGATGCCCTCTCATGAAAACTGCCGACAGCAGCGTCTCTGAAAGACAGTAGTCCCGGGTTCTCGTGCCAAGACTGTAACAGGAAGCAAAGAAGAAAGTGAGAGAATTTTAAAACACGTTCTCACTTATTGTATTTCTAGGTAAGGTCACTCTATGACCTTGTGCTAGCCAGGATTTTACAAGGACAACATTTACTTCCGTCTGAGAAGTCAGTATTTCTTAACAAAGGGCTTAGGACTGAATGATACAGCTTTGTCTCCACCTGCAGGAATGAAAAGAATTATTTCTTGGTTGAAAATATATGAAGTCTCATAGACTGTTATCAAAATATAAAATGGAAAGAGAAAGTATATTCAACAAATGATGCTGACATAGCTGGATATCAACATATAGAAGAATGAAAATAGACCCACATCTATCACCATGCACAAAACTCAAGTCCAAATGGATCAAAGACCTCAACATAAAACCAACCACACCGAACTTCATAAAGAGAAAGTGGGAAGTATACTTGAATGCATTGCACAGGAGACCACTTCCTAAATATAACCCCAGTAGCACAGACACTGAGAGAAACTATTAATAAATGGGACCTCTGAAACTGAAAAGCTTCTGTAAAGCAATGGACACAGTCAACAAGACAAAATGGCAGCCTACAGAATGGGAAAAGACCTTCACCAATCCCACATCGGACAGAGGTCTGATCTCCAAAATATACAAAGAACTTAAGAAATTGGTCATCAAAAGAACAAATAATCCAATTTAAAAAATGGAGTATAGACCTAAACAGAGAACTCTCAACAGAGGAATCTAAAATGGCTGAAAGACACTTAAGGAAATGCTTGACATCCTTAGCCATCAGAGAAATGCAAATCAAAAGTGAGGTATGATTAGTAACTCCTATGGTATACTCATTCATTTTCCTATAAGAAAGTAATTATTGGATCCAAAGAAGGTAAGGAAAAAGAAATGTCTAATTGGTGTCAACCATTGTGCTCCTTCTGTGATTAAAAAAAAAAGACTTATTTTAAAAATGTTTTTATTTTATGTGTATTGGTGTTTTTCCTACATGTGTGCCTGTGCACAAGTGTGTAGTACCTACGGAGCCCAGAAGAGGGTGATAGAGTGTCTGGAACTGAGTTGCAAATGGTTGTTAGCAGCTTCGTGGGAGCTAGGAACTGAAACCAGGTCCCCTGCAAAAGTAATAAATACTCCTAGCCACTGAGCTGTTTCTCCAACCACTTGTTTTCTCATGTTTTAATTGAACTATATTGTACATCTAGGGGTACCAGCTATCAATGCACAGCTTCATTAAGGATGAAGCCATCCATCACCGATGGACAGCCACAAGTGGACACAGCTGTGTAACTGCCATCCACAGCCAGACTTAGATATCATCTGGGGAGCTCTCATGCTCTGCACTTGCTTTTCAGTAAGGACTCAGATTCTTAGTTCTTTACTAAACCGTCAGTCACAAATCACAGGAGAAAGGACGGTGGGAGAGAGATGAGAAACGGGCTATAGGGTGTGCTTGTCCCCTGAGCACCATGGTCCAGGAGCTGCCCCCAAAGGACCATCACCTCGTCAGCTTCCATGGCGGTAAGGGGTCAGCCCTTGACCTTCTATGGTTCCCTACTGCAACTTTGGAAGCTATCAGTTGGGGCTCTTGCTCCACTCTGGGTCTAGCTTCATCTTCATTTACATGGGATTGGTCCTAAGAGTCATCCGTACAAAAACTAAACAGAGGCAGAGGTTTCTTTTTTAAGGATGTCTCAGGGAACCACGGTTTGCAGTATTTAGGGAGGAATCTTTTTTTTTTTTTTTTTTTTGATTTTTCGAGACAGGGTTTCTCCGTAGCTTTTGGTTCCTGTCCTGGAACTAGCTCTTGTAGACCAGGCTGGCCTTGAACTCACAGAGATCTGCCTGCCTTTGCCTCCCGAGTGCTGGGATTAAAGGCATGCGCCACCACCGCCCAGCTAGGGAGGAATCTTGTCTAACAAGAAGAGAGTGAGGTACCCAAAGGTTCCCAACATCCACTGGGCAGGAATCAACATTTTACACTCGCATCGAAAAAGCACTTGGAGGTCTCTGCATGTGGCCCAAACTGTAACTTCTAACCAAAACAGTTCCTACCCATTTTAGGTCACCTGAAGCCCAGGATCTCTTGACTATTGTTTCAGGGACTTTACCAGGTTTTATTTGTTTCAGACAAAAGATTACCGTTAGGCTCTTTCCTCATCTGGCAGGAGAAATTGACAGTGTTCTTCTGTGATCACCTCTTGAGAAGGACACAAGTTCCGGTCCCACAAAACACCAGGCCGTTCTTAACCTCTCTGTATGTAACAGCTGACTTCCCCCTTTTCCTGACCTATGCGGTTGCTAGTTGTGTGATCACAAAGTCTATTTCCAGGCTTAGATTTAGGATCAATTAAAGATGCCATCTCTATCCACCGGTCCCTCCAGGAGAGAGCAATTTCACCGGGTGATGCTGCCAACCAGGGAAAGGGTGCGAGCAGGTAGGAGGAGAAAGATGGATGGAAAGCTCAGCAAATCGCAGGAGGCTTTGTCTTCTTGCCCCTTGAAAAAGCCTTATTAAGAATCACTCAGTAGACATTTCTTATACCAAACTGTTCTTGTTAAAGTTATCAGAAAAAAAACAACTACAAGTGGGTGCTTTTCAGTCGGAGTTTAAGCCCATCTCCACAGGGGCCTGGGGAGGCTGCCAGGTGCTTTTGGTAAAGGACATAAATGGTCTAGTGCGCACATATTGTGGGCACACTTTAGCTATTCAAAGCCAGATGGAGGAAATAGAGGAGTGGGGTAGGGGAGGGATGGGATTTAGAGCATAAAAAAAAAGAGGCAAAATGTCCCCAAACTCTTTGCTGTGGCTCTTCATGGCTTGAAAGCCCACATTGTGTGAAGCAGCAAATCAAAATAAGGTTATTCAGCAATCAGAGACTGCATCAAAAATACGAAATTGTTCTCTTCTAGCTGGCTCATACTGCTGAAAAAAGCCTCTTCATTAACTACTGTGGTTTATTGTCCTAGGGGGCCACGGTCACATAATTTAAAAAATTTTTCTAACTTGTCAACTAATTTTGCAAAGTCCAATAAATAGAGATGAATTCTCAGACCTAATTTGATGTTAAAAAAAAAAAGTCCTCCAGCCAGCGGACTCTTAAGTGTCTATGTATTCTGTGGGAGAGCTGCCCTCCCTTCTCTGGGGGACAGCTCCCCTCTGGGTCCCTGTCCCCAATCCAGCCCCTTCACCTCTGTCTATTCTCCTTGCATAAGAGCCTCACAATAAATAGGCAACTCTGTTTTTTAAGAAAGGAAGCAGAGGGCAGTATTGAGAAAGAGAATTAGAGGTCAAATGGGGCCCTTGGAGGAAAAGGAATTCAACGACTAATATAACTCAATGGCATTCTCTTTGCAGCAGAGAGTAATGAACTTTGTACTTAGCTAGCCGCAGTTCCCCTCACGTCCTCAACTCATCTGAGACCATTTTCCAAGAATAAAGAAAGCCATGTGGGTCTCAGCACCATCTATGAGCAGTGCAAACCTCCGTCTGGCTTTTCTGCTGGATTTTTGTGCTGGGAACGCAAAAGCTCCTCCCTTTGTCTCCCTCCTGCTTCCTTGGGTGGCATTCTTTTGTAGAAAGAAATGGAAAAGTTGATGGCTTGCCACCCATATGGAAAAGGTAAATTTTGCCTGAAAAATATATGAGTGCCATAATTTGGTATAATCTTCCATGTGCAAATGTCCTCAGATGTCCCCGAATAACAGAGTGTATATGAAACACCCAAATATTTATCCCAAAGTTGGCTGAAAGTATAATGTAAGAAACTACAAGATCTCTTTTTCTTGTTTCTTCTGTGTTAATACAGGTGCCTTGCCAGTCATCGTAATTTTCATGTGCTATGTTACCATCTATAAATCACTTCATTCCAGATAAAAGGCGTGTTTCCTTCAGCAAGAGTCGGTCTCCAGGACACACAAGCTAGAGGGTGACACTTCTGCTCCCTCATGGCTCGGGATTTTCTTTTGTTTTATGTATTCCAAGGTAATGTTATTTGGCATTTATTTTGGTTAGATACTTGGAGTGGGATACCTGAAACCCTCGAGTGTTGTGTGTTTGGAAGAACACATGCTGACACGAATTACATCTGGGAGAAACAAGCCGTGGTTGGATTTCCGGAGTGAACTTGATGTATTCATAAGTCCAAAGTTAGAAACTCTCATCATCCAACCTTCTGAGATATCCTTGGAATATCATTGTGCATTTGTACTCCAGGAGATTAATCTCTCAAAGTTCTAACACGGTTGCAAACATATTTATTCCTCACTCATCTGAAAGTTTATTCCAAATCAGCAAACATTGTGAGACTTCACAGATCCTACCTAGTAAGTGGTTATTAATTGGATTTATTATAGGATGCAATTTGCATGGACTATTTGGTTACTAGATTCTTGAACATTCTTTTTTTTTTTTTTGGTTTTTCGAGACAGGGTTTCTCTGTGGTTTTGGAGCCTGTCCTGGAACTAGCTCTTGTAGACTAGGCTGGTCTCGAACTCTCAAAGATCCGCCTGCCTCTGCCTCTGCCTCTGCCTCCCAAGTGCTGGGATTAAAGGCGTGCGCTACCACCGCCCGGCTTGAACATTCTTATAATATGTATCCATGATCATTCAGTTGTTAGGAGTGAAATCAAGATAGAGGTCCCTTTTTTGTAACATCAGAGACCCACTTCTAAGGTGACTTCAGGTCAGATTCCTAAAGAGGCTCTGGTTTGATGAAGCCACAGTGAAATTCTGAAAGAGTTTATTCAAGGGCTCCCGGATGTCTCCTGGAGATGTCATCTGAGATTTATACCTCTGATTTCTCCAGCACCCCTGGGCTCCATTTGACACCCCCACCCACCTCCTTACTGTTGAATCTGAAAGTCCCAGCCTGGAGGCACCTTGCCCGTTCACTTCCTCTAGCGGGCAAAAATAACAAGATTTACAAAGAAGAATGTGTGCTATCAGGCTCGAGTTTCCAGACCATGCAGGAACAGTGCTCTGGTTCATGGAAGTCCAGAAGGACCACATAGAGATTAGCTTGCTTATATAACAGGAATAATCAGTGTATGGCTCTCCCTCCAAACTGCCAGCATATAATGTTCTGCAGAGCAGTGAAGCCTCCTGGTACCCCTATCATAGGTTAAGGAGGTCCAGAATAGAATAAATAACCAGCATAATTGCTGATATTCATTGAGCACTTAGCCATTTGTCTTGTATCATGCTAAGGTCATGTCTTAGTTGGGGTTTCTATTGCTATGAGGAAACACCATGACCATGGCAACTCTTATAAAGAAAAACATTTAACTGGGGTGGCTGTCTTACAGTTCAGAGGTTCAGTCCATTATCATCATGGTGGGACATGGTACCCGTGCAAGCAGACATGGTGCTGGAGAAGGAGCAGAGAGTCCTACATTCTGTAGGCAACAGGAAGTAGTCTGTGATACTGGGTGGTATCTTGAGCATAGGAGACCTCAAAGCCCTCCCCACAGTGACACACTTCCTCTGACAAGGCCACATCCCCTAATAGAGTGCCATTCTACAACTACATTTAAACTACCACAGGTCCTTTCAGTAATTATTATTTCAAGTGGAGAATGTTGTAATAGGAGCGGCGGGCTATGTTCCTGGCACTTGGCCGCCCACACGGCTAGCTTATGCCCTGAAATAATTACACGGAGACTGTATTCTTTTAAACACTGCCTGGCCCATTAGTTCCAGCCTCTGATTGGCTAGCTCTTACATATTGATCTAACCCATTATTAATAATCTGTGTAGCCCACGAGGTGGCTTACCAGGGAAGATCTTAACCTGCGGCTGTGTCGCGTGGGAGAATCATGGCGACTCACTGATTCGGCTTCTTTCTCCCAGTATTCTGTTCTGTCTACTCCGCTTACCTAATTTTCTGTCCTATTAGGGTCAAGCAGTCTCTTTATTTAACCAATGAAATTAATATAAAACAGAAGACTCTCCCCCATCAGGAGAAACCAGGGCAGGGGATTTAAAATGACTCGTACTGATTAAATAGTATGATGATTCAAATGCGTGGAAAATGCTTTGCAACTCCTTCCAGAGATGGAATCCAATTCTATTCTCTTTGTTTGAGCTGACAGTAGAGACCACATCCTAATGAACATGACGCCATTTGAGGGATGTGAAGCTCTCTAGACTAAAATTCAAAACATCTCCCTATCTTAGTACGTGCTCTCATGGATTTCTCCCTCTCGGGGATGTATGCAGCCTTGCAGTGCTCTCGGGGATGTATGCAGCCTTGCAGTGCCATGGCCAAGCCATCGGAAGACAGAATCTGAAGGCAGCCATCACACTCTACCATTCTGCCCTTCCTGAGAGCAAAGGAGGCTACTGGAGGAGTTGCGGGTCTGACAATCTGCGCATACTTGATGAATGTCTCACTGAAACTGCGGAAGAGCAGAGTCTATTTCTGGAACCTCAGCAGTCCAGTGATAGCACTATGCACATCAGCTACCTAGGGTCACTCATTTCCTCAGAGATTCCGAATTGGTGCTGGTTGAGATCTTTTGTCTGAGCCTTCCTTTCCAAGGCTCCAGACAGAGTTACCTTTACCTGTCAACACATTACCTCAGGCAGGGCTGTTGTATCATCAGTCAGATCATAGCTTCTCTTAGGGTTGTTTCTGTCCTGAGGATACCCCGCAGTTACCACCACATTGGATACAATGTCAGTCTATAAGTCTAAAACATGAATTATCTGTTTTATCCTCTATCGCATTGGGGGTATAAGTAAAAGACAAGCAATTCACCTCTTTGACTGGACTACTTTGGCGAGAGGTTGTCTCCCATGAGAACTGTTAAGACTCATTTTTTAGAACATTTTTTCCCCTGTGGCCATCTTATTATTACAATTAATTTTTATGGCCACAACACTCAGCCGAGTCAATGACAGCTCTAGACTCTCCTATACATGCAGTTAGGAGTGTTAGTCTTCCTTAGAAACTGTTAGGCAGCTTTCAATAAGTAACCATTATCTCATGGGGTATAGGAAATATACTTCCCCCAATACCTACATTTTAGTACCAAGGGACTTAGTATATGCTCTATCCAAGGAGTCAGGAAGTCCTTGGTGATAGGCTTCCTAATTACTTAGTGCTAAAGGAGAACGGCAGTGTATTGAGATTTTCATCACTGGGACAAATAGTAGAGAAAAGCATGTTAAAGGAGGAAGGGTTTATGTTGCTCATGGTTTCAGGGGCCATAAGCCATCAGGGGTCATAAGCTGTGGCTGGATGGTTATACTGTTTCTCGGTGGTAAATTAGAACATCAAGGCTGAAATGGGTTGAGAGGTGAGGCTGCTCAGTTCACAGTGACCATGGAATAGTGAGCAAGGCTCAGGCCACAGCAAGGAATAGAGAGCGAGGCTCAGGCCATGGCAAGAAACAGGCCCAAGGACACATCCCCAGCTAGGACTGGGACCTCCCCCAAACAGTACCGCCAACTGGGGACCAAACCTTTAATACTTAAGCCTGTCTTGATATTTTGTATTTAAACATGACCATAAGGATACGCAAAAGAGAAGGGAGAAGAGTTAACCCGACTCTGCAGTTTCAACACGTTACATCTTTTAAAGGGCTGACGCCACTACTTCTTTGCCGCCATCTTTGCGGGCTTTCTCCATAGCAGTCACGTGACTCCTCTGCCTGCACTCTAGGTAGAATTAGCTTCCCCTAAGTAACACAAAGCTTTTCACTCCTGAGCCTGGCCTTGCTTATCTCCCCTAATTACTCCCACGGTTTCTACTCTAGTAACACCTGACAACCATTCCTTCCGGCTTCACACCCCTTTCCAACTCAGGCAATTCTTACTGGTTAGGGACTCAGTAGGTGGCCTGTGATCTGGGATGTCACCCCCTTACCCAACCTGGTCTCTGCTCTTGACCCTCTCCACTGTGGGAGTTGACCCCCCCCACTCCATGCCCCAGTTATTCTGAAGAGAGCCCATGCTGTTCTGGTGGTCTCGGTTGAACGCTTCCTTCCCATTTGTAATAAACTCACAGACCTCGTCAGAGACGTTTCTGCGTGCTGTGGATGGCAGTCCATGCAGACACTCAGAACTGTCAAAGCACAGGCAGGAAGGGTGTCTGTCAGTGGCGTCCTGAGCCACAGATGGGGGTCCCTGTGTGACACCCACAGCCTCCAAGACGAAGATCCATGGAGAACTGGGGCAGAAAGCTTGTGAGATCCAGAGACTGGGAGAACTGGCGGGAAATGGCGTCTTCTAGACATGACAGGACCCCTGCACGTGGCGTTATGGCAGATGATGTGGGCTGTATAACGCCTGCATAAGCCAGTCAGCCTTCCAACACAGATGAGGAGTGGCATGTGAACCCCATCTCCTAGATGAGGGGCTCTTGTTAGCCTCTGAGGAAAGAAGACAGATTTTCTCTGAGGATGTCGTCCCTGGTTGATAGGTCTAGTGGATGATAACAAACCCACACTCTATTCAAGCAGTACAAATTGGACTCGGTGAGTTATTTAACAAAGGGGGGGTGTGAAGTCAGGAAGTGGTGCCGAGGTTGGGATAGGTCTGGGAGGAGCTATGGGAGGAGTAGCTGTGAATTTGATCAAAATACATTGTATGCATTATGAAACTATCAAAGAATTAATAAACATACTTTTTTTTTTAGGAAAAGAGATCATGTGTGCAAAGTTCTCCACCTTACTCTTGTCACAGTGCTCATGTATGGCCATTGTTGTTGTCACTACCTCTTGACACAGTGCTCACGTGTGGCTGTTGCCGCTGTCACTACCTCTTGACACAGTGCTCACATTTGCCTGTTGCCGTTGTTAGTGTGCAGCCAAATCAATGGTTAAGCTCTCCTATCCCTGGCAACCATGAAAGAGAGGAAGGTTGAAAGATGAGTAGAAAAAGACCGAGGGAAATCAATGAGGGCTCTTAAAAATGGGTAGGAAACCAAGCGAGCCAAAGCAATGAGACTAACAAGAACATTAAACAGAGCAAGGGAAATCTGGCAAGCCTTCCCAGTAGCCAGGCCATTCTTGCTAGGAGAGAGGCAAAGTCCCTCTAATGTGTCACTAAAGACCAGACCAGACAGGCACCCATTCGACAGATGCAAGACTAGCCATCAGCCTTCTGACTGGCTTGGGGCTTGAGCCCTCAGTTTCTTAGATTCCTTCATAAAGTATTTATAGAAGACCATGAAATACCCTTTACATCTTTCCCCATTTACTTTTTCATCCCCTCCCCCGCCACCCGGGGCAAAGTGTGTGGAATCAGTTTCACATATTAAAATTACTGAGCAAGGGGACTTTGCAAAACAAGAGTGTCTTATATTCATCAACACCACTGGGAAGAGAGAGGCAGCCCTTATACTGGGAGCCATCTTTTTAACTTACCTTCATTGTTTTTACTGGGTCTACATTGGAAATAAAAAAACAAAAATGGGGCAGAATGTTTCTGGGTATTTGTTGATTTATTCTTTGAATAAAATTGGTCAGAATACATTTTCTTAAAATAACGACCACATACAACATACAAGCTGTACTTTGTTCCCCTTGCCCCGGCTGCCTCCTCTGGCTCCTCCCCTCTCTGCCCATTTTCAACTAATAGTTCCTAGAATCCAAGGCAAACACTAAAAGAGCTGATATTACTGCTCTCCTGTATTTCATTTTTTAAAAGGCTTTTAAAATACAGCCATTTCCCCCAATTCTTTGTTGATCAGAATTCTGCCTAGAAAACATCTTTCAGAAGTATCTCTCATTATTTTTAGAATATTGGTATTGCTTTCTTTAGGTGCCTGCTCGGTGCTTTACATTGCTTTAGTATTGCCTTAAAATACTGTAATATCAAAGTAACGACTAAGTGATTAGGTTTCTGTTCACTACATGTGCAAGATCACAGGATGTGAAAAGAGGAAAGACCCATTTTATTGATGAGGAAACCAAGTCAGAACTCTACCCTGGATGGCCTCGCCCTTCATCTAAAACCTTTTCTATCATTCCTTGAATCAAGTAGCAACAGCAAACTGTTGTGTTTTATTTCCTCTGCTCTAATTCAAGACGCATAATAATAGCGAATGCGAACAACTAGCAGCCAGAGGACCCTTAATTTGCGAACTGAATTGTTCAGTAATTTTTATATCTAAACCCATTTGAGTCACAAGATCATTATCCCACATCACCCACAGAGATGTCAGTCTGCCAGGATAATCTATATGAAGTGACAGGTGACAGGCATAGGTCGGGACTCCAGATACCCACACGTTATAATGGATGGTCTCTCTGCAATCACAGCTTTCTCTCTCAGGTCCTGAGAGCATAGCGTCACCTGTTCCCCACAGCCTTGCACCTTCAGAATAGCTCATTAAGAATGGATTTTTCGCTGCATGGTGTTGCACGCCTTTAATCCCAGCACTCAGGAGGCAGAGGCAGGTGGATCTCTGTGAGTTTGAGGCCAGTCTGGTCTACGGAGTGAGTTCCAGGGCAGCCAGAGATACACAGAAAAATCCTGTCTTGAGCCCGGCCCCCCAAAAAGTGTTTTCAATCTCCTTCCTTTGGAATTATCTTAATACAACAACATTAATTTTGTAATGATGTACAGATATGAGCATTGCCACTATTTTAATATTTTCCAAACTACCCTAACATTAACAACTACTAAAAATCTGCCCCAAACTGCTGATAAAGTGATTATAAACAAGAGCACCTGCCACATTGTATAAAAAGACACAGAAGGAAAGAAATTTCACAACATCCCAACTCGCTGACCAGATCTGTGGAGCATTATATAAATGGTAGTGAATCTAAATATAACTCTTCTTGTTTTTTTCTTTTTTCAAAACACAATTTAATGAGTATCTGATATTCTGTTCTATACAACAGAAACAATTGGCCTGAGAATTTATAGAAACATCTTTCCACTGGCAAAGAGAAAGCTTCATAAAAGCCTTAAAATTACACGCTGTTTAGGAAACAATAGGGATGCGTTAGACTTTGAAAGTCATGACTAAGGGTTCTTTACAAAGACATAAACTTGAAACCGATTAATGAGAATTCTATCAGTGGCATGCTCCCATCTGCCCTTGAAAATATTAAAGAAAAAAGTGGCTCGAGCCTGTTCCTTTAATTCAGCACCCTGTCTTCTATTCTGTGGAGTATTGCTGAGCCTGGGCACTGGCCACACACCATTCACCTACATATGTGACCACAAGGACTCCTGAAAAGTGTGCTCCTTTGTGTGATGAATGTTTAAGTCATGTCATTAGTGTCCACGCACTATGTGGTAAAAAGTAAAAAGTTTGCAAACAAACAAAAGAAATCAAGACATTTATAATGTATATAATTTATATTTATAATTTCCATTTCCATCTGGACTGTTAGGAGTTCAGCAGATTTTAACAGTGTCCACCTCGGTATTTCTGATTCTAAGACTTTTTTAAGCAGTGAGGGACTAATTATGAGGAGGGTGGATGGAAGTCATAGAAAAGTCCTTTAACCCGTGTGCACAGAGCACCAACAGATTCTGGAAGCCAGCCTCGTGTGGACAAAGGTCAATGAGGGGGCCCATTATCTGTAACCTACAGGGCACTGTCAACCTAACCTCACACGACCTTCAGCTCCCCATTTTCACTTTGATTTCCTCTTGGTCTAATAGAAGCAGAGGTAGAAACAGGCAACCCACTCCTGTAACTGACCCTCTTGGTAGCCTGGGTTCTCTGTTGTCAGTGGGCACCTTAGTAACTTTCACATCGCCACGGCTTTCGCCACGGCACAGACAACCGAAGGGAGGGGAATCATTTCCATACATGAATTCGGACACTTTCAGTCAGTTGACTCCAATGGGCGGGCATGGTGGGCAGCTCTGTCCCTAGAAGCAGGACTGTCAGGTAAAGACTGTCCCCATCATGGTGAGCCCAAGAGCAGAGCGGACAGAACAAGAGGCAGCTGTAACCTCCAAAGCCCTGCCCCCGGTGATCACCCCACCAAAGCTCCTCAGCCTCCCAAAATGTCACCAAGGTCTAGGGAATAAGTGTTCAAGACATGAGCTAGTAAGAATTTTCAGAATCCAACTACGATGGGGAAAAAAGTCTAAGGTTTTTTTTTTTTTTTTTGTTTTTTTGAGGCAGGGTTTCTCTGTAGCTTTTGGAGTCTGTCCTGGAACTAGCTCTTGTAGACCAGGCTGGCCTCGAACTCACAGAGTTCAAAGAAATGTGTGGAGATCTCAGAGTACAGCTAAATTCCCGTGGGCAGAGGAGAGCAGAGGACGGTTGGAGCTGTTACCTGCTGAGCGCTGCCCAAGAGGCTGGCCCTGAGTTGCTGGGTGTGGACAATTGTCCCATCAGCCTTGCAAGGGCTGCTGGTGACAGCGAACCTGCTGCTCAGGATACTAATGAAGCAGGGTTGTTTGGTTTTGGGGGTGGGAGGTATTTTTTAAGACAAAGAACACTAAAAAGACAATTAATACAAACGAACAAGGAAGGTGATAGGGCAGGAAAACGGTTTTGAGAGAAGAGCACAGGACCACAACACTTCAGTTGTTACTAACCTAGGCAATAATTACAACTTGCTCGCGAAGATCGCGAAGCGTGAAAGGCTGTGACCGCAAGCCTTTTTCATGACAAAGGAGCTTTCCAGGATTCATTCCCCAGCCTTTCCTGTTAACAAAGTTGCCAACGAACTTTGTTCTGTGATTCTGACTAATGGCTATTGCCAACTGGAGACACAAACGGATTTCCTTCTCGTCTTATTACAGGAAGACGGATTAAGCTAAATAGCGTTGAAAGGAACAATGGCTAAACAAATGCTAAGGAGCAGAAAGGTGCGGAAAGGCAGAGAAATCGCTGGGCTGGTGAGGGAAGGACCAGGGCTTTAGTCAGTCACTTCCCACAAAGCCTCTTCTCATCTCCTCTTCATTTGTGAAAGACTGGAAGTAACAGGAACCTGGAGGACCCCTATGAGGAGGCCAAGGAAAGGCTGCATGTGGCTGCTTCCTGAAGGCTCAGAGAGAATGATGCTGCTCCCAGCATCCCATTGGGATGCTCCATTGCTGTCACAGAGCCTGCGAGCTCTGAAGGGGATGGCGCTACCTGACAGCCCCAAGGGAAAACCCAATGTGCTGAAGACAAGGGCCGCAGTAGTTGATGCTAATCAAGCAAAATCACCTAACTGCCACCTGTAATAACAAACCAGGAAACATTTTTACCTTATGGTATTAATCTCTATTTTTTAGGGCAGGGTTGTGTGACTTCTTATATGGAAATATGAACAAATGTCTATTGACCCAAGATAGGGCACTGAAGACAGATTAATTAGTGAAATTCATCAGTCCAAGCCTAGCTTGGTTACTTACAGGGAGCAGGAGTGACTCAAAGGCAGCTCTGTATCACCCAAAAGTCACCTCAGCATCTGCATCCCTGGAACTCCTTGCAGGACTCATAGGCAGCTCAGCTGGTTGGAGAGCGCTTCACCTGAGTCAACAGTTATCCTGAATTCCTTGGCCTATTACTTATGATTTTGACTACTAGGTCTGTTCATAATTTAAACGTGTCTCTTGTGTAGCTGTTTCCCCTGAGTTGACATATTCCTTCCTGGAGGGAAAAGGGAGGTTGATAGATTCCGGAAGTGAAGGGAATTTACAAGGCTCAGGAAGTAAACAAAACTTACAAGACTGAGCAAATTCCTGAAACAAGATTCACAAGGCCTTTTCCTGAGGCTATACAAGCAGTAATCAATTATCAAAGCGCTGGGTTAAGAGGGATGCTACATTTCATGATGTAAGGAGTTCACCAATGTGACTAGTAAATGTTACTTTTTAAACATGTACTTATGTGTATCATGCCCATTCAGTGCCAGCAAGGCCAGAAGAGGGTATTGGATGCCCGGAGGCCAAAAAAGGGTCATAGATCCCCCAGAACCAGAGTGATAGATGGTTGTGAGCCATCATGTAAGTGCTGAGACCCAAGCCTGGGTCTTCTGCAAGAGCGATGAGTGCTCTAAAGCGCTGAGCCATCTTTCCAAAAGTACAGGATGCTTCCTGAATCTGTCATCTGCGCAGCCGCCATGCTAACCTTCTCTCTACCATTCCAGTTCTGTGTGCTACCCAAATGAACATACATGCTTCATCAATCTGTTTCTTATTAAAATAACCAAATATTGTAGCATGGGAACCTATGATAGAAACCTACTGTTTACAGCTGTCACAGCCAAGAGGTCCCAGATTAAGGGGTCTGCAGATTAAAGGCCCTGAGGGCTATTCCATTCTCACCAGGACTCCAAGGGTGAACGGATGAAGAAGCTTCCCTTGGCTTCTTTTCTAAGGGCACTAGATACCGATACCGATTTATAAATCACCTGTAGAAGGATCCCCTCTTCATTCCATCACCCTCAGGGTTCAGTTTCTGCATGGGGGCGAGGGATGAATACAGGAAGCATTAGAATGGTGCATTTGACTTTCCCTCCACTCGCGGCTCTGGGCCTCACACATAGCTAATGGGCATTATTTGTGTCTGTCGCTGTGGAAGACTATTTGGCATGCACAGATTAGCTAATTCTCCCAAGAAGCCCGTCCCACCTTACTAGAGTCAAATACCCTCTTTTACAGAGGAGGGAACTGAGGTCTGGAGAGACTGACTAACTTTCCCGGGCCCCCACAGCCAACAGACAGAATTCAAATCCGAACAAAGAACACCATCCCTACCTTCTGTTGTCTGGAGAGCACCATGGGCTCTGGCAAATTCTGGAGCGAGCAGGAGCTGTTCTGATCACTTTGGCAAATGATCTTAATAGGGAACGTCTAGTCCAAAGTAGAGAAACTTCTCAAACATTCACACAAGTATGTGTGTACAGGACTGTTCTGGAGGTTTTGTCTTGGTGATGTATTATTCACATTATAGCGAATGAGTCAAAAAGTCAAAGGGAAGTCACCTCGAGAAGGATGCGGCCTTAAAAGAGTCAGAGCAAGCAGATCTAGCAGTAACAAACATTTGTACATGGAAAAGGTTTAAAAAAATCCTCAAGTGAGAGGTAAGAGTGAAATTCTAGCAGTTTCCTTCGTGGACGGACAGGCAGGGAGGACACGGAGGACAACGGGAGAGCACTGAGAACATTCCAGGTATGTAATGTTTGTAGGTCACGGCTCTGTCATGCTTTTTTGGCTCACATTTTATAAGTTGGTTGTAATATTTTGAACAAAGTGTAGGTCTATCTTTTAAAAAGTGACCATTGATGGGGGCTAGAGAGACGGCTCAGCGATTAAAAGCTCTGCTGTCCAGCTCACAACTGTGCACAACTCTAGTTCCAGAGGATCCAAGGCCATCTCCTGGCCTCTGCAGGCACCAGACATGTGTGCAGTGTGCTTATATACAGGCAGGAGCTTAAACCTATAAAATAAACAAATACCTAAGTAAAATAAATACCTATAAAATAAAAATAAAAAAATCTTTTTTTTTTCAAAAAAAAAAAAAACTTGCCATAGAGACTTAGCTACAAAGCAAAATGGCTGAATCAGGAGCTTCCTCTTCCTTCCCCCAACCCCAGGCATGGACGCCCACGTAAGTACCAAAGGGAAGTCATCAGTCCCAGGTGCACGGGTGTGATTAACCAGGCCTGTTTTTCTGGTCCCTCTAAACGAAAGGACTACCTGGGGCTCTGGAGCCTGGATAAATAATCCTGGCAGCACAGTGAAGCAGATGAGGAAGATGTAGGCCACCCACACAGCAATCAAGAGTTCCTCTGGGTGGGCCAGGAAACTGTAATTATCCCTGCTCCGTATCTCGCTGAACCACTAGCAGAACCACAGCAGGGGCAGCATCGGTATCAGCGTGCACCGGGCCCTCTGGCCCAGTGGACCAGTAAGACTCACTCACAGGTCAACGCCCACATGGTCTGGCTGAAGCAGTTCCAGAGGGTGCACAATTGCACACAATGGAGCAAAAACATAATTACATCGTTAAAATGGGTCACCCAATCTCCTTAGCCTGAGTGTGGAGAAGACAGACTCCTGTGACAGGGCAAGATGAACGGAGGGATCTGAGTGTGCCTGGCAGTGTCACCTAGGGGGCAAGAGACCACGGCTCCTCTTGGGCCGTGTGTGAAACCCAGATCTCTTCTTCTACAAGAAGGTCTACATTTGGGGAACCTTAGCTCTTGCTTCGGAGACACTCGCTCTCTGTTGTTCCCAGTTTGCCCAGGCATGGTCACCTGAGCCAACTGTGGCAGTCACTTCCCTCGGAGAGTTCAGAAGGGAACTAGGGAGGCCTAAGGATGAGAGCAGGGCTACCCTGGCAGAACTACACCTGCCACTCCAGAGGTAAAGGAGCCCCCACAAGTGACAGCCTCCCTTCCTCCACTGGAAGTTTGCACAGGACCCAGGCTTTGCTTGGG
>NC_022009.1:102802891-102808890 GCF_000317375.1 Microtus ochrogaster
ACTGTACTGCTCCTACTAGGAGCTCCCCAGAGAGGACAGTCTCAGATGCTCGCCGCTTTTGGAAGGTTTTGAAATAAATCATGATTCCTGACAGTACTCCCATAATGCCTTTTGCCTCACTTTGCTGTCGGTTCTCTAACTGGAGAACAGTCTGACAATTAGCACAGCCGAGGAAGGAGCAAAGTTAGCTCCTGAACCAGAGCCCTCACACACTCAAGTGTCAAGAATAACGAGCTGTTTTCTTTCCCCTATTAGAAAGCAGATAAATGTTAACAAACTGGTGTCGTTAAGGTCCGCAACAAAGCTCACAACATGTAGAATTTTTACTGTGGGTACAGTTTAGGCAAGGGGACGGAGAAAGAAAAATCAAAAAGACGAGGAAGAAGAGGGCGCATACCCCAACTCCAGCTCACGCCCAGCACCCCAATTGTGGTTCATCACCCTGAAAATCAGAAAACACCATGCCTAAGGAGGGTTAATTGCTTACTCCAGGTCCACTAGCTTCCTTGCTGTCTCTGCTGGATGCTCCTGACTTCACAGGCAGCCTTCGCTTTCAGGGGCAGATCTGTTTCTAGGCATGATTCAACGCTGCTGGTTCCCCGGATAAGTTCAGGAGTGCAGAAGAGGGCAAGGAGAAGCATTTTAATTATAAGCAATTCAGCTTGGCATACAGAACTCTCAACCTGTCCAAGTCCCAGACTTCTGACCCTCTCCAAGATGGCCATCTGCTTCTACTGTGGCAGCCTGGGGAGGGGCTGCCCATGCAAGTTCCCGCACAAAGAGAGAATCTGGGGCCAAATGCTTAGTTCTGTTGAGATGTTCCATGGCTCTGGTTTTGGAGCAGAGGAAAATGGGGTGCTGTGAGGGAGCTGACAGAACCCGAGTTCAGTCCATCTTGGTGGAATGTGGGAATTACAAAGGCTACTCTTGTTCCCCCCGCCCCTCCTGGTTTTCTGGTGCAGTTCAGGGTGGGCTGGCCGCTACAATCCTCTGAAAGGCTCTAACTGCGTTCCTCTGCTGGCTTTCCTTGAGTGACAGGCCACCCCAGAAGCCTCTCAATGCAGGCCCTGAAATGTTCAAAAGTGAGTTGGCAATGCTCTCCTTCCAGACCGCCAGGCTGGTGAAGCGGTGGGGGCGTTGTTGCTGGAGGCACAGGAAAAGGGGAGTGTGATGTCTGTTTAGTGTAGTGAGCCAACTGGCAATGTGTTCCCAGCGGTGCCCCCACAGGTCAAACGTCAGGCACAGAGGGCAGAGGCGGTGCAGCACGGGATCCAGAAGGCAGAAGGGGCTGGGTAGCAGCTGTAGCATACCATCCAGGCTGGTACAGCTATCAGGGATCCGAGGCGCCCCCCTCTGGCGAGGCAAGGGTTGGCCACTTTATCCTGTAACAGAACCTTGGTAGCCGTGGCTGGACGCTTGAGCCTCCAAGGCAATGGCACCTGGCTAATGGCTGAGAATATGTGTCCGGCAGAGAGGAACCCCTTCTTCATACTCCGTAACTATGTGCACACAGCAGTGAAGCTAAAAAGTCTGGGTTCCGCTCACTCCTCTGCTAACCGCAAAAGTGCTATGAAAGTTTCTCCGAGGCTACTGGGTATGAATGAAACACAAGAGTTTTATGGTAGGTGCAGGTTCAGGATTAGAGATGGTTTTAAAACAAGCAAGAGATTCACCCACGAGAAAGATCTTCCCTATTTGTTAAAAACAAAAACAAAATCAAAATAACAATAACAAAAAATTCACCTAGAAGGAAACTGGCACACCCAGTTATAACCGGGATTCTCATTTTATTTAAACCAAACCAAAAAACCCAGGAGCTGGGAAGCAATGTGGCATAGAGTCCCCCTTTTATCATTGTGAGGAAATACAGCTTTAAGATCAAGTCATTGAGTGAATAGAGAGTAGCTCATCTCCAGTGTGCAAGATACCAGGAACCTTTAGAGATTAGAGTATAAAACCTCGTCAGAAATAGCAGAATCCAAGTCACCCAGCTACAGATGAAAAGAAAGAGAAACGACCAGAGTGTCAGGCTCCTCAGCACACTGAGGATTTGGCTTGCTCTGCCTGCGGATCAAAGCGGTTGGTGCTGCCGGCAGTTCACTGAGCAGTGGCTGGCTTTGTCGGCAAGTGCACCATGTAATAGCTGTGGACTTGGAGGCCACGAGACACGCATCAGGGGCACAGCAAGGGACACATTCTCGCTGGTCGTTCTTTGGAAGATGTCATGGCCACGCTCCCTCCTTGAGAGCGTTAACAGCAAAGATGCAAACCACATATTTCCAAGTGGATGGCACTTCAGAGAAATAAAAGTCAAATTCAAATGGCTAGAGATAGACTAAAACACATAAAGCAAGCAGGAACAGACTGAAAACATAAATTCATAATTGCTATGAAAGCTTATAGCACTCACAGATCAAACATCAGACAGGCTACAGAGGCTTTACAGATGGCGAGAAGGGGATGAATGGAATTGTCCTAACATGTAGAGCACTTCAGAGTAACTAGGGGAAGACTTCACTCCTCGCTCTAACGAGGACAATTTACTAGACTGTATCATATGCTGGAACACAAAGTAAGCAGAGACACAACAAAGGATTTTTTGTTTGTTTGTTTTTGGAAACAGGGTTTCTCTGTAGCTTTGGAACCTGTCCTAAAACTAGTTCTTGTAGACCAGGCTGGCCTCAAACTCTGAGATCTGCCAGCCTCTGCCTCCTGAGTGCTGGGATTAAAGGCATGTGTCACCACTGCCCGGCGAAATACAGAATTTTTTGATGCAAAGGAATAAAAATATAACTGAGAAATATTTATGTTTTTAAATAAACATCTAATTAATTCAGGAAGCAAAAGAGGTTACTATGGAAATTAGAAAATACTTGAAGTGAGACCAACTTGGGGAGCCCCGCCCCTCTAAGAGGTCCATCCGCAGCGCAGCTCTGCCACCTAGGGCTCAGGGAACACAGCAGAAGATGGGGTGGGAGGACTGTAGGAGCCAGAGGACTGGGAAGTCTGCTGCGAGGCAGCCTCTCTCCTGGAGTGGCTGCAGGAGCAAGGGCAGAGCGAAGGCAACACTAAAGAGCCTGACAGTGTGCTGGTGGGAGGAGGTCCCAGCCTTAGACAAAGAACTACAGGAGGTCATGACCTCAGGGGAAGGAAAGTCAGCCTCTCCCCAGGAAGGGCCCCTTCACTAGTTATCAAATGCAGTGGTTGGTCTTGAAATCAGACACACACACACGACAGAAACAGACGCAGAGGGCTGTGTTTATGTATTTCTGTGCCGCTCACACACATACTCACACCCACACTCACACAAATAATAATCAAAGAAAAAGAGGCTACCACCATGAGTGGGGAGGATGTGGGAAGGGTTTGAAAGCAGGGAGCTGGGAAGAAGCTGTAGGGAGGAAATGGAGGGAGAAGAGGAATAATTCTATTTTAACTAAAATATGTTTTTAAAAATTAAAAGTAAATGGAATTAAAAAAAGGTAATGAAGATATAACATACAAAGATATATGTACGTAGGTAAACTTAGATGTAATTACAGATTAACATGTTAAAGGCTATATATAAATAAAATATCACTGCAGGACAATCTTTAGATATCAATGATCAGGTTTCATTTCGACAAGGTGGAAAAGAAAAGACCAAATAAAATACAAAGTAGAAAGAAGAAAATAATGAAGACAGAGCAAAAGCAAATGAAATAAAGAGAAAATAAGAAAATGAAACATCTAAGTTCATTCCTTTGAAATGGTGAACCTAAAATAAGGAGTCTCCAGCTCCATTACCAGGGAACAGGATGACGGGCAGAACACCACGGCACTAAATCTGGATGGAGTCACACCTTGAAATGAAATTTACCAAAATGGACACAAAAAGACATGAGGCCTTCAAGAGTCTAAATAAGAACTAAAAGACACAGTATATAAACTGCAACTTCCAAAAATATAAATGCATATACAGAAAACCCAATTCAGAGGAAACAATGTCAGTTTGGTAGGGGCCTGAATGAAGTACAGTCAACAGGTACAAGTTAGCTACATTTCATTGTACGACAGCACAGAACTTTAAAATGTAATATGAATTCATGATATCCATACTAAAGAACTGTAGCATAGAAATAAAAAATACAAAGTTTTGTTTATCCTGTAAGGGGAGAGTTATTAAAAGTTGTTTGGAGAAAGTAACTCCCCCAATTAGGAAATATTAATATATTATGATTTTGATGATCAGAAATAAATTAGTTCAAAATACATAAGCACATAATTGATGCTAATACATAAGTAACTCGCTTTCCTGGTGGCAGAGCTATAACATTTATATGAAATATAAGATCTCTGAAAATTTTAGAGTAGCTCAGAGTTCACTGTTTTTAAATATACAATTCCACTTTGCCAGAAAGTTACATATCCCCGAAGTGAGCAATTTTTTTTATATGATTTGATACATTTGATCCTGTCTAAAATTCCTTCCAGTTCAGCTCAGTTTATAAGCTTGGTATTATGATGAGATTTTAGTTATTTTCACTGCAGATGTTTTTTAATATTCACTGGCATTAATGTTAGCTGGATTTGATAGATTGGCATGCTATTATTAATGCAACTTTTACCCCACTTTCTCAGCTAACATGATAATTTTATATTTGGACCTATATTATTGCATCTGTTTTCAAAAGTAATTTGAGCATTAAAATATTTTCATAAACATATGACTGATAAACATACTTAAATATAATTAGCACCTCCAAGTGACCATATGTAGGTCTGGCTACACTATCTAAAAAGCATATTTAACTTAAAAAATGGCCAGGGGAGATGGATCGGTTGTTGAAGGAACATCTGAAGCAAGCATGAGGAATTGAACTTGGATCTCATTATCCATGTAAAAAGCCAGGTCCCAGGGCCTGCAATCCGTAATCCTATGGCTAAAGAAGCATTAGGAGAATCCCTGGGTCTTTCTGGCCAGCCAGTCAAGCTGTACTAGTGAGCTCCAAGTTCTGAGAGACCCTTCTACAAAATAAGATAGAGAGACACAGAGGCCTGATTTCACCTCTGGCTTTGGAAGGCTGTGCACACACCTGTACCCCCTCCCACACATGAGAAAAATAACCTGTTGCAAGAAGTCAGTATTATTGATGGACTCTTCATTTTACTCCAGAATTCAGTGTCCACTGTTTAGAAAACATAAATATTCCTGACGGACAGTTGATAACACTCCACTGACACTTGCAGGAAAACATGCCTTACGCTCTGCTTCCCAATAGGCTGCTGGGTCGGTGGTGTTTCTAAATCTCAAAATCACTTCAGATTGTAATATTTGAGTTTAAGATATGCAAACTGGCATGTTTTTTACTTCCTGTTAACTTTTTTTTTAATCAAAACATGTCAGAAGTTTAAATTTACCAAATGGCAAATTCAAAGAGTACAACGCAGTAGTTTGATAGTATAGTCAATATTACGACTACATCACCCCTAATTGCAGAGTCTTTCTGCCTTCCTCCAAAGGGACCTGCCTGCCATAGTCAGTTCCCACTGTCTTGTCCCTCTGCCCCTGCAAGTTGCTAAGCCCTTACCACCTGCACACCTCACACAAGAGTCAAGCTAGATGGCGCCTTTTGTGCTGGCTTCTTCCCGTCAAGCCTCACAGGCTACACTGCAGCATGTATCAAAATTTCACTCTTTTCTAAAATGGGTAAATGACATTGATGAACTTTTGGATCCTATCCACGTGGGGTGGTTATAGGTTAAACAGTCCTAGAAAAGTTGTGTGTGGATGTGCTTTTCTAATCACCTTGGCATACTGGATTGCTAAATCATATGGCGATTCTAATCACCTTGGCATACTGGATTGCTAAGTCATATGGCGATCCTCTTGAATTTTTTAAAAAGCCATCAAGTTATTTTCCACACCCATCTTACACTCTAAGCAGCATGAATAACTACTCACTCCCACACTGACCTACTGCTCTTTAAAAAAATGTTAATGTTAGCTGGCTGGTGCA
>NC_022009.1:102809615-102812851 GCF_000317375.1 Microtus ochrogaster
CATTTTAATTTTTTTATATTAATTCTTTAAGAATTTCATACAATGTACTTTGATCATATTTATTCCCTTCTCCTTGTTCCCAGGCCTACCTCCACCCCAACCCAATTTCATGTTCTCTCTTAATCAAACCCCTTGAGTTGTATTGTGCTGGCCAAATACTCTTGTGGGGTCTGCCCTGGCATGTGGTAAACACATCAGAGGTCGCAACAATAAAGAAAACTGACTTTGCTTCTCCTCAGAAGCTAAAGGCTGAGTGCAGACCTCCCGTCTATGCTGGGATTTTATCTGGTTTGGTTTGTACAAGCCTTGCCCTTTAACACACATTTTAAAACATCTACTGAAAGCTATCCCCCTCCCAGTGGGTGTGGTGGACAGCAGCCAGCCCACTGTCAGCAGCACACGCTCCTAATGCTCTACCTTGGTGCTGTGTGGCTGAGTTCTGCTGTCATATGGTTAGGCAGATGGAATTTATTTCCAATTGGGCAGTGCCCACGTACTCTGGGCTTCTCAGGACAGAACCCCATAGCAGCCCATCCTGGGTACTGATACACTATGGTTGGTTTTGTGTTTATATTAGGGGCAGTTTGTCCATTTCTGAAAGAAAAAACAAGGCAGATGGAATTTCATAGGGACTGCACCGATCTGGCCACTGGGTGCACTGCCACCTTGAATCTCCAGTTCCGCCTACAACACTCATTTCCATGCACCACGTCATCTTTAATGAGGTTACAGTCATGCAAATCAACACAGTCCAGGATACAAAGCCTGACATCAGCAGACCTCGGTGTTGGGTCTGTGCTGCCCTTCCTAACCTTCCATGTCACCGCGCTTCTCAGCTTAAGACTGCACCACATCCTACCTGCTGCTTTCCCTCCGCTGTATAGGACACATCTGTGAGAAGTATAAAAATACTACAAAGACTGTTGTTGCAGAAATAGTTTAATATATATTAAGAAAACCAAGTAACAAGAAAAAAATATATATTCTCTCAGCAAACGAAATGCTAAATGTGTCAATCTTTTTCACAGTAGTAATAAATTATGTACAGTGTAAGCTCCGTCCTTGTCTTATGCTGTTCTGATAAAATATGCCACATGTATTCATTGAAAAGACCAACCAGACAGACTGACACCACAATGGATAACATAGAGTTACTTTTGCTCTGAACGACGTTTTTAGTGTGAACACAGAACAGAGAGTGTAGGTGGCTAGATTAGGTGAATACCCACCCGGAAAAACGAGGCTTCCCATGTGCAGGCTTTCTGACCTTTCAGCCAGTGTATATTTAAACACACACACAAATGTCTGCAAGGAACGAGGCTGCAGGTACAAAAGTAAGAGAAAGGAGACAACAGCCTCAACCTCGCTTCTTTCTAACAAACCCTTTGACACTTACCTGGGGGACAGAGAAATGAGCTAGGTTTAAGAAGTGATTCATTGCAAGGAATGCAGAGGAATCTTCAATAAAGGGACATTCGTTACCAACAACAGCTGCAGTTTATGTCACACGGTACTTAATCCTGAAATCTTCCCTCTGACTTTCTGCCTCCATCTATAATCCCAAATCAAGGGGACCTTTAGGCTGCTATGTAGAGGCAGCCAATGAACAACAGAACATTGCTACCTAGAAAGAAGACATAGCAGTATTGACTCAAGTCAAAATTGATTTATCTCCATGCGAGCTCAGAATGACAGAAACTCACCTACAATCTTACATTAAGAAAACTATAACCCCCAAATTTCAAAATAAAGACTCAGATTAAAAACCCAAACCACCCTTGGTGTTGCCAGGCAGCAGTAATCTGCAAATGCCATCAAGATCATCAGGAGAGCAGTGTCTTCACTTGCTCAGGCGACCTGTGTAGGATGCTCTCCGGATCTTTGTAAGCGTTGACGGGATTCATCACGGCTGCATGAACTTCCTCATAGGCTCTGCAGACCAGCTCAGTAGACTGCTTTATGATCTGCTCCCTGTTGATGAGCAAACAAAGCCAGAACATGACATGACCCCAGGGACTCTAAGATCACACATCTGAATGACATCTGAATGATGCGTTTCATCTCCATGCTGAGCAGTTCCTACTGATGAGGTGAGTAACTACTGCTTACTAACATCTTCCTCATTAACATGCAGCCTCCAAAAGTCAGGGGCTGAGCTTCACCTGCCGCTTGGCCATCACGACTAAAACAGCACCTCACATACAAAGATTCCTTGACTCAGGGTGGGCTTACATCTTGATGAATCAAGCCAAAACCATGGGAGAAGAAAAAAGCATTTAACATCCTCAGCCTACCAAACAGTGCAACCCAGAATACCTTAAATGTGTTCAGAACACTTAACCTCAGCTTAGAGTTGGGTCAAACCATCTGATAAAGGCAGTAAGAAATTATTCTAGTTGTCATACATGTCTATGCAATGAAGTTGCCAATAATAGATGATAATTCTTTAAGCTGTCTTTTTGGGATCTATGTTCTTCTCTATAATAATGCCCAAAATAATTTGTAAGACGATCTACAGACACGAGTCTGTGATTTGTAAGTGCAGTATGTGGATGGGAGCAGGAGAGGAGTCCATTCCGAGATGTTGGGTCACAGTACCTGGGTTCGGATCTATCCTTATTAAGTTAAAGGAACTTGATAATTTTTCAAGAATTGCTAAATATTGCAAAATAAGAGCAGAGAGAAGGAAAGCACGTTGAACAAATGCTCTGAACACAGTTCAGTGATGTTTACTTTCTGCTAGGAAGGCAGGTGCCAGAAGATTGACGGAGAGCAAATAAGGCTCAGCAGTTAAGACTACTTGTTCTGCCATCAAGAGGATCCAACAGCCATGTAAACTGCCTAGAACCCTAACCCCAAGACAACAGGATTTGGGGGACTTGATGGCTACAAGGTTCAGCATGGAAACGTAAGCTCCAGGTTCAGGGAGAGACCATGCCTCATGGGAATAAGCAAAGAATGACAGAGGAAGAAACTCCACCTTCACACCTAGATGCACACATACAGATAAACCCTAAGAAATAAGGAAGAAACTGGTTGGGAATCTACTTAGTCACATGAGACTTCATGTGCTCTTCTGTCTGGTGAATTATCCTGTAGTTACTGACCTTCACAACAAGTGTATCAAAATAATATAAAAACTATTCTTCAAAGCCGGGCGATGGTGGCGCACGCCTTTAATCCCAGCACTCGGGAGGCAGAGGCAGGTGGATCTCTGTGAGTTCGAGACCAGCCTG
>NC_022009.1:102813406-102815808 GCF_000317375.1 Microtus ochrogaster
ACTCACAGAGATCCGCCTGCCTCTGCCTCCCAAGTGCTGGGATTAAAGGCGTGCGCCATCACCGCCCGGCTTTAATTTTAGTTTTTAAGTCATTATAAAAAAATTAGTAAAACCGAGTTGAAATTTGTGCCCTGTTTCTAAGCTAAATTAGTTTACAAATGTCAATAATTAACAGTTGAAAAGCAGAACAAAGGTAAAACACAGATAATTAAATAAAACCTGGCCAAAAGACCTTACAAGACTGTAACTGGTTCTGAGTGTTGGAATGTGATAGCTGTTCCCTGTTTAAGAGGCCACTGAGATACAGAAGAAATTAAAACTGAACACGGACTGTGGAAGACAGAGAGAGCAGAGGTGGTGGATCAACACAGTCTTGGAAGCAGTCAGACAGTGGAGGGAGGAAAGGCAGGGTTCCTTCTCCCTGCCAGCTCAGCCACAGCCTGAGGAGAGCCAGAAGTGGGGATTCCCTGCAGTGAGCCACGTCTAACCCTCAGTTGAGACTCATGAACTCTGACAGTGTGGGAGGTGGGATCTCCACCAAGTCCACACATTCGCTTTCATTAAATGTTTCCCGGGGAAGTCTACATGGCATGGTAGAGAAAAAACAATACTGGGAAGGAATTCTAAAGCCTGGAACTCAGGTTAAGGATGTAGCACTCACTACAGTTACCTTGACTGTATTCTATATGTCCGTACAAAGCACTGAGTAGATGAATCTTTGTAGAACATCTTCAGCGTTTAAACTATACGATTCAGTCGACAAATGAGAGCTTTTTAATGAGCTTGTCTTAAAAAACCCTATATATTCATCTTAGTGCACACACACACACATACACACACACACATACACACACCATTCTACACAGAGGAAATGCGCTCCTAAATAGGCTGTTGGCTCTCTGCATGTTAGCTGTCACTTAGGCAGTGCTCAAACGACTTTGCCTCTATTTCATTTTGAATTCTCTACTATCTCTCTCTCTCTCTCTCTCTTTTTTTTACTTCGAGTAGAAACTACCTTGCAAGCTCATCCTTTATCTTGGAAAGCCTATGTAAGTGTTTTGTCTGTGCACCATACTGTTTTTCTTCCTGCCTGGTGTCAGGTTATTGCGCTAATTAGCAGTATCATGAAATAGTTTGAAATTATGAGACTCATTACAGTGACAAACTACTGATGTCTAAAATAGAACAGCTTGAGGGACTGTGTAGTGAAATCCAAAGTGATCAAGAAATCATCTAAGTCCAGTTGTGTGCTGGGACCTTGGCTCTCTTGCAGACAAGCTTCTCAGCGGTGCTGTGGAGCAGGACTTTGAGCCTGGGCACCCACCGCCTGCATTTACATCCATCACAGTCAAGCTCACGGCTGATGGATGAAAGCTTTCTGTGGTACAAAGACTCTAAGCACCAGAGGGACTGGCAGGCTATAGTGAAATGCTTTTCCAGACCCAGTAGGCTAGTTAGCTGCTCCTAGGCAGTCAGAGTGGCCAGGGCTGCAGGCACAAATCCCGCACAAGGTCAAGGCAGCCATGCCAGTGTGGAGAGCCGAGGAGCACACCACACAAACTCCAGGGAACTCCAGGGTGACTGATGGCTGCTGGGGAAAGGAAAAGTCACTTTTCTCCAAGGTTGTGGCTCCTGAGAGGCTGCCCATCCTATATCGGATGGTCCTTCACCCAAGCACATGCAGGCAGCACTAAGTGGACTCAGTAGGTTTTTTAAAAAGAGTACATGGAGTTGGGAGGAAAACTAAGTTGAGGGATGGGGAGGAAGCAGAGAGAGGAAATAGGAGTGGCTTTGATCAAAACACATATGCATGTATGAAATTCTCAATTTTTAAAGATAATAAAATGGAGGGAAATGGTATTTTAATAAAAGGTGTAGTCATTAATAAAGTTAGGCCACTAACCACCCCATGTCTCTGTTACCATGAAATCTTGGGTTTAGTTTGGTGTTCTAATCCATCCAAGCTAATTTTCAAAAAGCAGAAACTCAACTCTTATGTGGATATAAAAATGAACACATCACAGTCTTAATTCAGGTCAACAATGAAACTCCTGATGGTAAAGCTGGTCACAGAATACTTTGTTAAACCAGACAACACATACTCAGGGTGGTGTGGCCTTAGGGCATTAATAGGTATTTCTAAAGGAAAGCTCAAATAAAACAAGTTATGTCTGAACAGGCTAATGTGCTGTGATGCAAAAAGAATCATGACCTTTGGGACTTTCTTACCAAGCACCACTACCACTTAACAAATCTACAGTTTGAGACCTTTAAGTTCCAAAGAGCAGAGCCAAGTAAAGGCTCACCTCCTCCACGGGTCTCTCCTGCGGGGCAGGTCGGCAGTCAATGACACCAAGAGACCAGTAACTCCCCAACACATCTCACAGTTAGACAGCAGCTGA
>NC_022009.1:102815992-102826194 GCF_000317375.1 Microtus ochrogaster
TTTACCTAGTCACAAATGTCAAAATTTCAAAACTCTTAATACAGACCACTACAGAAGTGCACAGAGAAATCATTCTCATTAAAATCTGCTCATGCAAATTGATTGTATTTTAAACAGTTATATACAGCACTGAGCTAGCAAATGAACCGCTTGCTTCTAGAATCAGGGAGCTTGTTAACCAGCACTTAGGATTCTCGTTGCCTAACAACCTGGCGCATCTTCAGCATTACCATAAACCTACTGTTCCTAAAAATAGCTTCTTTCTACACGCAGGTTCTGAGATCAGTAAGCGTGAGCTTTGGCAAGGCACAACCACGTGCACACCAGGAGAAGGCTTGCCCAGTTAAGGGCTGGGAAGATAAAACATCGAGGAATCATGAGTGTTGGTGTGTGCAGCTTTAGCGTTGCTGGTTTGGTTTTGTGTTTAGCTCTGGCTGGCCTGGAACTTGTTATTTAGACCAGGATAGCCAGGAGCCCGCAGAGATCTGAGTATCTTGGCCTCCTGTGTCACCATCCCTGGCTCCATGAAGTACTCCATGCTCTTCAGTGTTACTCTTAGAAAAACGCACCCTTTATGAACTGATGCTATTATCACCGGGAAGTGTTTCTGTTTCTCACGTTAGCACCTCGTCTAATTCCTCTGGTGTTGACACAGCTATCTCAGCATTATTGTGATTAGTGCTGCCTGGCTTCTATCGTCCTTTTAACTGTACACTGTCTTCTGCTCTCAGGCACCTGAGCCATGTTGTAAGTCAGTCTAAGGTATTACTGCCTTTCTATGGGAGCACACCGCCTTCTACATTCTACAGCTACCTGCCAGGCTGCACGTCCGTCTATTGTCGTGCTGGTTTTTCCATTTGCATTTCTCTCCTTCTTTCCTTGTCTGCTTCAGAGACTGCTGGACAGTTTCCTGTGTACCCTCCAACAGCACTGCACACCCCACCTCACAACAGTACTGCACACCCCACCTCACAACAGTACTGCACACCCCACCTCACAACAGCACTGCACACCCCACCTCACAACAGTACACTCCTACTGCCCTTGGAATCAGTGGTTCACATGGATTGCGACCTCTTTTGGGGTCAAACAATCCTCTCACAGGGGTCACTTAAGCCCACCAGAAAACACAGATATTTACATTATAATTTATTACAGCAGCACAATTACAGTGACGAGGCAGCTAGGAAATAATTTTATGGTGGGGGTCACCTCAACCCGAGGAACTGGCATCGGGAAGGCTGGGAGCCACTGCTCTAGGTGCTCCTTTAATGTCCACAATTCACTTCCATGTTTAGCCTGTCTTCATTCTTCATTACTCTGAGGTTACTTTCCTTCATCCTGAAGAATTCCCTTTATCATCTGCTACAGTGCAATATGCTGGTGTTTATGTAGATGGTAAGATGTATTAATTTTGCTATTAGCTTTCAAGGATTTTTTTCCTTTGGTATAATTTTTGGTTTACTGGGGCTAGGAATTGAAGCCAGGGCTGCAAACACCCTAAGTAAACTCTCCCATGTAGACACTGTTGTAGTTCAGTGTGCTACCAACACCCCACTATCTTGCAGCTGTATTGTTTCCAACACAGAGTCAGCTCCTATGAGCACCAACTCATCCCCCTGGCTGCTCTAGACGGTGCTGTTTACATCAGCTTTTGATGCCCTGTGCATTCTGCTCGGGCTCAGTTAGCTTATTGGGGATGAGGATTCCCATTTGACATCACATCTGGAGAAAGTTTTCCTTCCATTAAATGTTTTTCTCCAATAACGAGACACTCCTATCACATATAATTGAGTGTACACACATGTATGTGTGCTTCCTTCCCTCTTTAGCTGGGTGCGGTTTCCCTCAGGAAGGACGAAGGCTTCCTTTTACACTCTGGACTTTCCAGGGTAAGAGCAGCAGCCTCAGGGAAGTGTCCCTCTTTACTTTCTCAGCATATTGAAGCTTTCTCTTAATGCCTGGACACACTTCCAAAACCTGCCATAAGTATCCGCTAGTTCTGTAAGCACTGTCTGTGGGTCTGTCTCTATTAATGGATCTCTTTTCTCCTTTGGGTTCACATTTTCCTGCTCCTAAGCAGTCCTGGGGTGTTCCCCCAACTGGGGACTCACGCCTCTATGTACGGCACCAGCAGGCATCCTTCAGAAGCCAAACTGTGTTTGGAAGGTAGAGCACTGAGTTGGAGATTAGTGTGGTATTTAGCGTGAGTCTCCACCAGCCCATCTGTACCTTGCTTTGAAGGTTTGGGCTCTCTGAGGTCTCTAGGATGTTGTCCAGGTTACAGCTGCTTTTCAGTTTAAAGGTCACCAGTTTAAAGGTCACCAGTAGTTATTCTTTCACTAATGTTTCTTTTCCTTTTCTTAATTAAAAACTTGTTTCAGTTTTGTTTATCTATGTTTAGTTTTGATTACACAGATAATGAATACAAGTGCTACTCAAATCTTCCTTAAATCAAACAAAACAATTATTTCACTGAAACTGTGTTTTTACTTTTAATATAAGAAAAAAAAATGGAAGGAAGAAATTGACCCTAGAGAAATAGTTCTTCAGCCACATAGCCTTTCCTCACACTCGTCTGGAAGCACGCACACTCTGTCCTCTTGTCAAGCCCTATGAACTCTACTCTGATGCTGACATGGCCATAACTGCAGACTCTGTGGTGCACAAGGTGAACCCTGGGCACTGGCGGCAAAGAAAACAGTGCCTTTCTAATTTATTCCACAGAAAAAGGAAAAACTCTTTAAAACCACTTAATTTCTCTATTTCTTTCTTCGTTTTCTTGACAGCCTTACTTCCTAGTCCCTTAAATATGTTCAATATTTTCCTTTACGACTGGATGTCCAATCAAAACTCTCCTTTGAAAGCCAAATCTTAAGACAAAAAAACAAACAAACAAAACAACAACAACCCGAGAGTGGAGCACTGTACAATCACAACTCAGAACAGCACCAGCAGGGGGGGGGGCAGGCAGGGGTGCGGAGGATGCTCACTTTACACAGACCCCTTGAAGGGCAGGGGCTAAGGGCATAAGGTTGTATATGTAGTTACTTTTGCCTAAAGTGAGTATCATTTTGGAAAGACTCACAGTTTAACTAGATAAAAGTTATCTGTTCCTACTTCAAGTACTATATAAATAAGATCAAATATAGACTGCAATGGATATGAGAAAAGCCTATTTTTGAAGGAAAAGAAACGCTACCAGCTAAAAACAGAAAGATGTCTAATTAGCATACACACTTCAGTGCTGACTCTGTTCGCTGCTCTCTATGATCTAAATGTTAGAGAACAGGACAGGCAGGATGGTCAGCCAACAGCAGTGCCTCTGCCAAGTCACAATCTGACTTTAATCCCTGAGGCTCACCGAAGTGCAAGGACACAATCCCACTCCCTCAAGCATCTTCTGACTTCCACAAGTGCATTGTGGCATGCATATGCCACACACACACCCCAAATGTTATAAAAGTTTAAAAAGTAAACAAACTGAAAATATTTAAACAAAAACTGATAACATGATTTTAAGATAGCAATGCTATTTTTTAATTTTTTTTCTTAGAAACACAACTTGAGGTACAATACACTGTTTCTTTAAGAACTCTCAGGTGCTTAAACTCAGTTACAGGATAATAAAATAATATCACCAAACACATTAAATTTATTACTTAAAAGTCACAAAATATGAGAAATTCTTCAACCTGAATGCAAGAGGGCTAAGTTCTTTCCATGAAGCCTATTCTGATGCTTCTGGCTCTCATTTCCAGCTGCTAGATTTGGTTCCTGTTCCCCAACCGTGCAGAGGACTGTGATCCTCTAAATAAATAACCCTTTATTCTATGTAATTCTGAACTAGTGTGGGATTATTCTATAACTTCCATCATCAGAAGATTACATATTAATGAGAAGGAGGGAAATATGAGTAAGGAATAAGTATTGCCAAGGTTGATTCCCTGGGGTGCAAAGGCAGGAAAAACACTGAAAACTGCTCTTCATAGCGAATGTCTATCTGAAAAGGAGAACCATCTGCTATTTAAAAGGTTCCGATTCTCTCCCGCCTCCCTCTGAGCAGCACTTACTTCACTGTGGCGCTGAGGAGGAAGTTCAGCTGCGGCATCAGAAGGTGGTCTGGGGCTGAGAGGTAGCGGTCAAACTGAGCCTGAGAGAAGAAGGAGAGATGTGTGAACCCGCTAAGGAGCCACTGAACAGCCACTTCTGGGGAGTGTTAAAACTTCAGACTCCGGCCCCCAAACACAACTGTCCAGGGATTTTTGTTCAAATGAGCACTTCCTATCACAGAAACACCCTAAAACTGCCTATACTAACTTATTTAGAAAGGTTGGCAAGGGATAGTGGGTAGTCAAAGAGTGTGTGTGCATGTTACTGTGTGCACGTGTTTGTGGGTGCCTGTGTGCACGTGTGCATGTGTATTCAGAGGATGGAGGGCAAGGCTGGGCATTCATCTTTTCCCACCAAGACACTGTCTCTAGTAGCCTAGAATGCACCAAGTGGGCTAGAATGGCCAGTGAGCCCCATGGGTCCTCTCTCTCTCCCCCTCCTCCTCCCAGCACTGGGATTACAGGCATGTACCAACATACCTGGGAACCAACCCAGGCTCTCAGGCTTATGGAGCAAGCACTTCACTGACTGAGCCAACCCCAATCTTACAAACAAATTCCTAAGAAACTTGTTTTTTTTTTTTTTTTTTTTAAAGTGAATCTGAAATTCATTCATTGTCATCAGAAATTTTAAAGATAAAATTTCCTCTGAGATTCTAGTTTGCTAGTACAATTTACACTTGGTGTATATGCTATGATTGTTATTTCTCCGTGGGATCTTTCATCATGATGCAATGTACCCTGTCCATCTCACTTAGGGTTCTAAACCATACACTGTCTAACAGCAGTCCTGGTTGTTGTGATGGTTAATTTCAATTGTCTATTTGGTAGGACCTGGAATCACCTGGAATCTCAATGATGAACTATCAAAATTAGGTTAGGTTATGGGCATGAGAAAGTTTCTCAATTGGATTAATTTTAGGAAGATCCACACTAAGGCTGGGCAATACCATTTCATGGGGTGGGGCCACATGAACTGCAGAGATGGGGTTGGATGTATATGCATTTATTGATCTCTTCTTCTGACTATGGACTGCAGTGGCCAGCTGCTTCAAAACCCCATCAGGATGGATAGACCCTTAACCGTGAGTTAAAGCAAACTCCTTCTTCCTTAACTTGATTTCATCAGAGTATTTGATCATAGCAACAGGAAAAAGAACTAAGACCGTAATATGCAGGGCATCTCTGCTATCAGAACTATTCAGCAGAGGACGTTCACTTTGTTAGGGACTATCTGAAGAACTCAGGGCAGATGGTAACTTCAGGAGGCAAGCCCCAGGCTCTGGGAGGTGACTTCCTAGATGAACAAATGAAGGAGTTATGGCAAGAGAAGTGCTGTGAAACTTGCAGAGGGGTCATCTTATGAGTGACAGGGTTATGTGACTTACATGTGGGGAGATATGCACATAACATAATGCATATCTATGATGCAGGCACAGAACAAACAGAAGACCATGCTACATGAGGTGGTGCTCATACTGAAAGGAAGGAGTAGGGTGTGTGTGTGTGTATCTGTGCGCATGCATGAGTGTATGTACATGTGTTGGAAAGTATACATGAATATATAGGTGTGTTAATGACTATGTGAATTTGAGTCTGTTTGAGTGTGTATAAATATGTATGAGTGCATGTGTGTATCATGAATGAGACTGTAACTATATGTTTGTGAGTTTGTGTATGAGTAGGAATGTGTGTATCAGTGTAAATGTGCATATGTGTGTGCTTGTGTGAATGTGTATCGGTGAGTCTATGTATGAGTGTGCTCACGTGTGTGACTGTGTCTTAGTGTACATGTTGTACAGTGTTGAGGCCTGAGCACAGGATGGTGTACATGCCAGGAAAGCATTCTACCACTGCTGCAACTGCTTCCACAAAAAGAAAGTCTAAGCTAAAGGCTTTGTGACTCTCGTGCTGAAAGTAAGACGCTATTCTAAAACAGGAATCCGAGTTCAGTTAGCATCTCAGAAAGAACAAAAAAACAAGAAACAAAGACAGGCATTTAAGCCAGGAATCACGGCCAAAGAAAGTCTGCAGCACACAGCCCAACCCCACATGTGCCACCACTCCTGTCTCCCCATCAGATCAAGAACCAAACTCTGAAAATGAGGAGATCCTAAACTGTAGTACTGTGACTTCATCAGGTCTGAGGGGCGAGGACAACCAAAGGCAGCCCTGGGCAGGGCTGATAATAGGAGCCGACAGAGCTGCAGGGCACGTCATGGGAGGAAACCTATCACCCAGGACTTCGTCACTGCACAGTAAACCACGGCCAGTAGTGCCCAAGGACATCCACCTTGAAAGGGTTTGTGATGCACTTACCATTGCAGCCTTCAGTGCCACCGAGTCTAGGTTGGGCAAATTGGCTAAAGAACCCTATGAAAAAGTTATAAAAATGGTCTGTTAGAAGATTGCCCCCTTTCAGAAAAATCGTGTAGTTGCTTCTAGAGAAGAGTTTGCTCTTCACTGAAGTAAGAGTAGGGCCATAAATGAGGGGCAAAACCACATTTATCAACAAGGGAAATACCACCACACTTGAGATTTACTCAAGCAAGAAAAGCAAGCGACATAAAACTTGGAGGACGCTGGTGAGGTGTGGAGGTTTAGGGAGCAGACAACATGAGGAACTGGCTCCCCTGTCAATCAGGTACACAGAAGGGCGGAAGCTGTGAGTTCCTTGCTTCCCGAGGCAGCTTTTTTTTTTTTTTTTTTTTTGGTTTGCTCCGCATTTATGGCCCTACTCTTACTGTGGTTAAGAGAAAATGCTTTTCTTTGGAAGCACTTACATGAGTTTCTGAACTTGGGCAATCTTCTAATCTTACTTTGTGTTAGGGTTTCCCACCTCTCCAGAACCTCTTACTGTTGGGGCTCTGTAAGATCATTTTGGCCCAGAACACTTTCCTTCACGGATCTGCTAAACTAGATGGAGGATAATTTTACTTTCATAGTAATCCATTTATTCATTCGGCTGAAGGTGAAATGGGACTGTAAAAATTCACCATGATAGCTGGGTGGTGGTGCACGCCTTTAATCCCAGCACTCAGGAGGCAGAGACAGGCAGATCTCCATGAGTTCAAGGCCAGTTTGGTCTATAGAGCAAGTTCCAGATAGGCTCCAAAGCTACACGGAGAAACCCTGTCTAAAAAGGAAAAAAAAAAAATCACCAGTATAAACGTCTTGTACACTTTATAATACTCATTTCTGTGTATTTACATCTTATGACAGTAATTCCTAAATATTGTCATTACTCCTAACAAAGAATTATCTGCATTTTCAGGCACTCTCCTGACTCATGACAGACACTGATTAGGCCTGTCTCAGCAGAGGACACGAACAGAGAGAGCTGCTAACCAGTGGCAGAGCCAAGATTAAAATCTACAGTCCATCTTAGAAGCCACCCCTGAGTGCTCACCTGCTCAGGTTTGTGTTGCTGTACAGTATTGTAAATGTAGCTCAGGCCAACTCTAGTCAAAACATAAGACGCTTGCTCGTTTATGAGAGTGTCCAAATGGGCTTCAATCTAAAATAAATACAGAAGAAAAAGCACTGTAGAAGAGAACCAACAGAGACACAGTAAAGGAAGAGCATGCTGGGGCTGTCGTCACAGCCTTCTCTTGCTGTGGCCCAGACTATGGGACCCAAGCAGCCTCCACAACAGATTTTTCTTCCTGCTGTTACTTAAGAAGTTACAACTAAAAAGGATTCTAAGACAGCCACCAGCTAAGGAATATGGATTGATTCTCAGCTATTTCAAAAGCAGAACTCAAACAAAAGTCACAATGACCGTGTAAAATAAATTACTCGGGGATAAGAAGGGCTTGAAGGCTGCTTTCTGAGCCTTCCCTCCACTGCCTGAGGAGCCCCATCTCTGAAGAACCCTGATGGGACCTGGCCCTGCAGCTGAGGAATGGGGCCCCCGAAGGAAAGCACTCCAATAGAAGAGGCTGCTCCTTCCACCTGCCTGGTCCTCCCCATTCACTCCAAAGTGTCCCCAGGTTAGCCAGTTTGCTTGCCAACGACACAGAGCACCTGCCAACTCTCATTTCTGTCACCACATGAAAGCCTTCTAGTTCAAGCGACTCCAACACCTGTATTCCTCCCACAAAAAAGCCCGCAACATTGTTCTTTTTAATGAAAATACCCAAGGAAGCACAATTAAGAGTCCTTATTTCTTGGATTTATGGAAAACCAAATATTAGTAATAATTATAATAATTTGCTTAAATACAAGCATTTAATGAAAGTGAAAAGGAAACTAGTTGATGCTAACAACCAAATTAGTGACCTGAAGGAAAAACAGAAGAGAGAGAAAGTATCAAAGAAACATGCTAAAGAGACAGAATAAATTGGAGAACAGATTCATAACATAAAATAAAACAAAGACAGGACCTGCAGAACATAAGACAGTAACACACAGAGAAATTATTTTTAGAAAAATTAATGAGTAAATGAAAGGCTTGAATCTCCAAACTGAAATTGCTCTCATTGTCTAAGATGGCAATAATAAGAGAAACGCCTACAATATTCTGGGGACGTACCTGAGCCCAAAGGAAGATCCTTACAGGCCTCTAGGTAGACAGAGCCAGTTGCTCCAAACAGGAGACTCAGATTTCCCTGGTGTTACCAGCCATGCTGGGGAAAGCTGAGGGTGAGGGGGAGGTCAGGGAGATGACGTCTGGGCATCTAGAACCCATGGTCTAACAACATAAGCTGTGTCTCTGGAGGACTCTGAGGAGCCATGGCTTCTAGCACAGCCCTTGCCTGTCTCTGACATGAGTGTCAAGAGTCCAGCTGACACATGAAGATGTGGGTGGAGAGAACAGACCCTGGACACACTAACAAACTCCACTGAACAGGTATGGGACATCGTGCTGGCAGGAAACGTGCACAACACTGTGGACAAACATCACACGGCTGACAATGCAGAATAATGGCACTGTAAAAGCATACATCTGAACCTTTCAAGAAAAGAAAGAGACAAACGGCAGAGATATCGATAAAACCATATGATGAAGTTAAGTCCGTGGAAAAAAGTTATTGAAGACAGGAAGTTTAATCACTCTCTCCGACACGGCTCAGCTAGCACAGTATCTGTGCTGACAGCGTTCACCGCAGCACGGCTCTCACTGTCCAGCTGCAGTGGGAAGATGAGGAAGTTGGGGGAGAGGCCATCACCCGTCTGGAAGCATATGTGTGGGGACCAAGAAAGCCTGGGGATCATGAGACAGGAGGATGAGGGTGTGAGGAAGGAGGGACACGGAGAGCGATGGAAGACATAAAATACGCAGAAGGAAGGTCTGAGGGGATGAAGGTCACCGGCTGGAGAGGGGGAGGGAGGGCAGTGGAGGAAGAGTGAAGGAGACCAAAAATCAAGCCTCTCTAAAATCTTAAGTGGCAATACATACAAGTATTTAGAACTACCAAGATAAGTTCAAAAAAAAAAAAAAATGAACATCCAGAGAGACAAATGGAGAGGTGGTTGAGAACTGTGCCTTTTTACAATAAACTCCAAAATTATTAAGACTTTATGATTACTGATCATTCTTAAATGTTCTCAAATGAATTAGAAATTAGAAAATTTAGATGTATCAAAGTCACTCTTCAGAAAAATGCAAGGCTACAAATCAAACTTCATTATACCCACTACCAGTCTTCAGGCTTTAGTGACAGACATTTGGGGCTCTTTGCTTTAGCCTTGTTCTCCTGAACATTGCTTCTACCAGTACTATGTCAGTATCAGAACCCAAGTATTACACCTTATGAATGGCTTTGATTTAGCCATCATACAGACTTTTGAGAGACACCAGGTGGCTTATAGGAACAGTGACTGCTAGACCAGGGCATTTTGGCTAATACTGCTTTACTCACGGACAGAATATGTCTGGTCTCTGTAACACTTGCTGCACCTGCTACATGCCCTGCAAATTACAATTACAATATAACACGACATCTGCACACAGCACTGAACACTCAAATGAATCAGAGAGCTTTCTCATACCATCCTATGCTAGAATATAATCAAGTTCTTTAACCATTTCACATTCTGACTTCTTTAAAGCTGAAAATCAGAAGTGTGTGTGTGTGTGTGTGTGTG
>NC_022009.1:102826294-102838818 GCF_000317375.1 Microtus ochrogaster
ATCCTTCAGACAAACTGCCTTAAGGAATTGATGAAGTCAGGCCATTAACATGTGTCAAAAGTTAGTAACTTAGAGCTATCACACTGAAAAAGCAGGCTCATAGAGAAGCCACTCCCTAGCAAAGTTTACCTGAAACTGAAGCATCTCCAGGCGCCTGTCTGTGAATTCAAACAGAGCCAATGTCGTCTTCATCATGTACAGTGAGTTAACCATGAACGTGGCCATGTCAGCTGTGCCTAAATTGCTGGCTGATACCGTGCACATCTGGAGGAGAGGATCTAAGACACATGACAAAACCTGTAAATGAAAAGGATATGGATTCTTATTTCCTAATCAGGATATAGTCCTGGGGTTATAGCCTTTCAGAATTAAATACCAAGCTAACTGGAAGACAGCCAACTTATAAAAGTCCATGAGGTCAAGATTTAATAACAAAACCAAATAGCACAAAAATGGGCATCATTGAATTCCCCTTTAAAATCAAGAACTGACTTAATATTGAAGAAACATCAACAGTAAAGGGATCATCAAAGTATACAGACACATACGCCAACATCTCACACAATGTCTAACAGAAGGTGAGCAAGCAATCAAGGAATTTACAAGCTACCTGCACGAAGTCAGCCTGCCGAGCATCCAAGGGGACAACTGAAGAATCGTGTGACGCCAGAACCTCCCGCAGCAAAGTGAGTGTCTGACTGAGGGCAGAGCTGGGTCCAAGGTCAGGTGGTGGGAGCTCAACCTGCACCAGAAGAACAGTTTACCTGCTGCGCAGGTTTTCCTCAGGAAGGTTAAAGCACACATGATAAAACACAAGGGTAACACAGCGCACATCTGATGTATTAAAAACTCACAACTTATCGCCAGTCTATTTTGAAGTACGTTGCTCAGAGTGACAAGGTTTTACCAGTCTGCCCCAGAGCTGTTATTATGACTTTCTACGTTAAAGCTCAAGAATTTATGAGAAAACTTGGTGTTTACTTGAATTGTAGAATTACATTTGTTTTATACCAAACATAACCTGGCTTTATTTTGTTCTTAGCCCAAATTATAAGAATAAAAAAATCCCCACAGCAGCAGTATCACTGAGAACTGCTGTATCTCTGAGAATCATCATCTGCTCTTATGGCTCAGTGTCTAGGAAGGGGCTCTTGACTCCCTTCTCCATCAAGGGCCCCCGGAGAATTCCAGGTTAACCCATAAGCTATGCATTTTGAAAAGTGGTTCACAGAAAATAAGTACCACTAAAATTTTGAGAGATAGGTTTAATCTTCTCACGGCTACATCCTCAGAGCATCAGAGGGACTCTGAAGGACTAGGTAGAAACCTGTATCAGCTGTTGACTTGAGCCTGAGTTACCCTGGGAAGGGAAGTCAGGCCTAATGTCACTGCTGCTTACAAGGACCACCAGAGGGCCCCTGTGAACTTCCTTTTTACTATTATTTCTTTTTAATACAAAAAAGAACTTATACAAGTTTGAGATTCTGCCTAGAAAACTTCAGAAAGGCATCAGAGTACTTTTAACTTTAACAGATACTTATTGTAAATAAAACAAGATTTGGCAATTAGAAGTCTTTACAAGACACTATAGCCTTGTGTCAGACAGAAAAAGAGGAAACTTTTAAATGTCAGGATTTATTTAAAACTTTTCATACATAAAGTTGATGAATAATTGGCATTAGTAGGAATGGCAGAGTGACTGTGAAAATATTTTCTTTTCTGAAAGTAGTATTAACAAGAAAAGTTATGAGACACATAAGCAGAAAAGAAAATGTGGTCTGTGACAGCCAAAGGGAAGGACGGAAACAATGGCACAACAGACACAACTGACTACCAAAGCACTACAGGTGAACACAGTAACTGGAAGACAACTTCACTACAGCGTTCACCAACAGATGTGAGCAGGCACAGAACAGCCACTGAACTTGAAGACGGGCAGAGAGAAAGGGAGTGAAACGAAAATGAACAGAGCCCCATGGACCAACCTCAGCTTAATCCAAAAGAAACAGAGAACAAGGAACAGGAAGTGCCTGAAGAAACAATGACAGATGACCCCTCAAATCTGCTGAACACTCATCTCAATGGCCAAATAGCTGACTGAATTCCAACATAAATCTGCCGTGGTCTCCATGGAGACAGAGCATAACTCAAAAGAGAGGGGCTCAGGAGATGGCTCAGTGGTGAGGACCACAGGCCATTCTTTCCTCAGCACCTGGATTCAACTCCCAGCGCCCACATGGTGGCTCGCAACCTTCTGTAACTCACTAGGATTAACAGCCAATGTATCACCAGAATGCACTAAATATTGCATACTTAAAGGGTTGGAAGAAGTAAAATGGCAGCCAACAATTGTATTTCTGGGAGAGGTAGTCTTCGGAATGCAGGAGAACATGATACTATCAAGACAAAAATATTTTTTTAGTAATTTTGTTTGTATTTTCTTTTCCTCTTTGTGAATGAAAAGCTAACTTCATGAAGACAAACTACATGCGATAATACCAGCACAAGGAAGAGAGCTGTAGAGGAGGGGGAAGTAAAGGACAGAACGGAGAGACAGGATGAAGACTCAAAACATAGAAAACAGAGCAAAAGAAACAAATTCTACTCTCAGGAAGTCATCTGGATGTAAATGGGTTACACATATTAATTGAAAGGCAAAGACTTGAGGGTGAGTTATTTTTTAAAAACCATACTCAAACTGCATGTTATCTTTTAACAAGTTCAAAGGAAAAGAACATAAAAAGACATACTTTGCAAATAGCCAAACAAAAGCTTGTATAGTCACACTAACACAAGACAAAACATCAGTAAGACAAAAGCATCACCAGACATAAAGGCCATCTTCTGACAGCAAAAGAATCAACATGTAATGAGACCACACAGCAGCTACGTCCATAGACGCATCCAGCAAGACAAGTCTGAAGCTGACAAAGAACAATCGTTCCCACTGCAGAACTCTGTGAAAGTTACAACGCTAGAGCAGACAGGTCCCTTGGGTTTAGCTGTTTGTTTATATTACATGGAGCTTCTCTAGTCACGTTCATAAATGTTCATGGGTGTGACACAGAAGATAAAGCTGTCCCATTGGGAGGCGAAACTATGAAACTGTCTAGAAAAGACATCTTGTAAGAGCTCCAGGTTTCATAGTGCCAGAGTGGCTCTCACTTAGAGGATTAAGCGCGTCTTAGTTACACATATTTGGAATGGAACACTCTGCATTGAAATGTTTAAAATTGAAACATTTAGAAAATGAAGTAGTGAAACTCACCTTGAGATATTTCTCCAATTAGGATACAGTTATGCTAATCCAGAGAGATAACTATGACCTGAGATACAATAAGCTTCCCCAACATGAGTTTGAAGGGGGAAAAAGTCACTAAAGTCAGAACATGAAAGCAGTCCATTATGGCTGCAGCTCAGGGAAGTTGAGCACACCCACCTTGTCCATCAGTTTACTTGCATGCAGACTCAAGCTATTGAAGAATATTTTTTTGCTTAGCAAGTGCATTTCTTCAATTGTCGTCAGTAGAGTAGCTGCACTATTTCCAACGATGCCACTAAACAAAGAACATTTCATTTCAGATTGGAAAACAGAAGCTAACACAATTCAGCCCGCTGAGAAAGGTGCTTTAAAAAGAGATCTAGATGTGGAGGCTGGGGAAACGCACAATGAGTAAGACTGCTGTTTTCTAGCGGGAGGGGCTGAGTGTGACCCCTAGCACACACATAAAGTCATGCCGGCTGCATGTGCCTGGAACCCCAGCACCAGGGGCCCCAGGAGCCCCGTGACCAGTCTAAAAGGCAAGCTGCAGGCCCTCAAGGGAATAAGGCAGACAGTGAGAGAAAAGTCCCCTGACATGGGCTCCACAAGCAAGATGGGCATATGTCACACACATGCACATACACCATGGGTGAGGGGAGGGGATACTAGTAGACTGACTGGCCTGGGCTACAACAGTGAGAGCTAGCAACAACAACAGATTTATACAGGAGAGAGAGAGAGAGAAAGAGAGAGAGAGACAGAGACAGAGACAGAGACAGATCTACACACCAATCACTCCAGTTTCATATAAAAATGTCAGTTTCCTTTTCATTTGAGTAAGGAAATTAAAAAGGGAAAGAAGCAAACTAAAGTTTGAGCAGCCATAGTACCAGAATCTGAAATACGAAACTGTACGTCACTGTTCAGAAAGCTTTGGGTATTTAGATGAGTGGTGTTGGATTGTTATTTTTTTTTTCTGAAGCTGAGGACCGAACCCAGGGCCTTGCGCTTGCTAGGCAAGCGCTCTACCACTGAGCTAAATCCCCAACCCCGAGTGGTGCTGGATTGTTAAAGGCTTTTATAACTACTCCACAATCCTGGTCCCAAGCATTCTGGGTAAGGTTTAGTTAACTTGTACCACACTTCCAATATTTCCTAACATATTCTAGCGAGGCTGTGAGTCAGAACTGACATCTGTGACATGCAAACACTGTCTTCTCAGCACAACAGACATGCATCCTGATTACACAGCAAAGTCTGGTTTAAATTTTAAGGAAGAATCAACAGCTCATACTGATTTGGTAATTAGATTGCATAATACTGAGTTCTTTTCATTAAAACTAGCATAACCTATCAAAAATATATCTACAAACTAGAGTTATTCAACTTTATACAGCTGCTTAAGTAGCATTATATTTAAGACTATAAAACTATGCTATTTTGAAATAATTATATTAGCATATCTGGTAATATTCAATTTTCTATTAAACAGATGATTATTAGAGCCATCTAAAGAGATTTCTCCTGTTTTGCAAGTAGATAAGTATGTACACTTATTTTCCTCATTGATACATTAAAAGGGATTTCAATTATAATATATTTAGGTAAGACACAAGATTTCCAATTCAATAAACTTACTTTTCTGGAGAGAAGATGAAGCTATGTCTATGTTATCATTCATGCAAAACTAAATGCTAACGAAGAATTGAGGACAGTGGTGCCCAGATGACAGAGTTCACCATTATGTCTTATTCTACCTATAGCAATGGCTCTAGCTATCGTGGATCTCATTTACTAGAGCAGCAAGGCTTACTTTGTAGACATATTTTGTTATGTCTGTTGTATGCCACTCCGTGTATGTGTGTGTCTCTGTATGTGTGTCTATGTCTGTGACATCTATGTGTGTATACCTCCCCCCCCCACTCTGTGTGTGTGTGTGTGTGTGTGTGTGTGTATGTGTGTGGTCATTCACAGAACAGAAAGGGGAGAAGAATGACAGCCCCCAAAGCATACAGGAACACTGAGCATGCATGGTCTTACACGATACACACAGAGGAAACAGAAGTGTGTCCTGAATACAGAGAAACATTCCAGGGGACACAAGCACATTTACTATTCCGTTACCTGATTGTATGGTGGTAAAACTTGAGGAGATTAGAAATTTTATATAATAAAACTGCCCCAGGTTCAGCAAGTATTACTTGTTCAATTCGAACCTATGAAAACAAGAAGAAGAAAATGCTGAACATTTATTTCTTAAAAGTATACCTTTTCTTCATTAATAATGAGGTATAAACAACATAAAAGTACTTGAAACAATTTCATTATTGCAGTAATCCCAAAATGCTTTCTAAAGAAATTCTGTATATTAAATTATAACATGATAAACATTTTAATACAAATTCTTAAAAGTGACTATCCACAACATTTGGCTCAAAGCAGGCAATTTGGAAACAAGAGCAGGGCCACTGTGAGGTTGAGCACCACTGTGTAAGTGACCTGGTTAGGACTAAACTGCAAAAGCAGATGCAGTGTTACTGAACAGATGCTTAGCCAGCAGCACTCATAAGAACGAGAGAAAGAATTCTGTCTGCATTACATGTTTGTTCCTATTAGCAGAGAGTAAAGTCATAAGTGAATATCAACAAATCCGTCCAGCTGGAAGGCTACCAGTATGAAGATGAACTTACTCTTCCAGGAATCTTCTAATTAACTCCTACCACCCACAGCTCTCCTTGGTCAGCATCCCTCGTTACTAATGATGCTCACACCATCTACTCTGTCTGTCCTTACGCTGCTACTCCTGTGGTTCTCTTCCTGCTTTCTAGACAGACATTGTTTCTTACACGCTCCAATCTCTGCAGCATCTGGTACAACAGTGCACACATGTTCAATAAGCTCCCTCAAGATTGACGTTTCTCTGTTCTTTGCTCCCAGGATATAGACTCTGTAAGCAAATATGTGTATATTGTATGTGTAATATTTTCAAAGACCTCTCTCTATTTATGGGAATTAATTTATCTTCACACTTGCATGTTTATGAAAGTGACTCCTCTTTGGTGTGAGGCAATAAGACAAGGAATGGCATTTGCATTGAAAAACCATCAATTTCTATATGAACACCTTTTTTGGTGTGTGGATACATGCACACACATGTGCATGTTGCACGCAGGTGTGAATACTATTACATGCAATCTACACAAGGTGTCTTCCTTTATCACTCTCAACCTTGTCTTTTGAACAAGGTCTTTCACTGAACCTGGAGCTCACTGGCTGACCCCACGTTTATAATTACGTATTACATCACTAAAAATGGTGTTTTTTGAATGTTAACACAATCATGAAACTGTAAAGGACGTTAATTGGAAACAGAAGGACAGAGAGAGCAAGCCTGCACACAGTACCAACCTTTGCCTCTGCCTCAACTCCTACTGCTAGGATCCTGCCCTGACTTCCCTCATTGGTGGACTGTGATGTGAAAATATGAGTAAAATAAACCATTTTCCTCAAGTTGCTAATGGTCATGCTGTTTTATGACAGCAGTAGAAGCACTAACCAACACAACTTTCATCTTAATAAATATTTTTCTTAGTGACCTACTTGCTTTACCTCACTAATGTAAAATTCATTCAGTTAATGTCTCCTAATAGCATAATAGATGTTTTGGCTATTAAGGAAAGTTGGAGGAAAATAAAATTTTGGGGTGGTGGTATTGACACCGGGTGTTTCTGTGCTGTGCAGACTGGCCTCAAACTTCTATGTTATCCAGGTTGGTCTCAAACTCAGTCTTCCTCCACAGCCTCCTAGAGTGCTGGTATTATAGGTACGCACCACCACATTTGGTAAGAGCTTAATTTCACTCTCTCTTTTAATCTTTTTAACAACCAGCAGTATACAAAACAAGTAAAATGTGTATGGATTATGAATGTCTAAACATCACACTGTAGGACGTATTTCATTTGGTGAAAGACATAAAATAATTTCAAGTACTTATTATCAAGTTATGGTGAGATTTGAATTTATAAACATATCACACTGTCAAAAGGTAGGTCATCTGAGGTTTCTTTTTTCCTGGATCAAAACACCAAAGAAAATTTTAAAGTAATAATAAAAAGAAGTTCAGTTTATAATAAGAATAAATAGTAAAACATAACGTCTACATAGTAAGGGAAGTCAGGCACTTCCAAGAGCTCTGTGACCCCATAATGGAGAGGAGCCTGCGGCAGGAGCAGCCCTGGGAACCATGCAGCTCATCTGCCTCACTTTGCCCTCGACACTGTGCACAGGAGGCACCGAGCGGGGCCCATGGGAGCATACTGCAGCCCAGAAAAGTTAAGGCCTGGGACAGGAGCAGAATGAGTTCTGAACCCTCTGACTCCAAAGCTTGCCCCTGGGTGGCAACAGGTAAATATGTTCATATTTGAGTAAACATTATTTATTAGTATGATAAACGGAAGAAGGTACTGTGCTCGAGGTAATACATTAAATGCACTCATTCGCTGTTGTTCAATTTAATGCTTTTCCTTGCTTGCTTACCAGTGGCACAGGAAATATAAACTATAAAGTCAGTTCATAAATGCAAACTACAGCTCTTCCCATTGTAGAGAGCAGGCAATGGTTTCAGTTTAAGTGTATTTTATCAGCCTAGATGATGTATTATTTTGACAAAATTGTAGCTCAATTTCAAGCTGTTACTTATCAATTTATCTAAACTCCTAAGAACAAGTCAATACTTTGGTCAGATACCTTCAGAGGCCGACACACACCCTCGGTGATATGTCCAACAACTTCTTGAATATTTTCTTCAACGCCTAAAATTAAGTGCAACATAATTATTTCTTCCCAAGTTATACTTGACTCTTATACGTTTTAAGAACGATTAATCAAAAATAATTAATTAAATGTCATGAATAGCATTTAAAATAAACAGCAACATTTTGTTAAGTATAATTTTTGACATGTTTTTAATGGTGCTATTACCCAGTATGTATCTACAAAATGCTGATAATTTGTATGAATGTTGATTAACAAAATGAACCCTGTTGTAGAATATTATTTTAAGATGTGTTACATTTGTTTACTCTGGGGAACATCTACTTAATGATGCAAAGATGTGTTGCATTCTTTCATGTTGTATTTGTTTAACTCTGTGAAACTGTGTTACTTTGCCTGCCTAAAATACCTGATTGGTCTAATAAAGAGCTGAATGGCCAATAGTAAGGCAGGAGAAAAGAAAGGTAGGGCTGGCAGACAGAGAGAATCAATAGGAGGAGCTTGAGAAATGAGAAAAGGAAGAGAGAGAGGACTCCAGGGTCCAGCCACCCAGCTACACAGCAAACCATGGAGTAGGAAATTAAGAAAAGTATTTAGAATAGAGAAAGATGAAAGCCCAGAGACAAATGGTAAATGGGATAATTTAAGAAAAGTTGGCTAGAAACAAGCCAAGCTAAGGCTGGGCCTTCATAAGAAGGAACAAGACTTTGGTGATTTATTTGAGAGCTGGATGGTGGGCCCCCAAAGAGAATCATCATCATCATCATCATCATCATCATCATCATCATCATCATCATCATCATCATCATCATCATCATCAAACCAACTACAGTACCCTTGTGTGAAGAACCTGACTGGAGCCCTGTGAGCTGGAAGAGGCGGGGAAGGACAGCAGGAGGGGTCTGCAGATCCTCACCTGAGCACAGAGTGGCTAACATACAAGGGAGTAGAAGGCTGAAAACTGACCACGCCACCCCAGGAGAGATGACATTGCTGCGCGCTGATCATTACCGAGCACCAGGCATTTATAAGGTGAGGCAGACAGGTAACCATTTTAATTTTCAGGCTCAGAATTTAACCCAACAATAATCTATCTTCAAACTTCTAAACATTCTCTTATATAAACTGTTCTAAAGGCACCTTCAAGGAAACACATCCCTTCTTCCACCCCCCACTCCCACTCTGGGGAGGGGGTGGGGCCTTACTATGTAGCCCTGGCTGGCCTAGAGCTTACTATGTGTAGACCAGGCTAGCCTCAAACTCACAGAGATCTGCCAGTCTCTGTTTCCAGGGTGCCGGGATTAAGGTGTGCACCACTTTGCTCAGTCTGGAAACGCATTCTTTTAAAACTGCATAAGAATAGTAACAAAGGAACAAAAAAAATGAGTACAATTTTATTCATGCCTATAATTTCAGCACTTAGAAGATAGAGACAGGAAAGCCAGTTTGAGGCCAGTTGGCATACACAGAAGACCATGTCAGACTGTGCCTTACATAACAAAAAATGCAAACTTCTTCCCAATCTAAGACATATGCTTCATCAAGTCTCAATACTGAGGAGCTGAGCCTGCGACATAGTGCCACCACCAAATTGTATGTGGCTTCTCCCACAAACCATCTGATGAGCTACTCTGCACCACCCAGTCGGGTGATACCACGAACAGTATTTCTACTTCCTATCAAAATCAGAACACCCTTACCTTACACACTAAACCCTGCTCTCTAAAATAAGTCTCCTGTAATGCTTGATCTCATCAATCTGACTAGATTTTAGAATCAATCAAGACACAAGTATCTGGGTATTTTTGTGAAGGCATTTTCTAGAGTGGTTTAATTTAGGCAGAAGATTCACCCTAAATGTGGACTGGGTCCAAAGTGATTCAAATGGGAAGAAAACTAAGAGTGCCCGAGACACACCAGAATCATCTCTCTCTGCTTCCTGACTGCACTGCTATGACCAATCACCTCCCATGCCTTTCCTGACTCAGTGGAGTTCTTTCCCGCCGTATATTACTTTTGACGGGAATTTCATCACTGCAACCAAAAAAGTAGCTAATATACCTCTTAAGAAAGCTACAACTAAGAAAATTAGAAGTTTTACAGAAATCAGAACCTCTAGAATATAGCTGTTATTCTCACTTAAAACCCAAACTAACATTTTAAGCACCTATGGTAATTATAAAAAAAAAAAAAAAGCAAAACAAAGCAAAGTGTCCTGAGAATGAAGAGTCTGGGTGGCAGAAACAAGCCATTCCAGCTCAGTGCTATCAGTAATATAAGGAACACTCAGCCTGTGCACTGTATTCCCACCTCTAAGTGTGATGCTGACGGTGTGAGCTAACGTATGCTGGGCACTCCAGCCGTGTCTTAAAAGAAAGCAGCAGTGTAGCAGAAGGTAAGCAGATCCTAAGCAACAGACAACAGCACAGAAGTCTATTAAATAGAAGTAGGGCATGTGTGTGTGTGTGTGTGCGCGCGTGCATGTAAGGACAGCAGGAAGCTTATGTGTCATCTAAGTGTGTGTTTATCTCAGTGAAGACAGCTATGGAAACACAGAAGCCACACCCATTTTCTCTATTAAGCATTAGCAATAACTGTTGGTACACTCACCCTGTGCAGTTACTTGCTTTAAGAGAGCTTCCAGATGTTCCTTCTCAGAGGCAGTAGCTTGATGGAGCCATGCCAGCATATCCCCCACATACCTACAGGAAACCACCTGTTAGTGCAGATGTCCCCAGGGAAAAGTATCAAATCCTCTACTAGCATTGGACTATACCTCAGAGGGTCGTGGGAGTGCATCTCAATGGGTCTAGGTGTACCTCCTGGCCCTCCTCTTGTGAGAGCATCAATAAACCCACGAACAACAGTGCTTCGCCTGGCCGTTCCGAATTCATCTAAGGTATACCTAGAGGGAACACATCATGAGATGAGAAGTAGCTCCATCCCTAACAGACTCCTCACCCCATGCCTAAGATCAGTAAGACAGGAAAGCTTCAGCAGGCGCACGCTCCTCAAGCAGGACTACCTGGAAACGAAGAGTGACAGTCAGTTGAGCGTGCTGAAATTCAATTGATAGGTACCAGCTCTGCTCCTTCAAACAAAGAATGCTTGGGACTAGGTAGCAGGAGATGCAGCAGCAATGAGAACAGCTGGCTTGGATGCACGGCAGCTAAAACATGATGCTCCAAAGTTCACAGGAAGCCACACTTCTCAGAAGCTGGTTAGGATTCTATAGCCCAAATACTAAGAATTTCTTCCCATATTACAAATTTCTCCTTATGTTACTATAACTTAGCACCAAATACTGACCCAAAATTGCTACTCATTTTTAAAAGCTTATTTTGACTCCAATGAGACATATTACATTTATTAACTGGCTATCTATAGACAGTAAATATCTTTTCTCTTAAATCAGAAGTCACTCATTCTTGCTGAAAATGGAGGAACTAACAGAGAAAGAAAGCTATAAACTAGAGCACAGGGCAATCTGGGATGAATCTGTGGGCGGCTGGAATCAGCTTGTTTCCTAATATAACTGTCATTCTTTCATTCTTTATACTCTCTAATTAAAAGTTATAATTTTAAAGTACACAGCAAAAAACTAAAAATGTAAAGTCAGCAGATTCCATACCACCAATTTTAAAATCCCCAAACAATATTCTACCAGCCTAAATATTAAAAATGGATTCAATAACTAATGAACAGAATTTACAAGTTTCCCCAAGACGTCCAGGAGAATTATTTTCTCAGGCTATACTGGTTTCTCTATTATGCTGTAGACAGAATGAAAAGTCTGTGTTCTGTTAAACACAGGAACATTGCTGGATGTTATTATTTATACTGCTTCCTATTGTAAGGGAAGGAGTGAGGATAGACAGCTACAGTTCCTAGGGCACGGCCCTCTTCTGAGGACTGCTCACTCTAGTTTTGACATCTCTGCAGATGCAGTGTAGCAGAGGGAGGGGGAAATGCAGGCAGTCATCAGGCAAAGCGTTGCTATGCTGCACAGATGCTCACACTTACTTTCTATACTTTAGGACAATTTAGAATCAAAAGGTTTGTGTTTATTTCCTTCCATGTGTTCTTTAATCACACGGTTAACCTAGATAAATCTTTCTGGCAATTTTGCCAACTAAAATCTCCTGGATGCTCCAATGGCTGACACTTATTATAACAATACCCCCAAACCTTCATCTTTTTAAGCAGAAAAATTCAATCTTCCTTTCCTAGGCCCCATATATAGTAAGGTAACAACTGTTTCTAGGACTGAGGCCATGATTCCAGAGACAAGTGAGTCTACTTGGTGTTCTAAAGGCTTGGTAAACACTGGGATTTAACTTGTATAATAACATGAGGTCTCACTTAATGTTAAATCATCCCACAGGAAAAATATCACTTAAGAAAAACAACGCAAAGTAGTCAGACATGGAACATCTGTCTCAGAGACATAGAAAACTAAAGACTTTCCCAACAAAAGTCAAAATTTCAT
>NC_022009.1:102840450-102846380 GCF_000317375.1 Microtus ochrogaster
GCTATCCCTCGCTATCCCTGCTATCCCTGCTATCCCTCGCTATCCCTCGCTATCCCTGCTATCCCTCGCTATCCCTGCTATCCCTCGCTATCCTCGCTATCCCTCGCTATCCCTCCCCTGCGCTCGCCCTCTCAGTCTCTGCTCCTTTCACTGGGCCTCCGAGCTTCCCTCTGCTGTCCTGATGGCTCCACAGAGCCCTGCTTAGGCCGTAGCAGATGCCTGCCTCCCCTCTGTGGAAATGTCTAATGGAATGAGGCTCTCCACAGCCTCGAACAGCAGGCTCTGTTATATCCTCATTCTACCTAGGAAACTAACGCTCACTGAGGCTCAAGGGTATGTTCAAGATACCTGACTCAAGAATCCACTCTAAAAGCCCAGTACTTGGTGTTCTAGAGGACCTGCCAAACAGCCATGAGGATAAGGCTTAGGTCTCCAGCACTCATGTAAAAAGCCAGGCATGACGATGCACACCTGCCATCACGGCTCTGAGGAAGCAGAGGACCCCCAGCTCACTGGCCAGCTGGTCGTGCTGAATGTGTGAGGGACCCGGGCTCACAAACCAACATTAATAATAGCAATAATGACAATAAAGTGAGCGACAAAACACCCAATACTGACCTCTAAGACATAAAACAGTCTAGGTGCCCACAACAGATAAATGTATTAAAAATTTGGTACGTATATACCACAGAGTGTTAATAACCACGAAGAACTATGCACCTTTCCCTTTGCAGCAAAATGGGTGGAACTGAAGATGTCACTGTAAGCAAAATAAGCCAGACAGATAGCCAAATTTAGCAAACTGTGAAAATAGTTCTCCCCCTCTGAAAACACTTGCTCTGAAGCAAGGTCTACGAGGAACTGAATGCGGGTAGTGGAAGGCCAGCTTGATATTACCAGTGAACACTGTGTGCTTGTGCGGAAATCATCAGTGTCCAAAATAGATTAACTTCTGAACAAGGACAAATCTTTAACCAAAGCAAACCTTGCTTAAAACCACACACACATCTGAAAACTTCAGGTCTCTGACAGTCATTGCCAATAGCATCAGGTCGATGGGACTGGAAAGCCGCTGATCAATAGTCAGCACCAGTTTGCCATAGATACACACTAACACATAGCCAGTTCACACCTTTCCAACCAATTCACATCTTCACACCCACTACTTTCTCAAAGAAGAATATTCTGGCCCCTCCCAGAAAACACCTTTTTAACCTGAGACTCACTGTATACCATTTCCCTTAGGAAAGGCACCCTGAGGTCATCCTCCTCTCCTATCACGGGACACTTGGGCCACAAAGCACCTGGAACACGGCATTCAGACTAGACTACCAAAGACACATCCTATTATAATCCGTTTGTTTATATGACATTCCGAAGTTATAGGAACCTGGGAGAAGCGGTCAATTGATGTTTTCATCACTAGCACTCAGAACAGGACCTACTCTATAACATGTACTTGTAAGAGAGCAAAGAGAGCAATGCTGTCATTTTACACAGCCGGCACAGCATTCGTGTTCTGTGACGTAACCATGAGAAATACTTCAAACACTGATGAAAGGGGACCCTCCCAGGGTCTCTAGGACAGGTGACTGTGAGCAAGTCGTCTCTCACAGCATCAACACCTGCTGTCCTTACAGCTGGCTTTCATCTGCTCCAGAGGTTTAAAATGCACTGACTCTTGTTCTGAGTAACATCAAGATACAGAATTTAAAAATCAACAAATGAAAAGGCATAGGGTTCCTACCCAAAGCATTGATATGAAGATCTTAGATGGCATACTTACAAGATCAAAGCCCTGGACCTTTATTTAAAAATGCCCATTGATGGACCAGACTGTGTCTACTCTTTTTTCATCTCAGAGTAACTATATTATACAATCTATATAGCTGCATTCTCCCAGGGCTGTGCTGCTATGGAGTTTCAGTGATGTACAATTCCAAGGGAGTTAATGAAATGGCAAACTGGCTAAGCCACCTGTCTGCCACATATAACTAAGAGAGAGTCATACCGCAGGACTCCATGGTCTTCCCTTAACTACATGCAGCATTCACACAACCTGATGCTCTAATAGCACACACGGAAAAGAAGTGAAGTATCACTGAGCATCACAGAGACGTGAATCTGGTACTCCTACAATCAAGACAATAATCAAAGACAAATCAGTAAGTCTTACTTGTATAAGACAGGTCTGTCCTGCAGGGCTTCCATGGCCTGAGTTAACACGGCAGACACATCACAGGACTCTTGGGTCAGTGCTCTGCATTCACCTGGAATATAGTCAGCGTTATAACTTCTGCTATCTGTTCATGCTTCAGCTCTTTTCTTCAGAAGCAATCACTATTTTATTTTATGCCTCAGTTTTAACTATAAAGTGCTTGCAAATCCCTACTATGTTCAAAGAACTGAGGACGTAGAAATTCCCAGTCTTTCAGACTCACAGTTGTGGTTCATTTCCTAGCTCACGGTGACTGAGAAATACTGAGGCTCCTTAACTTGGCGTAACCATTCCTGGGAGCCGAGGCTGCACAGCTGGTCAACACCAACTTAAACATTAAGGGAGCACAAGGAAAACTGAGGCAATGCCTTTGAGGAAGTCGAGTCCAGCCGCAATGACAAAACAAACATGTGGAAAGTTATATAACGAAACAGCAGCTTGTCAAATACATGACAGTTAGCCACTGCATCACAGCAGGTGTGGACTGCTCCAGGGGGCACAGAGACAATCCAGCAGTCGCGAAGACTGGGACAAGACTTGGATACAGACAAAGGTAACACTCCAGATGGCAGCAAACCATATAAACAAGAGGTAGAAAAACAAGGCATCCAGACCTTAAAGCAACAGAGCAAAGGACTAGTACCGTGTAATGCAGGCACAGCCAGCTAGCTGGATTAACTCCAGCCCTTGCCCCAATCCGCTAGTAATACCTAACACACTGCACATTCACACTCCACTACTGCTCAACCTAACTGTCTTCTCCGATTTAACACGCTGTTGTGCAAACACTAAAACATTTTAAAAGCACAATATTTTAGTCAATCTTGCAGACTTCCATGCCCTGAGTTAACACTGGAGACACACCACAGGACTCTTGTGTCTAGGCAAAATAACCTCTGAAGCTACCCACATTCAAGTTCCCAGAAGCTGTAAATGTTACCACCTTATGTGGCAAGAGAAACGTTGATGATGGGTTGAAAATGAAAAATGTTGATATTGGGAAATATTTTCAAACTGCCAAAGTAAGTTCAAGGTAAGCCCATAGCCCTAAAATAGAAGAGGATGCCATTAATAAGTCAGAAATAAGAAATGGGCAGATGAAAATGGGAGTGAACTGGCCAATACATGGGCTTTAAAGATGGAAGACAAGGATAAAGTCGAATCACATGACAAACAAGCAGGTGAGAACCTTAGACTTCACTCTCACAAATGCAGGCAACCCATCTAGTCCGACAGATGGACAAGGAAGGAGAGGAGCTACGTGACAGGCCCTTCCAACACTGTAATGTTGACAAGCTGAGACCCATGCCTGACTTCCGCCCGGACGGCCAAAGTGACACACTAATCATTCTACCTCAAAGTCTGCAGTAATTATCCATGGACTGAAAGTTAATTCACCATTTGTAACACTAAAGTTGCATGAGTAGCAAGAGCTGCCCAATCAAATGCTGCCTTCAGTTATTTCTTCTAAGGCAGGAGCATCCTCTTTGCGGCTTTCCTTTAGGGAAGATACACTCTCTTCCTTTACCGCGCTCTTCAGCAAGGCTCCCGATAAAACATAAACACGGTGTGGGAACATGTCAAGTTTGCTCTGCTTTGTGAAAAAATACCCACTAGGGACTGAGAGAGGGCTCAGCGGATAAGATCCACGGTGCTCTTGCAGAGGGCTCAGTTCAGTCTCCAGCACCCACGCTGGCAGGCTCAGAGCCACCTGTGACTGGAGCTCCAGGGGCTCCAACCCTGTTCTGGCCTCCGTGAGCTCCTGCACACACACGCATGCTCTCCACACACATATACAGATACTTTCCAAGAAACCAAATCAAGGCCAATGAAATTTTAAGAATTAAGTACTAGTATGCAAAAAAAAAAAAAACCAAACCACTTACTTTGAGCCCATCGGTAAAGTCTTTCATAAGCCGTTTCTTGAAGCAAGGCCATCTGTTCCATAATTTCCAAACTTAAATAAAAATTAAAGGGTTATTACAATGCAAACTTTAGTCAACAGTTGTGTCTAAGAATCTAATTATTCATGTTTAATTACATGACAATTTGGCCCTTAACATTTTATCATTTTATGGATTTTTTCAATTTTTTTTACAATTAAATAAATGTCAAATTTTAATTCCATCAGTTAATTCCAGCTCTTCTTTCAGTCAAATATATAAGGCTATGAACTTCCACCTTTCCCAAAGGCGATGAAGATTAAATTCCTATTTCAGAGAATATAGTTTCAAAAAGAACCTAGAACGACTCTGAAAGTTAACACATATAAGCAGCAATATGATTGGCTCGCCAAGCAGCTACTCACCCTGCCGTCTGCTGGTTGGTTCGCAATAGAACTTTGACATCATTATGAATCTGTTTCACTTTTCCTAATGCCTTGAAAAAGTCCTTTAAAATTAAAAATGTCATTAAAAAAGGATCTGTGTTTTCAGGAAAACTACACTACTCTGAAATAAAAGATCACTACAAAGATGGGACAAAAGTCTGCCCATCCTAGTGAAGTCTTACACAGGTTTCAGCTGCTTGTTAAGGAAGCATAATAGGTATTTCTTCACATTTAAGACCGACATCAATCCAGTGCCTGACGTGGACCGCATAGCGACTACTGCCGCTTGACAAAATCTCAGCATTTCAACTTTGATGCAATTCTCCAGCACCCTTTTACCTTCATTTTTAATGAGTCTCACTATGTGTTATGGGAGTTCCCTTATGCCTTTTCCTTTGGGAAATTTTGTGCAGGTTCTGAAGGATAAAAATGTATAAAATGGCAGCTTCTTAAAACAAAATAATTTCCCAGCCACCGTGGAAACATATAGCGTGATAACTCTGCCTACTCCCACACAAGCACCACAAAGATGCTGGGAAATTTAGGCAAGTGACATCTGCTTGATAACTAAGGAAGATTTCTGAGCCCTAAGGTCTACTCAGGTTCACAGTAGTATTTCTTCAGCTTCGTCTTTGCTCACTTTAAGCTTTAGGTGTTTGGATAAACTGAGCCATACAAAAACTGCAACATTCTATAATGGAGGGTCTGGTGCTGAGAAAGTCCTTTCCCCATGGTCAGGCATTTCGTGAAAAGTTCCCAGTCTCTCTGAAGCTAGAAGAAAGTCCCTCCTGGCTAAACGGAGTTGTTCTTAACTCTGGCAAGAGGAACTTGTGGCCCTTCGTTAACATATGGCTGGTGCTTATTAATTTGTCAGGGTCAAAGATGGCTTCCTCAATACCCGCTCACAAGCCACACCCAGTTCACAAATGCCCTTTCTCCCCTTTAATCCCACTCCAGCTATAGAATATGGAAAGTGTAACAAACAGTATGCTAGTTACCAGTAATGGAAAACGTGTGAAGATAAGTAAGTCCCTGCCCTCAGCAAGCACACAGCCAAGTTAGAGGACTGTAAGCCTCAGATGGACTGAGACATCTAAGCAGAGCAAGCCTGGCTACTCAGGAGCAGGGCCACCCTGCAATCACTGCTGCGGTCTCTGCTGCATGGGCACCTGTGCTCCCTCACCCAGGAGGTAAGAATAGAAGATGCACACTAAACAGACAGGACTCAGCTGGAAGAATACACCGGAGCTTTAGGAATTAGGAGACAGAAAGTTCTTTCTGGGCAAACTGAATGTCTTTAAGGAAAACAAAAAAGAAAGGAGAGAGGTTTTATGATTCTTTCATTCAGTTTGCAAAGTGTGGCAAATCGTAAAAAAAAAAAAA
>NC_022009.1:102846572-102877718 GCF_000317375.1 Microtus ochrogaster
AAAAACAAAAAAAACCCCAAGAAACACAAAAAGTTATGGAAGTAAGCAATGTATTGTTATCCCGGTCAAATCGGGAATAAACATAGATATGCATTGTTTACACAGAAAAAGGTGATGTAACAGGCTGAATCCTGTATTATTTCAGAAACACCCATTGTAGATAGACTAGCCTCAAACTCAAAGAGTTCACCGGCCTTGGTCCCCAGCATGCTGGGATTAAAGGCGTATGATACCACACCAGAATGAATAAAGAATATCTATCCTTTTAAACACAGATCTATAAATACAATCTGTACAAGAGCAGTTAACAAGTAGAACTAGTTCACAAAGGGCAGAGGTGGGAAAAGGGGAATGGAGAATTTTCTGTTGTTGTTTGGATTTTTTAGGTAGGTTGTACTTTGACTTCAAAAAACATGAATAACTTCGAAATAAACAAAAACCAAAAACTAATTAATATACATGCCTTAACCTCAAATTTAGATGGGAAAATTAGCTTTTAAAATCTCATCTCTGTAGCATTTGTAATTGCTACACTGTAAACAGCTAGCACACGCACCTCAGTGACAGGGCCCCCTCTTGTGCCTCTGAGAAGACCCATCTCGTCAGAAGTCAGCTGGAACTTGGATAAAAAGGCATCTGCTACTTGCGCTCTGATTTCTAGTCTTTGGCTATAACAAGAAAAACGAAATAGATTATGCTTTTGTACAACTACAAAGGAAATGATGTCCCTGACTAGTGAAAGAGTCTCAACATCTCTGAAAGCCTTGCAGGACTATCAGCAGGTACATGACTAAGCTCCTCAGGCATGCCGGCAACAGAGCTAGCTGATACTGCCCTGCAGGTCTGCATGCAGTGAAAGGTATTGCTCATTCTGGAAAGGAAGAACTATGCTCACAAATGGTACCTGTATTACTAACTTACACAGCCTCTCACAAAGGCCGTTTTCCAAGACAGAGATGTGCTCTTGATTTCAAGCAGTTTCTCTTAGTCATTAATATATCACATGAAATACATAGCAACAAAAGTTAATTCTGTTCGTCTTTATTTATTAGAATTTATGTTATTTTTTTTGTTAGAATTAATTTATGTTAGAATGAGAGTAAAAAAATAGGTCATGTCTCTGTTCTGGCTTTCCCCACTTGTGATGGCTATTCTTGGTTGTCAACTTGACTACATCTGGAATTAACTAAACCCAAATAACTGGCCACACCTATAAGGGATTTTTTTCTTAATTAAATCATTTGAAGTTGCAAGACTCGGTTCTAATCTGGACCTTTCAGGTGGGAAGACACACCTTTAATCCAGATCTTTGACCTTCTGGACCACACTTTTTGCTGGCAGCCTATATGAGGATGGGGAAGAAGGACGCTCTCTCTTTACCTGCTTGCTCTTGCCTTGCTAGCAAGTTCTTCCCTTGCTAGTAGATATTACAGTCTACTTCTTCAGGATCCCAGCATCTACCAGCTGAGACATCCAGTCTCATGGACTGAACAACTTCTGGATTCTTGGAACTTGCACTCATAGGCAGCCATTGTTGGATTAGCTGGACCACAGTCTGTAAGTCATTCTAATAAGTCTTTCTATGTATAGAGAACCCTAATACACCACTCTTTCTGCTCAACAATAAAAACAATACTGTAAACTCTTCCATCTGGATGTAGCCTAAGTGGGGTAGCCGGCAATTAGGAGAAGGCATGCTCTACACTAGAAGGCAGCCTGCAGGGACCATGGAACTGGAAGGGTTTCCATCCAAAGGCCAGTCACTCACTGCCAGAGCTGCCTGAGCAGCAACTCAACACTCCTGGTGTGTGAAGCCTGGATCTGGAACTGTATGCGTGGTGGATATACAGCTGGGCGTGGTGGATATACAGCTGGGCATGGTGGCTCTGTGTAGTTAATTTTAAGGGGTTCCATTAGTGTTTGAAATAAATACCTGGATTTAGCTCTACACAGAGCTAAAAGGTGTATGTCCTATTATCCAAAAGTCATCTTATATGTTTGAATTTTTAGATAAAGCACCAATACTTGTTTCACAGGTTTAAAGTAATTCCAAGCATCATAAAATTCCTTGAAACAACAGAAACTAACCATTTTACTTACAACCTTCTTCGGAGCTGATTTTCGACGTCTCTTTAGCACCACTTATCAGGCACGAGGAGAATCAGTCTCCCCGTGGTTTCATTCATTAAAATGGTGTCCCTGCCATCCTGATTGATCACATGCCTTATCATTACAACTGATTCCAAATACCAGTGACCTCCACTCCAAAACAGAAATAATCTCTAAAAACTAAGAACCAGGTATAATGTTCCCAATGATTTTTGTGTTAAAATTATTATTAGATAAAGTTTAGAAACTTGGGTCCTCTGTTAACCTTGAGTCACCTGTGCTTTATTTTCATTTGACATAGCATTATTTACCACGTTCCATTTAATCTGCTTCAGTAAGGAGGTGACTGGATAAAGAAACACTTACCTTTCCGCTTGAAGCTTAGTGGTTTTTACTATTAAATCTTGAGTCTGTTCTTTTGCTGCCTGGAATTATAAATACAGAGAACTTCAGTATATTATAATTGCATTAAACTAGTATTACCCTTCCTGGAATCTGGACAAATGGCAAAGAGCTCAAAAGGCTCAGGTAATTGGCATGGATATTTCAAGGCTCATGAGCTGTCTTTACAAGGCGTGCTCCCTCAAAGGTCTCAACACGTGCATGATGCTAGAACACAGAAGATGATAGTATCTGAATGTTTTTTAGCAAAGCAAAAGTACTGGGAGAGCAATCTGAGGGCAAGAACATGGCTTCAGTTGTGGACCTGTGAGCTGCACACCATGAGACCTCTAAATGGGGCTATGAATTAAATCACTGGTCTACAGAGGGCACAAAAGTGCAGGTGATGGGAATGAAGTCTCAGAGCTGGAAGACACAGGCACTGGACATAGACCTGGTTGCAAGCCTGGAGACTTGCATTTGCTCTCCAGAACCTACATGGTAAATGAAGAGAAACAACTCACAAAATTGTTCTCCAACTTACACACATATACCATGGATACACACAAAAAAATAATACAGAAATTAATGTAATAAAAAATTTAGGGCAACAGCAATGAAAGAAAAAACAAATGGCCAAGGATGGGAGGGACACAGGGTCCATGTCATACAAAGACACTGAACCAGAACTATGAACAAACTAAGTCTCCAGTGAGTGCACACTGTACCGTGCCCCCTAACAGACAGTAACACACAGAGCAGAGGAAGTCAGCCAATGCACACCATACAGTACACGGTAACAGACAACAACATGCAGAGCAGAGGGAGTCAGCCAGTTAAAAGAGAAGCTAGACTAAGCATCTCAAGGGAGCGGGTCATTTTCGTGCTGTAACAGTACAGTGAAGAGTCCAGCTTCTGTGGATCAGGTCTCTGGACCTGGAGGCAATTAAAGCCTCTACCTCCTTCCTGCAAAGTCTATTCTCAGTTGGAATTCTGTCTTTCTGCTTCCTAAACATCCTGTTGGAGAATGACGGCACCTGACTTCTAGTGATATTTTTAAGAAATACTGAACCGTGGTTCAGTGTGCCACTGACTCTTAGGAATACAGTTGAACATGGCAGCTCTAGACACTCCGCTACAACTGAGTCTCCACGTCCCACAGTGTCTCCAAATGCCTGCATTGCTTCATAGTTTCCCTTAAAGCTTAACTTCTACCCTTCTGTAGTCTAACATGAAGACATTTTACCTTGTACAGACCTAACCATCAGCTAGAGAGAACCCGAGGAAAATTTGTTATTCTATGATAAATCTTGTGTACAGAAATTTATATTTTTGAAGAATTTGCTGTTTTCCTCTAAGTATTTGCTACAAGTTCCTAAAGAACTTGTTCCTGCTGGACTCCGGCAGTAGAGATCTGAAAGACTCACCAACAGTCTACAGATCACTCTTCACAGCTTAGACAAAATATAAAGGCTCTTGGAGTTAACTAATATTAAGAAGCCATCACAAAAAAAAAAAAACCCACAAGGGCATTCATTTATGTATTTGGGCTCTTTTAAAACTATGACACTTACATACAGACTTCCTACATACATGCTAGATGTCCTGACATTTCTGAAAGAAACCCAGCCACCATGACACACCTGTAACCGGCTTGTCATGTCCTGACAACAGCTGCTCATGGCTTGCACATCTTCATTAATACTTTCGAGTTCCTGAAAGGGGAAAAAAAGAGTATCAACTATGTACATAACATAAAGACATTTCCCCTTTTTAGGCCAAATTCCATAGTTTCTATTGTTTTGTCAAAGCATAACAAAAGATCTTTATGAAATCCATCATTATGTATAATAAGTATCTGTAATGAAAGAAAGGAGAATCCATATTTCAAGTTGGAAATGATTAAAAAGAATATCTACTGTTATAAAGGTGTAAAAAAACTGGCCCACTTCTTTTAGAGGGTATATAAAAATCAAAAATATCTTATCAGGTGACTATTATTTTGCATACATCAACATAAAAATAACTACATAGGTAATAGATATATTAGCTAGACCTAACCACTTCAAATTTATACTTACTTCAAATTTATATGTATATGTAGAATTGTATATATATTTTTATCTGTCAATTTTTAAAATTGAAAAAAGAAAAAAAATCATAGCACAAAATAGTAAACGTACAACACACACAGGATAGTCAGGAATTCTCTAAGCAAATGAAAACTTAAATTTTAGCCAAGAATGGAATGTATAGGTAACAACTCTGATGAACCTGTACTTTTCAAAGATGTCTACACAAAGTTAAAACACACAGTGCTGAGGGCTGGAGAGACGGCTCAGAGGTTAAGGGTACTGACTGCTCTTCCAGAGGTACTGAGCTCAATTCCCAGCACCCACATGGTGGCCCACATCTGTAATGAGATCTGGTGTCCTCTTTTGCATGCAGGCATACATGCAGGCAGAACACTGTATACAAAACAAAACAAAAAACTTATGTAGTTTAGGAAATAACAAAAGTAACTCAATACTAATCAATCTCCAATGAAGAAAAGATCATCTGAGCAGTGCATGAAATGGGAAAATATTTCCTATGGAAAACCATTCAGAGAAATGTTATATTTTTATTAAGAAGTTACAATTCCTGGCTGGGTGGTGGTGTTGCACAACTTTATTCCCAGCATTTGGAGGCAGGGGCAGGCGGATCTCTGTGGGTTCAATGCCAACCTGATCTACAGAGTGAGCTCCGTAACAGCCAGAGAGAAATTCTCTTTCAAAAAAACAAAACAGACCAAAAACTTACAATTCCTAAGATAATTTCTCAAAATAAACATTACAACTTTTTAATAGAGGTAAAGAATACAGAAATCACAATAATTCAAATAAAAATGGAGTTATGTTGGTTTCTCTTTGATCACTTACATTATCAGCTAACACTGCAATTTAATGTTAAAAAACATCAAAACAGCAAACACATAGCTCCCTATAAAGGCGAAACGCAGTTCCTTACCTCCTTCACCTCCTTGAAAATGCTCACAAACTCCTCATTGATGGCCAGGCTCCTACGCTCAATATCGCCACGTAAATTTCTCCGAGTCCGCAAACTATTCTCCACAAAAAAAGCTGAAAGTGCCTTGAGAGCTTCCAACATCTCCTGCGCGAGGGACAACAGAGGAAAATCACCAGGGCTGACTTTTAGACGGTTCCTGATAACCCGGTCAAAGCTCAGTGAAATTATTTTTAATGGACTCATTTCCAGTAAATGACTCCAACAGTGTCCATCTTTCTAATTACTAAGCAGCAATCTTATTTCCAGAACACAGAAACTTATATATATACATATAATCATATATGTACAAGGTAATATACAGCAGAATTGCTTCGACAGCGATTCCGTATGCAATTAGTATATATCCTGAGAGATTTAGGTAACTGAAGCAACAAAGTATAGGCAGTTAAGGCAGCACCTTTCATGAGATAAAAATATGGACGTTTATATTAGGTTGGTGCAAAAGAAACTGATTTTGGAAAGTGAATTTTAAATCATCGTAACTCGGTTCAAACACCTTCATTAATTAAAACAGGAACCATTACAACTGGCACATTATTGCCAATGAGAAATGTTTACTTCTGTAATACAAACACCAATGTTTTGGATTCAGTGGACTCCTGGAGAGCATTTTATTCATTCTGTTGGTTGTGGAAGTGGTTTCCCTGCAAAAATGTTGTTGAGCTGTTTGAAGAAGTGAAGACAAATAGGGTGGGCGAGGCAAAACTCGACAGCTCAATTCATTCAAGTTTTGGAGCGCTGCTGTGTGTCAGGCAGTCTGGGGCTGGAGAAATGAGCTCTTTGTGCAGATCAATCCTTGCACCAGGGTTTGCAGTTTTAGAGTTGCTGTGCACTCTTATTGGGTGTAACGTCGTCTCATCGGGATTCAAAAAGCTGTTATTGATCACACTGGCAGTGAACCACACAAATCAACGACCACGACGTTGTTTCTGTTCCGGTTTGTTTTTGCGGGATTAAGGCTGATTTATGGGAAGTGCTCTGTAGTTTCTTCTTCAAACACAGAGCTTGGTATTCCAAGCCATCCTATTCAATCCATAATTTGTAGCATGTCACAATCCTATCTAGTCCCGAGCTTTACATTTCAGTCAACATTTTAAGGATTGTTCTTAAATACGTAGAGTCAAATTCTTGCTGACCGCTTATTTCCACTTGACCTACGTATTTATCCACCGCTTTACAGCTCTCGCTTTACGTGTGCGTGTGTGCCACGTATATGCCTGGCTACTCAACGCTGCAGAAGGGACAGCCAGCTCGGAGAAGAGCTGCCCGGTCTCTTCTAGAAGGGTCGGGGAGGCTGTGCGGGTAGGTGTTCGTGTAAAGAGCACAGCAGGGGCGGCGCACAAACACCGGTGCACAGCTAACGTCTCCCCGCTCCTCCCGGGGCCCCCGACCCCGCCCCCTCCGGTTACCTTGTCATTGTCCAACCGCGTCTCCAGGATCTTGTGCAGCTTGCGCGACAGCGGGTGGTTGGGCTGCGCGGGGGTCGAGCCCGCTCCATTACCGAGACCGTCGGCCGGCCCGGAGGCGGGGACCGCCGCCACCTCTCCGCCGGCGTCCGCCATGGCAGACAGACCCGGCGCACTGGGAGGACTGCGCGTGTGCACCCGCCAGCGCATGCGCACATCCGGCAGAGCATGCGCGCTGCGACCCGACAGGTTGTTTCCTTTAAAATCCTAGGAGGAGGCGAGAGACACATTCAGGAGAGAAGAAAACGTAGGTGCTGAAAGGGGCTTCGGGAATCTGAATCTAAAAAAATGCCTAACTAATGATGTAAAATACGCTAAAACCAGTAGCTGGCGTACGTGGTCAACAGAACTGATTCTAATTCAATTCCGTTATCTGAATTCATCCCTCTGAAAAACATCTGGAAGGTAAAGTATGGGCTAGGGCCTCTGGTGTGCTCTGGACAATCTACTTTGTTCACTGAGACAATGGAGTTAATAAACGTTGTTGGGCCAAGACAATATACAGAAGAAAGAAAAAAAGAAATGAAAGGCAAGACGGTTACTTGCAAGGACTTGTTCTTTTATCTGAGATTTGAAGGCGATTCAGAACCCCAATCCGATAAACCCTACCTGTAAAAGCCCAGGAAAAAAAGGAACTTTGCTTTCTTGCAAACTATAAAAAAAAAAAAGCCAGTGTAGCTGGAAAACCTTGAACAAGAAACGGTTTTGTGTGTATATATTTTTTCACTGTATACATGCAATGCCTGTTGAAGCCAGAAGAGGGCGTCACATCCCCAGGAGCTGGAGTTACAGATGGTTGCGAGCACCACGTGGATCCTGAGAACTGAACCCAGAGCCTGTGCAAGAGCAGCCAGTGCTCTTAACCCGTGAGCAATCTCTCCAGCCTCCGCTATCACTTTTTGGTTTAAATAACATGATTTATTAATAATGGCTATATTGGGATGGTGTTAATGAACCTTCTCATTTTCAGATTCACTTTATCGCCCTGGTCTTATTCCTAGGCATTTGCTCCATGACAGCAACACTCTCGCTATAATGTGTTACTGAGCACAAACACATCGCAAATTTCAACTCTCCGCGCACTAACCCCTGCAGCCTACTTTAGTCTTTTCCAGATGTTTTAGCAAAAAGTCTATACTTGTTAGCTTAGAAACAAGAGAAACTTATTTCTCATTGTTCTGGAGGATGAGTGGTCCAGGATCAAGGTGCCAACAGACCTAGAGTCTGCTGGGCATCCCTTGCCCGTGTCTACCAATGGACATACTTGTGCTCCTGATAGAAAGGAGGCTGAGCTGGCTCTCCGAGGTCTTTTATAAGACACAGATCCTCATGATCTAATTATACCCCCAGGTTCAGTCTCCAAACTTTGTTGGCAGTCAGGAAGTCAGTGTCTGAATTTTAGGACGACACAGCATTCAGACCAAAGCCCACTCTTCCAAAGATGTCAGACCCGTGACCTTTATCAACCTCTATATATCTTTCATATTCCTCTCAAATAACTCTCTTCCCACCACTTCTTAAAAAGAATTGATTACTCTCCCATGCAAAGTCCATAGCAATAAAAACGTAACTCCTATTATAAGTCCCTCATGATTTATAAAAAACATTATGTTTTTGGTCATTACTTGCACGAAGGAGACCCTCAGTCTAATCTGGCTTCGTATTCCACTCAAGTGAAGCTTTTGCTGCGCTTCCCACTTTTGTCACAGCTAGCCTCTTAGCATATACTGCAGTCTGCACGGAAAGGTAACTGTCAATTGCCAGTCTCACAGAAGCTGTTACTTAAGAAAGAAAAGATAGAAGAGAATGGGCAAATGCTGCAGTTTTCATTCCAGCAACTGTCCCCAAGCTGATCAAAGTTTGCTATCCAGTGAGGTGACCTCCATGGTCGCACAAAGAGAAGCAGAGCCCTTGATGGATCTGCTGCGTGAGGGTTCCTCAGTTTGCTTTTCATTTTGCCCTAGAGCACGGCGGTTCTCTAGGTCCCCAACTTGCCCCCACAGTCCACAGCTAAGTCCAGTTCTCCTTAGGGTCTGTCACACATCTACCTAAGCCTCTTTTAGTTTGTTCACCCAGTATCATAAGGGGCTCTCAGCCCCTGCAGATTCTGTCTTAAGGTCCTAATATCTTTCGATGCCAGACCTTGTCTTTGTCAATTGTAAGCAGCAAGATGTCTGAGCAGGTTGAAGTTCCAATATTGGGGTTAAGATGATTATAGGGTTTTTTTTTTAAATACAGAGAGTACTATGATGAAAGGTCCCATTCTACACACACACACACACACACACACACACACACACACACACACACACACACGGGGGGGGAGAGAGAAAGAGAGAATACACACAACACACTTTGTTTCTAGATTATATATATAATGGGAGGTAATGAACAAAGGTAATGAAGTCTAGTCTAAGCATGGGCCCTAAATTAATAAGATACCATTTCCTGACTGTTCTATAGCAGGTTATGCATAGTTTCTATATTATAGGTAGTCCCTTCTTCAAAGTGAAATGTCTACCAAAACTAATGAAGTCCACGTTTATTCTTTCTTTCAGTGTAAAGAAGTTTGATGTAAGAAGCAAGCTGTATGTGATATTATGGGGATGTAGACAGTATTCAGTAATTGGTGAGGAGCAGAAAATCAAGCTCCTTCCAGTATGACTTTAGCTGGAAAGAATGAAATATTCCTTTCTTCCCAAGGAAAGAAGTCGAATTATCCCATGCATCCAATCCTCCTGGTGTGTATGGACATTCAGAGGCTCTGCTTTGACTGCCCTCCCTCGGCAAAGTGGGTGCTCAATAGTTAGTGTAAGGAAATGCCTGTTGTTGAATCCATAGTCTTAACACTATTTTACTTCCTTCCTGGGCTCAGATGGGTGGCTAGGAAGAAGGATAGCTGACACAGAATTGATGACATGCTAATCTTGTTACCAAGAGCAAGCATTGTAATGGGGCCTTTGATATACAAGCATTCATAGGAATCACAAATGATTTTTTTGTGCTTGTGCCCTGATCCCTAAGCTAATTTATTGGCTACATGAGAAGGCAGTTCATAGAACTGCAGGCTGAGAACATGGACGGAAATCACCCGACAGTGTGGGGCTTTGGGAGAGGAGCCACTGGACAGATTTTAGGACCACCGTCCATTTTTCTGCTTTTGCAGAACATTTTTTTGCACAGCATTCAGAGTCTGGATACAAGCTCACCTTGGCTGCATGCCCATCTATTGATCAAGACAGCGTGATTTACAGACCCAACCTGACAGCATACAACTCAGGAGAGTTATTTCTAGTCGATGTAATAACTATAAATTTGTGGTTTGCGAGACAGGTCAGAAAGTAATCCATAGAAGAAAGGTGCAAAATCCAGCTAGGTAGTGAAGATATTAGTCACAGCACTAGCATGGGAGCGGAAGGGTAAGAACCAATTAACTTCAGCAGTCAGTGGAGATTGATTGTAATTGGGAGGGGGCGAGTTAGCAGTAAGATGTCAGGAACCCAAATTAGGCAATTAAATTTATGCAATGGGTTAGAGTTGGAAGTTGTGGTAAAGGTAAAATAGGCAGGTGAGGCCACTTGCAAGAAGAGGAAAGGAGTTGAAAAGCCTCTTTTCTGCACCAATGAATCCATTGTATAACACACAGCCTAAGTCAAACTTGCTGGAGAAAGTAGGTCCTAGGTCTTTGTCCAGAATCTCTAAGAACTACATTGAAGTTTTTGAACAGATGGAGGATAGATAACTTAGTTTCTGAATGGTGTGAAGATATGCACGGATGAAGACAAGGATTGAATCAAATCCTGGGAATCTAAATCTTCCTGTACCAAATTTAGAAAGGAGAAGGCAAAAACAGGACTCACAACACAGACAATACATGGAAAGGAAAAGAAGAAAATTTAACAGTACATCTGTCTGTCTCAATAGAGTGAATGATTTTGTTTTGAAACTTTGGCACATTGAACCTGCTATTTCAGCTCTTAATGTTTTCATTTCAATTTAAAAGGTACAGCATTAATAGGCACATTTGGCCAGTATGGTAGCTACCACTTTATCTGCAGGGGGTAACTTGTATAATCTCTGGTAGACATCTGAAATTGCAGCTAGTACAAAGCTCTCTATATGCGATTTTCTACATCCACAGACTTCGTTTTGACTGACACCTGCACAAGAAACCTGTGATGGCTAATCTTGATTGTCTACTTGACCATGTCTGGAATCAACCAGAACCCAAGCAGCCGGACATTCTAGTAAAGGAATTGCTTAAACAGATTATCTGAAGCAGGAAGACACACCTTAGATCTGTCTCACACCTTCCGGTGACAGCCCACTTAAAATGAGATGGAAGAAGGAGACATTTGCTCTTTGCTTGCCTGCCCTCCCTCTCCCTGACCTGTTCCTCTAGCCTGTTGCTTTGACTTCATTTCTTTAGGATTCCAGCGGTCATCGCTTTGTGTTACACGTTCCTGTGGTGTTACAAACATGGCAGGCTATGCATGTTATTATTATAAACACACTGCAAGTTGTTGACTATGATCGTGGGAAAGAAGAAATATTTCACACCAAGTATCCTACTAACCTGGACTCAATTAGCTTCATTATTCAGTGCTAAGGGAAATCAAATTCTTAGGCCAACCTCAGATTCCTAAAACATATCCAATGAACTACAGGTGGTAAGGATGCCATTGATACCAAGGGTATTGATATGTGATGTATTTTAGGTAAGGAATTTAGCAAGGAATTTTATGGCACTTATTAATCTTAAATTTAGGTTGATCAGAAAACTGGCAAATATCTGGTAACAATGAAGCTACTAAAAATGTACACATTGTTACTAAAATATTGTGAGTTTTAAAAATGCTAAGGAGGGCCACAAAAATCAAACACAGATGGCTAAAAGCAATTTGTTTCATGAGCACAGATTTATGATGCAGTTAATCATATTTAAATTATATATGTGTAGCTCGGTCGTTAAGCCATTTCTCCACAACTGCAAATTAATATTAACGAGCAATCTGATGACACTCAAAAGCAGCATTCTGTCACTGTGCTAGAGCAATCGTTGATTTTCATTTAAATATTAATGTGACACAATTCTGTCAGCTTAAGGAAATAATTGTCCAGAAGCAGCAAGACCTCAGTCTGGGGAGGCGCTCCTAGATTTGAGAGCAAAGCATCAATCAGCAGTGACTGCTCAGCAAATGTCAATCATTTTCCAGCCATGGGCAGGTGACTTAGGATGATTTACATACTCATTGTACATAGCTGATTCGGTTTGCAGTCTGGGGCCAGTCTGCTTAAGGAGCTGCCTGGTGTCTGCGATGGACTGGTTCATGATGGGCAAGCAATTCACTCATTGGGTTGTGAGCACTGCCACTCGGTCAGTAGAGGGAAGAGCCCGAGAAAAGAGTGGCCATAGACTGGCCTTTGTGAGGTCCCAGGCTCCCACTGAGGGGCCTGATGGGAGATGGGCCGCAGGTTCCCAAGATCAGGCCTACTCTCTAAAGCCAACAGAATGAAACCATGTTACCTCACGCTGGAGCAGAGGAGACTTGCTTTTCTCAAACTGTAGGGAGTGACTTCATGCTTCTGTAGCTGGTCTGGGAAAGCACTATATACTTTGAGGTTTCTAAGTAATTTAACCTAGCCATCCACACTGAATCATTTTTTATCTAAAATATGCTTGACAGTTACATTTGAGCAGAAAAAGAAATGGTCAAGGAGAGGGATTTTATATGTAATTAAACATGAATTGTGTATGTCCAGTTTGTACTCCCCTTCTGCCGTGACTCAACATTGCTGTGGATATGCAGGGTGGAGGAAAGTGGTCCAAGTGGAGAGGAAGAAGCCACAGAAACACTTCAGTTGAGCCTAGAAGGATGTCAGAGATATTTTAGATGCCCAGGGACCATGTGGTTTCAGAGAGAAGTCTGAGAACAAAATGCTCAAGTTTTGACTAATTTTTTTCATTTCATTTTTTTTCTCTCTCAACATCCATCCTGTTTTCAGCCCTTGAATCCGTGGATGAAGACGCGAGGTTAGAGACACATGACGTCCAGCAGCCCCATGGCAGAGTCGGTCATTGCCAGGACGATCACTTCTGTTAGAACCCACAATGGCACGTAAAACCCTGAGACTGGGCTCTCGTCCTTACTCCTGGCATAGCAACAGTCAGGCAGAATAGAACCCCTGAGTCTGTTTCCTCATTGGTGGGTGGACAGAATCCTGCTGCCAAACGCTGCCACTACAACCTAAATCAGAGCTAGTGTCCATCTGAGAACACACTGAGCTGCGACGTGTTTCTCGAAGGTAAGGTTTAATCCTCAGGACACAACGTGGACACGGGCATAGAGAAAATAATATTTCTGACGCAAAAGTTTCATTTTGGAATATTTGTAAATGTATGGGAATTACAAAGAGAACGCAGTGAGCTCTCATTTGCCCTCGATCCGTGTTGGTGTATCCTCATGCCAATCTAGTATTCTTGTGGTACATTTGTTCACACCATGGAACAATGCTTCTTTGCAGAAGCCAGGGAAGAATGCTGTGTACTGGCTTGCCCCCATGGCTTGCTCAGTCTGCTTTTATTATTATTATTATTACTATCACTATTACTATTATTATTAAACCCAGGACCACTAGCCCAGTGATGGCACCACCCACAATGCACTGGGCCCTACTTCATTGATCACTAATTAAGAAACTGCCTCACAGGCTTGTCTGGTGCCTGATCTTATGGAGCCACTTTCTTCATTAGGTTTCCTCTTCTCAGATGACTTCATCTTGTGTCAACTTGACATAAAACTATCCAGTGCAGTAATTCTCCGAATTCCATTTTATTTTTCCTAGATTGACAGGGGCAGACTTTTACAGGTATTCAGTAAATTGGCCTCAGTCTTCACTGATGCTGTCTGGTTAGCTTAGGTTTGGTGTAACAATGTGGCATCAACGATGCCTGGCGTCTACATAAGATCATTGATGATGTTCACTTATTCACCTAAGTGAGGCCACATCTGTAGACTTAATTGCAGTTACTCTATTGCCCTTTTCATATACCATGTGGGTATGGGTCACTCAGTCCAGCCCACCTTCAAGGACCAGAGGGATAAATTTATACCCACAAGGAAGAGTAGCCAGCAGACATCAGTATGTGTCTGTGTGTGTGTGTGGGGGGGATATATCTACATCTACTAATTGGAATTATTCTGTCTCCAGGAAATCAATATGTTTTTAAGCCATCAAATAATGGAAACCAAGTTATTAGACTTGAGGTTCCTTCTCCTATTTTTTGCCTCTTTTTTCTGTTTTGGTGATAATGAGAAGTATAAACTTTAAATCTGTAAGCAGAGAGCAGATGAGAGTTGAAGACTCCTATCGTAAGACTCTTGAAGCCTGGCGTTCTTGCCTATAGGAGTTGCTTCTTGAAGTGCTAAACTATACCTCTCTGGCCCCAGCAGGTGTCGCTGTTGAGAAATAGATATTTCGTCTCTGCTTTGATCTGACCATTAATACTTGGATTGAAGGGAGGTACCTTATCCATTATTATCATCCTTCCAGGATAGATTTCTTTTTGAAGTATATAAGAATAAATAACATTAAGTTTCTCAAACGATCAATATGAGATCATATTGAAATGATCAATATGAAATCAATGTGGGGTTCTATATCAGTTTCAAAGCTAGTACTGTTTTAGCCGACTTCCTCATGTTCAGAATTCAGACCTAGAATTCAGTCTAGAAATAGTGAACATGGACAACAGAATGGCGCATAAAAATGTGTTTGGCACTGAAATCACAACATCTACTGTGCCGCTCCACACCTTCTGTTCTGAATGGCTACTCTAGCTACAGAGAAGTTCATTGATTTGTGGTACTAGGTCTGATTAACTTCAGTGTGTGAGCTTTTTGTTAGTATATGACTTTTTATACTATAATTTAAAATAAAAAACAAAGGATTTGAAGATCATTGATTTTTTGCAGATTATTTTGCATCTAATACAATGGTCGTTTTCAAGAACAATTATTAGAACTGATAAATATAGGTAAGAGCTACTGTGTTTTGACCTAACACTATTTTGTAAGGACTTTGGGGATCAAAAGGGTGTGTTTTCTTTTGTCGACCTGTTGAATTAGGAGCGGCGGGGCTGCGTCCCCAGCACCCGGCCGCCTGCATGGCTAGCTTTATACCCGAAATAATTACACGGAAACTGTATTCTTTTAAACACTGCTTGACCCATTAGTTCCAGCCTCTTATTGGCTAGCTCTTACATATTGATCTAACCCATTTCTATTAACCTGTATAGCCCACAAGCTGGCTTACCAGGAATGATCTTAACCTGCATCTGCCTGGAGCAGGAGAATCATGGCGACTCTCTGACTCAGCTTCTTTCTCCCAGCCTTCTGTTCTGTTTACTCCACCCACCTAAGGGTTGGCCTATCAAGGGGCCTAGGCAGTTTCTTTATTCCTTAACCAATGAAATCAACAGATTGATATATGACACTCCCACATCATCGACCCAAACTCCTTTTGCTTTTCTAGGTTACTTTAGTGACCGTTTGGCCCTCAGATTACAAAGGAGGATGCTTTAGGTGAGGGCTAAACCGGATTGACAGGATGGGTTCAGAGATAACATGGAGAAACAAAGCCTCATTAGAGGAGAGCCTTCTGAAGCCTTCACTCAGATCTCAGGAGCTCGGGGGCAACATCTATTCCTTCTTCTTCCGTATGCCCAATAATCTCTAAGAAGGCCAGTTACAGGGAAATTCTTTCCTGGTCATCATCCTAATACTGAAAACTTAATAATAGATGAAAATTGGGATGCATTCTGATTATTTTTATGTGGTTGGAAGGTTTTCATTTGCTTGGAGAAGACTCTCGTGTAGCCTGGGCTTCCCTACGACTTCTGATCCCCTGTCCAGCTGTCTTTGTCTCCTTCAGGCCGGGTTATGGGTGTGCACGATTAAGCCTGATTTATGTGGTGTTGGGAATCAAATCCAGGGCTTTCCATGAGTCCTACCAACTCAGCTACATCCCCTGTCCGAATGTGTCTCTCTTTAAATCATGGAGGGCCACTGAGATGTCTCAGGGGTCAAAGTCTCTTCCATGGCACCAGGATCTCTGCTGGGTGTTTTGAACTTCCAAGGCTTTCTCTATGACTTTACTGGCATACTAAGGTAAGAAACCTGATACCAGCCTGATGGGCCATTGGCAATCACCCTGTCCCTCTCATGACATTGTCTAATTGTCCTGAACTCACTGGCATTTGGGAGCGGGTCACTTAGGAGATGAACAAGAATGAGAGAAATATGTTTTATAATCAGGGTTTATTAAAAAGAAAAATAAAAGGCCAGAGAGCTCCCTAGTGCTTTCTGCACTGCAGAGACACAACTAGAGAAAGGAAGGGAGGGAGGGAGGAAGGGAGGGAAAGAGGGAGGAAAGAGAAGGAAGGAAGGAAGGAAGGAAGGAAGGAAGGAAGGAAGGAAGGAAGGAAGGAAGGTTAATTGATTCCCTCTGTCAGATAAGGTAAACTGGAAAGAGATCGGATAGCTGCTATCTGTAGGCCAGGAAGCTGGTCTCAGTAGATGTGGAGTCTTCTGATAGACTTCATACCCACTCGAACTATGAGAGAGATACTTCCATTGTCAAAAAACTGTCTCTGGAGTTCTTGGATTTTGTTACTGCAGGCCAGTGGCTCTCGATTGCCATCCTCCTGTTTGGAGTAAGAAACAGGATAATCGGATCCTCATTTTCCAGTGTTACTTGTCCAAGGTCAGACAGCATTTGGCAGCTAAATCAAGCCCAGGACTGTGTGTCCCTGCCTTCTAACTATGCTTAAATCTTACCAGGATCTTTTTTTGTGCCTTCCTCTTTTCTTCTTTACACTTAAAGATGCGAGTCGGAGGGCATCACTCAAACAGCAGATATTTACCCTCTGTCTCTTTCATTTAACCAGATGCAAGGCATTTCTCAACTAAACTGGGTTTCTTCCCTTCTCTGTCTTTTCTGAGCTACACCCATGTTCAAATAAGCCCCGTGATGGCTTCTAACCTATGCAGCAGACGGTACGTAAAGAACATAACTTTTGTTTTGTCTTGTTTTTCAAGACAGGGTTTCTCAGTAGCTATGGAGCCAGTCCTGGAACTCGCCCTGTAGACCAGGCTGGCCTCGAACTCACAGAGATCTGCCTGCCTCTGCCTCCCGAGTGCTGGGATTAAAGGCCCGCACCACCGCCACCCAGCAGAATGTAACAATTTATCAGTAAGCATAATATGTGTAATTTCTGGTTGAGCATCGTTTGTAAATTGGGTGTGGTGACACAGACACCTTTAATCCCAGCACTCTGGAGGCAGAAGCAAGTGGATCTCTGAGTTTGAAGCCAGCCTGGTGGACGTGGAGAGATTCGGGACAACTGGGGCCACACGAAAGAAAAAGAGCGCATTTATAGCAGAGAAGGGGCTGGTGACTCCTTGGCTTATCGGTATTGTCCACACATTATACTAAGCCGCACATCTCGGGGTTAAAGCGTTCCAGTGGAGAGGCCTTTGGGAGGCTAGTCTGTTATTACCGGAACAGTCATTAAACTGAATAAGTACCTCCGTCCCTAGAGGGGAAATTAGAGAAAATAATCCCCCTTTGCTGCACTTCGGACACTAGGGGGCTTCTAGTACCAGGAAACAGGCACACCGCACTGTGGGGAAACTCTCTCTAACCCCCATACCAGCATTCTTTGCAGCCTTCTCTGTGAACTAAAACAAATCGAGGACGTGTCCATCTCTCCCAAAAGCAATGGGCCATGTTTGCTGATGGTTTTATGAGGTAAAGGTATTGATCACCATAAAAATGAATAAATAATAAAGAAATTACAGCTGGTTTCTGAGTCATGACCAGACACTGAAGTTTGACACCCATATGGTATTCTTTCCCCAAACATTCTCTGTTTTCATTACACTGATCAGAAATTGGTTCTGGTTCTTTTAGAAAATGATAGTTTTATGTGTTCTCTCTTAAAATGTCATCATGTGGATTTCTTATTTTTTATATTTTTGCTTTACATATTTCTCTAAGATGAGATAAGAGGCATGCTAAATAGATGAAAGGTACTGTTTTTAAAGAAAGTATCCTTCCTCTGCACGTGTGTGTATGTGTGTATATGTATATGTGTATGGTATGTGTGTGTATGTGTGTATATGTGTGTGTGTATATATATATGTGTGTGTATGTGTATGTATGTATGTCAGATATACGTGCATGCCAGATATAAATGTTAAGTGTCTTTCTCTGTATCTTTCACTTTTTCACCCAGCCTGGAGCTCATTGCCTGTGGCTATAGCCAGCAAGCCCTAGCAAATTTCCTCTTTCTATTCAGCACCAAGCCCTGGCTCACTGCTCTTTTTAAATGGGTATTTCATGCTTGTGCAATAAGCACTTTACTGACTAAGCCACTTTTTCTAGCCCAGAATAAAGCTGGAAATGCATATACATGCACACATACATATATACATGCATGCACATATATGTATGTAGGTGTTTTTCTTGCATGTATGTCTGTGCACCACAGGGATCAGATCCCCTCGGACTGGAGTTACAGATGGTTGCGCTACCATGTAGGTGTTGGAGAGGGTCTCTTTTTGGTTCCCAGCCGCCTGGCTAGCTTAGACCCCGAATAATCACACAGAAACCATATAATTTAAATCAATGCTTAGCCAATTAGCTTTAACTTCTTATTGGCTAACTCTTACGTATTAATTTAACCCATCTCCATTAATCTGTGTATCACCACGAGGCAATGGCCTACCAGTAAAGTTTTGGCATGCCTGGTTCTGGCCGTGGCTTCATGGCGTCTCTCTCACTCTGCCTTTCTCCCCCCATGCTATAGGCTAAGCCAGTTCTTTATTCATTAACCAATAAAAGCCCCACATAGACGGAAGGACCTTCCACACACCATGTAGGTGTTGCAGTCAGTTAATATTTGAGGAAGGCGCATGATCTGTCACCCTGAGAAATGTTTCTTTGTTTGAGAAGTAGCAGGGAAGAGATTTTATAGTACCCTTGCCCATGCCTTCTCCCTAAGGATGAGTTAACAACATTGATTTAAAAAAAATGGGAAAAGCTGAAAATTCCCATAGAATAGAACCAAGACTCCACTTCCAAAGGCAGCCTGGGCAAGAGGCACAGGATAAAGGAGGGTCTGGGGAGGTGAATATAAATGGACCTGGCTGTGCTCAGAGGCAGCAGACCAGCAGGTGGCGCTTCCTCATTAGCCGTCAGCAGGGGACATTCTGCAGGGAGGGCCTGTAGGCTGCTGAGGACTGGGCTTCCTTTTGACAGGGTTTTAATGAAGTTATAAAGCGGGACCTTCTCCCTTGTCATTTTCAAATGATTGCCGCCTGTGGTCTTCTGAGCTGAAGCCGTTTTCCATTTTGGAGTCTGTGTGAGACAGATCTGAGCCCCACAGCCCAGTGAGAGGTTTCTCCAACAAAGTAGCAACGTGGGTACCTCAGTCAATGAAGACCTGAGCTAGGAGGCCAACATAGGCCTCCTGCGATTCAGAGCAATTTTCTTCAAGTGAGGCCTTTGGGCCCTGTGAGTCCCAAATGTGTTTATGTAGAAAAAGAAACCGTGGGTCCCTCTCAGTCACCTGTTTTCTTGTCCCTGCTTCTTGTGTCTGCTTTCTCTTGCCCACCCCAGTGTCTGCTGCTGACACTTTGGAGGCCGCATCCTGCTCCAAACTCTGTTGTTATCCTTGTGTCTCCTGCGCTTGTCACATTGCCTGCCCCTTCAGCTTTCAGCACGCAGAGCTATTGATCTTCTGAGGCATAGCTAGCCAAATGCCATCCATGTCTGTTCCCTTGTCCACCCAAGTTGATAAGTCAACCACATACAGCATCTGAGATACAATCTTTGGTGATTCAGCCAGGTGTCGGCTTAGAGAGTTAAATCCCCTTGTTTTTCTCTGTGTCTCTCTAGCCCTGCTCTGGTGCTCCTAGCAAACTGGTCACCAAAAAACTCATAGTTAAACTAATGTGCTAATAACGGTTTTGTTGTCATTCTCATGGGGTCTCTGAAAGCGGGCAGTAAATAGTAATCTTCTGCTACCGAAATTTGAACAAATTGAAAGAGGATAAAGTCACAGGTAGAACCCAAAGCATCTCACGGTTGGTAGCTAACGGAGACCTGTCACTCGGCGAGGAGCAAACGTGACTTTGACCTGAACCCTGAGCATGGCAGGCATGTCCACTCTGCTCTGTCTCTGCAGTGTGATCAGAGAGAAGGACCAGGAGAGTCACCAGGTGCCTTGCCTCTCCTGACTCTTCCACCTGTTCAGGTGACAGGCTTGAGTAGAGGGGCCAGGGTTTGTAGGAGAGCAGAGCCGGGAAGAACTGTTCCATTTCATTTCAGCTAAATCAGGCAACTATTTCCTTGAGGAAAAACGAGTCCTTTGGGGAAATTACAACACCAAGCTTTCAGCTGGACCTTTCTTCCATTAGATAAGCATACTAACATTGGTCTACACAACGTCCTTTATTACTGTGTTGGGGGAATTAAGATTTCAAAATTCTCAGGCATTACGACTGATTGATAGTCTATATTATTGTACATAAAAATCAGTTCTTTCAGAGAATGATGGTATGTGCCTTTTACGCGGAGGCAGAACTGCTGTGAGTTCGAAGCCAGCCTAGGATATTTAACAATACACTGCCTTAAAACTCCACAGAATGCAGCCACAATTCTTATCTCCATCAACTGTCAATCATAAAATGCATTCCTTAACATAAGAAAACAAAAACCAAACAGAGAACAGAGAACGCCTGAAATGACAATGAAAGAGTAAGAACTTTAAAGAAGCACAGAATGCTGATTCTTTCAAAACCTAACTGTGTACAATGCAGACTGGCCATGTAGCTCAAATATGTACTGTGGTCATTTCCCCCTTTGACAGCTCAGTGTGAAGCCCTTAGTACATTGAATGTGATTTAATACTTCATGTTTTCCAACTTATGAATAAATTATTGATTTAAAATTGGTGCGCTACTTTAATGTATAAAGGAATAATATATAGAAACGACATGACATTTTACATTTTCCAAGGTAATTTGCAAACCTTAAATGAATAATGCAGACAGCTCCGCTGGGAGCAGGTCAGAGAACGGTACGCACAGTATTTCCATGAGAGTTCCCAGGGAATATAGTCACATAACTGCTATGTTTAGAAATTGTACGTAACGAGACAAATACAACTCCTCTGGGGTAAGGTGACTTTGAGTCTAGAAAAGCATTAAAGAGGGTCCACAGGAAGTGGAATGGGCATCTCCAGTTGGTATAACTATGGTAAGGGTATGCATGGCATATTGCACACATGACGTCACACAGGGGCCAGGAACCTTGTTCCTTGTGCACAAGATGGACAAAATGGAATAAGATACCTTCACAGGATCTGGGTGCAGAAGGATTATTTCAGAATGAAGAAAAGGAAGGGCCGATGTAAGCTCAAAGCCCGTATTTTAAAGCTTGGTCAGCGCGTCTACTGAAAACTATGGCTGCCGTTGTTCAGTCGTGGGACATCCGAGGGGCTATCCCACAGCACTGCTCTGGAATACAGTGTGTTTTCTCACTGTTGGGGTCTACGGTAGAGAGTAACCTGTCTTTTCTGGTCCTGTCAGCCCCACTCCTGTCTACAGTTTTCTTTGGTACCTACAGTCTTCCTGCGTGCTCTTCATGGCAAACTTTTTGTATCAGACAATTCTATAGTACTGAGAACTTCTGTCTCTATAGAGTTCGCAGGTCTGACTTTTGCAAACTGTTTTCAGGCTACTCCAGCTTTTATTGCCGTGCTCTTTAGAAAAGACTTGTCTTTCAAATACATGCTGAGGACGATGGCTATCTACCATGCTCCGGCACATTTGCTCGGGCACTCGCGGACTCCCTACACTGGTCTCTCCTTTCTCTGTCTTAGGGCTTTGCCCAACCCATTTTGCTCTAGTGCCAACTGCTTGACTCAAAGAACTAAAAGTGTCTGAGCCAGGAGACGCTTACTGAAGGCCTCCAGACAGTCAGACATAGTCCAGTGTTCTGCTGAAGGCATCAAGAATCCCCATCTTTTCCACATTCTGCATCCTAATTTCCCCTGTATTGAATTTTGTCATCATGCCTGTCATCTCATGACTGAATGCTACATGACTAAGATGCCATCAAACCCATTTCTGGCCCAGAGAAGAACACATGTATGTATGGTTCTACCACCACCACTTCTCAGAACTGTGACGTGGCCGCCCAACCCTAAGTGCAGGCTGGAAACAGATCTTAGCTTTTATAGCTTCCTGAAGAAAGAAAGACAGGGAAGACAGGAACAGGAAACAAAGTTGAACCTGCTAGACAGGGCTATTCTGACAGATATAAACTAAAGAAATCTCTTCTTCCTCTCCCCAGTGGCCAGAATGCTTGGTTCTGTTGCCTGTGTTCCAACCCTACATCAGTGACTTCACATAGCGGACCTTATTTGTTTGAAAGGAAGCTCCATTCGTCCTACAGCAAGTGTAATAATCACAGAATGTTGATTTATGCGTTAATTCTTCCCTTCATGTTCCGCTGTTGTGCCCCTACCCTGTATACCAAGCACGGCAGCACCGTGTTGACCAATGTGTTCTTCTTGTCGTTGAGCACATGTGTGATCTATAGGGCTTAATTAGAGATACAGCTACTAGAAGAAAAAATGCAACTTATGGTGACTTCGACCATGTTGTTTAATTAAAAATACTCATGAGGACCTGGGCAAGGTGGCACGTGACCATGATTCCAGCAGAGAGAAAACTGGAAAGGAGGTAGACAGCTGACAGTGTGGGGGTGTTGGGTCCTGTCTCTGTGGCCTTCCCTATCCTCATGGATATGGGATTGTTGTCAGGTCAAACATCTCGTGCTTTAAGACCATGAGCAAAGCCAGCCAGGAAGGTGGGAGAAATCTTCTCCCAAGCATCCCTACTTGAGCAAAGAATAGTTTTTCCAAGTCCCCCTTAGATTCATGGGCTGAAAGGGAGTCAAATAGTCACCTCTAAATTTAAGGGACGCCAAAAAAGCATCTGTTGAGCAAGGGATGTGGGATTGGGAATGATAGTGAACAGCCAACCGGAAGTGCTGTCACGAGTGCCTACAGTCTTCCATATGCTTTTTACCTTCACCATCTCATCTGGCGACTCCATGGGACTGCCAGCCAAATGCTCTGCTCTGGAACCCGGAATGGGGGGTACAGCAGCATCTGCCATGTGGGAACTTCTGGCTGTGAAGTAACTTCAAGAGCCACTGAAGATGTAAATCGAATGCAAAGCAAACATCTTTCCAGACATTATAATGCATGTGCTCATAAAGTATCCCTGCCAGATCCTGGAGGGTAACTCAGAAGATTTTATAGTTTGGAAAGATAATTATATGGTGGTGTGACAAGGTAACTAAGAGCTGGGATTCTCCACTCGGCTTTGAGTGAGATGCTGGAAGGATTCTGAGCGCGTCTATAAAGCCATGCACTAGAACAAGAGTAGATGATTCCTTAAGCCCCGCTCCAAGATTGGAGAACCCATAGCATCATCATGCCGGCAGCCTGGGGTTCAGAAACATTCAATGTAATTGGTTTCAAGCTCTGTTTTACAAACAAGGTAGCAGACTCGGGCAGGCAGGTCATTGTTTGCCTGAATTCTCTCTCTTAGGTTGGAATGTTGAGTCCCAGGAAACACAGCACACAATGACTCCAAATATCAATCATATTCCAGTCTGGTAGGATTGACAGGTTTTTTGACGTCTTCATTTCCTATCTTTTTGTATCAGCCAAAACCTCTCTGATTACAGTTATACCACTTAATAGAATGCAAATAATGAGATAATTTTTATAAGCCCATGTTTTAACCATGTGCTTTCAAATAAATCACTTGTTTCTCTGTAAAATAATAACTACCGCATCTCCTCCCTTTTGTTGAGAATTTGATGAAGCCATCTACCCATAAACCTAGAGTACCGACATTCAGTAATGAAAATCTGCACCTAACCTCATCACTACTAATGCCTCCCTGGCAATCCCGGTCACTGTCTAAGCCTGAGAAAGTGTCCTGGACAAGTTCTCTAGTAAGCAGAGTGTGAGTGTGTGGGTGAGTCTGGCTGCCACTATATAATTTTGTCTGTGCTGGTGTCGGCTACCTCCACATTACACAGATGGATGTGTGATAACTGGGGGGGTGGGGGATGGTGGGGGGTGGCACTTAGCTGGACAGCAGACCAGTCATATGGCTACCACCCACGCTCAGCAACTGGTGATTTGCACATGAAGAATTCAAACAAGTTAACGAGAGAAAACTTCTAGACCTCCTCCCCAGCCTTGGCCCTGTTCTCACTTCTAGCTTCTGGATGGGCCCTGTGTACTGCAAGGAGCTGGATCCCTGGTTTTTATGGACTAGTGGCCAGTAGTGTCTTCCCAGTCATGGGTCATGCTTATCAGAAACATCCCCAGACTTTGCCCAATGTCTCCTGGGAACTATGTTTTGCCCTTCTGAGGAATTTTGTGAGAGAGCTTCATGTGGGCTCCATTGTTTTCATGGGCGGCTCATCACCTGCATTATATTCTTACAAAGGACAGGCTTGGAATCAATCCCTTAAAACCTTTCGACCAATCAAGAAACATCTTCTGTCTCCGGCTGATGCTCCCTAATTAAACGGTGTACTTGAAATTTTATTACGAAATATATTCTCACCCATTTATTACTTCCACCTACTTTGGCAAGGCACATCACAAAAACTGTATCTGGGAAAGGCCAGCACTACTTCAAAAGTTGCCGTTCCCAGATGGCAGCTTCCTAAAAATAACCATCCTCAGTGGAGGCTCCCGGGGTCAGTCAGTTCCCTACAGAACACCGCTGAGGCTTCCAAAGGGTTCAAATGCAGCCGGCAAGTCAGAACCCGGGAAGATCCGGAGGGGAAATCAAAAGGAGCTGGTTTTCAGAAAGGAAATCCAAAGGCTGTGTAGATTATAAGATTGATTATGGGAGGGGAACGGAGAGAGCAAGAGGAAGGGAAGGAGAAAGGAAGGTAGAGGAAAGAGGAGGGGCGGGGTTGGGTGAGAGAAAAAGCGGAGGAGGGGCGGGGAGGGGAAGACCGGGAAGAGGAAGAGAAATGTCTCCAAGGAGGTTCCCGAAGGTGTGCAGCTGTTGGAAGAGGCTGGCTAGAGGAGTCGCCTGCCATCTCCCTGACTTGTCCCTCTCTGAATCCAGCAGTCTCACGTGGCGTGCCCAGCTTTCTTATGTCCTCACCCTTCCATGGTCTCTGTCCTCCAAAGTGATCACTTCTCAAGAGCCCTTTAAGGCTCACAGACATCACTCTACCCGCTCTTCCGAGGCTACTTCCCACCCTCGTCTCGGTTAAGGCTGCGGGAACACTGCAGTTCCAGACCCCAATGTGTGACCCAGAAAAGAATACAGGGGTAGGGTGTGGCCTCGGCGCCCCCGAGGAGCTGCGGAGAAGGCGAGCAACTTTCTCCCAGATTTCTCGGTCTGTCTGCCGCCCCCACCCTCGCGCGTCCAGGACTGAGCGGCGGGGCCAAGGGGAGGGGACAGCGGAAAGGGGAGGGCGGGGAGGAGGCGGCGCGTGCCTCGCCTGCCAAAGCTGGAGCCGGCATCCGCGGAGCTCCCGGGCCGCACGGCCACAGCCGGCGGGCTCTCCGAGCGGGTCCTCCTGACCCTCCACCCGAGCTCCCCAGAGTCGTCCCGATCTCCGTCGCGATAGTGGCGAAGGCAAGAAGGACAGTCTTTCGTGTCGCCCTGTCCCCGCCAGGAAAAGACAGCAAGTTGTGTTGAGCTCGGGACCCGCTAGGGACCGTGGCCGCCGCCCGGCCGGGTAAGTAGCGTGCCCCGCGGCCCCGAGCCCGGCACTCGGGTTCCCCGCTGACTTCCTGAGCAGCGTGGTTCAGCTGTGGTCGGTGTTGGCCTCCGGGGGGTGCTGCCTTCCCATCCTTATCCGCCCCTTTTTCGGAGCCGGCTGCAAGAACTTCCCCGTGCCGCTTAGCATCCAGAGATCATTGTGTGTGTCCCTGGTGCCCCAGGGTGCGGTGGGTGTGCGGAGCAGTTTGCGAGGGTTGGGGGATTTTGGCTCTGAATTGATTTGGATTAGGGTACCTCACTCCAGCTGAGGAAGAGGCCCTCCTTTCCCCTACTCTTCTCAGTTGCTGGTCAGCCCCAGAGCAACTCAACGCCAGCCTCTACTCACAGCTGACAAGATTTAAAAAACTGTAGCCAGAGGGAGCTCCCTTTGGAATCCAAAACTGAGGGCGAGAGAAGTTTGCTTGAAGGCTCAGAAGCTGGAGTTAGAAAGGAGTTTGCAGATGGAACCTCAGGGTGGGTGTACTTTTGCGTTACTTGTGGCGAGTGTGTTCAGGTGTGCAAATCAACCCACACCGTGGAACCCTTTGAATAGCTGATGTTTGACACTTGGTATCGGAGAAGTACGGGTGCTTGCCCGTTAAACACAGGTGAAATGGGCAGCAGCTGAAATCACTGAAGCCACTGAGTCAAACTAGGAGCTGGGAAATTAATAGAGGCTTGCATTTACTCAGCAAGATTAAGACCGAAGGAATTCTCAGTGTTGAGTAGTGGGAGTGTGTGACCGTGGTTCTACCCAGTGCGTACACCTGGGTGGCAGGTGATGTTAGTTAAGCTTACAGTACTCTCTGTGTAATTGTAAGAAGCTACCATCATTTCGCTTGGTTGTCACACTCATCAAGAGTTGCAGAGAAACTGCTTAGGAACTAAGTGTGAACTTGGAAGCCAAGTAAACAAATAGCAGTATGGTTCATTTTATTTTAATATCCTGAGTTATGTCTACTGCTAGTAAAAAAAATGCTACATTGCTTTTAATGTGAGTATGTGAAATGAATTCACTGGCTTGGCAAATAGAAGCCATTCATTTCTTTAAGTAAATAGCTGTCAGAGTTAATTTGGGAGCGTTTTCCAGGAGATAAAGACATGGGAAATCTTTGAGCTAGTTTGGCAAAACTTGTGTAGAGTTGCATATGGAGAGAATTAGTTCTTCCCGCTTTTGAAGGTAGCTTGACTTAAGTGAAAATTGTAGCGCTTCTAGAGACCTACAAATGAGGTAGAAGAACTTAACTTTCACTGTTTCCTGTTGCTATTTTACTAGGGGCCGCCATCAGTACTGCAAAGTCCGAGAGGCTGATACCCTGTCAGACTGAAGATTTGTCACTGCTGGTAGCTGCATCCTTCTTGAAGCACCGTGGATTACCTGGGAGCGTCTAGTGACCACAAGCCTCCGTTCCCACCTTCAGGACTATCACATTGGGTTGCCATTGTATTGCCTGCTCCAAGATGGCATCCAGCCTGACTTGTACTGGAATGATCTGGGCTTTGCTCTCCTTCCTCAGTGCTGCCACCTCCTGTGTGGGGTTCTTCATGCCTTACTGGCTCTGGGGATCTCAGCTGGGCAAGCCTGTGTCCTTCGGCACTTTCCGGAGGTGCTCGTATCCTGTGCACGATGAGAGTCGGCAAATGATGGTGATGGTGGAGGAATGTGGGCGCTACGCCTCCTTCCAGGGCATCCCGAGCGCGGAGTGGAGGATCTGTACCATCGTGACGGGCCTGGGCTGTGGCCTGCTCCTCCTGGTAGCGCTGACCGCCCTTATGGGCTGCTGTGTGTCAGAGCTCATCTCCAGGACAGTAGGGAGAGTGGCCGGAGGGATACAGTTCCTGGGAGGTGAGTGGCTTTGCTAAAGTTGAGTCATTTCTAAGTATTGAAAATTATGTTTTGTTTGACTGCTGACGCAGGTGTGATTGACACATGCAATGCAAGGAGAAACAGATCTGATATGACCATGGTTATAGATGCAATAGAGTCAAAAGATTTTTACTGAAATTCTTTCAGTGTCAGGGTTATTCATGCCTGTTCATCCTCATACATACACGCGCGCACGCGCTTGGCTCGCTGGGTACCATCTATGTGAGACACGCATATGTAGGCTATTTATAACATATGTACTGGGGAGATAGTTTATGTATTATAGCTTCTTGCTGTTTTGTCCAACAGTAGACCCATGGGTTGTCTTTGCCTTCGTGGACACTTGAGGTCTTTTGAGGCAAATATTTCATAGAAAAATGCAAAAGGTGTTTGGTTCAATATTGTGATCATGATAAGCCTTGAAGATGCCTGGCAGATATCACATGGACCGTTGTTTGATTTTACACTACATTAGACGTGGGTTTTAGGTGAGTTACGATGTCATCTTGGCCACTGTGTTTTTCACTGTGTTACAGATACAGTTCTAGGCTAATTATGGCGTGAGATCTTAAGTTCCCCGGGCAACTTTTTCTGTGGAGGAAAGAAAAGAATACAGTGTTTAGAGAACGGTGTGAGCTGTCCCAAATGAACTGGACAGCCTCACTAACACCAGACAGGGTCTGAGTTTTCACTTGGCGTTCTTCCAGCAAGTATTGCTCCAATATCTCTGGTCATATGGTTCTAATTGCACTTTATATATTTTCCACTGGGCTTTTCCACCTCCATCCTTCAACCTGACTGGCTGAACTTGTCTGATTTACAATACGCCCTGGTGAAATATGACAGCTTCCCTCGATGGCACAGACTGAAGGGGAAAACAGGAAGGCTGGAAGACCTGTAAAACTGCATGTGTAACTTCATAACAAAGTAAAAGTCTATTATTCTTCCACGTGACTTTTTCTTACAGTCTTTTGTGACGAACCCAGAAGAAAAGGCCTTAAAAGCGACTGTTTTGTGGTGTCTGGTACAGATTAGAAGACCCCAGCACCTCATTACACGTTGTTTACTGTAAAACTTTGTAAGTAGGGATGCTGAGAATGGGTACAGCAAGGCAGCTCCGTGTGTCCGGGCAAGACTCAGACCGATGTGCGGTCTTGTATTTTCTCATCCAGAATAAACTCCGCTGGGTTTTGCGTCTTCATCTGCGCTGGGAGGTGCTTTGGGGGCCTGACAATGCCCCCTGCCTGCTTCTCTGTCCGCCACTGGCTCTTACTGTCTAACACATATGTTTACACAGAAATATAGTAAAACTTTTAGGAAACATAAGGAAGTTGTCATTGAAAATGGAAATATAAATACAGGGTTCAGAAACTTGTTTTTGTCACAGATATTTAGAGCAAAACCAATGCTGGGAATATTGAGAGGAATTTTTTTTTTCTTTGAGAATGAACTGGGCTTGCTGTTGTTTTACTTGGCTCTGGAAAAATGCTTAGGCAGTTTCATTTTTCTCCTCTTATGGTAAATATTACTTTCCATTTTTTTTTCATTTTGGAGCAGAGACTGCTATTATTTCTGGCAGAATAGGAAAGTGCTTACAAAGAGAAATCAGCTTTTATTGATTATCTCTAAACGTGTAATGAAGGAAGGCAACCAGAAGTGAATCCGAGACCCTGGAGATTTATCCTCCCCTCTCTAAGCTATGTATAGATTTTTTTTTTTTGAATTATATGGAGCCAACCCTTCTCTTAGACTACCCAAGGGGAAAGACAATTGAGAAAGTTATATACATTTTAAAATAACCATGCTTTTCTTTGTATATATGCTTCATGATCCTCTGTTTGGTAAGAGTTACTAATATTAACTTAGGGATAGATATCTTTGATAAGGTTGCCCCTTCCTCCCTCCCTTCCTTCTTCCTTCCCTCTCTCTCTTCATTCTTAGCACTTTTCCTTGTGTGCGCTTGTGTTCCTGTGTGTAGTATGTGCACATCCGAGAGTGTGTAGGTGCACACAGAGGCTAGAGATGGACATTAGGTGTTCTGCTCTGTCACTCACCTCCTTGTTCCCATGAGACAGAGTCTCTCACTGACTCTGGAGTTACACTGGCTGCCTGCAAGCCAAGGAGTCCTTCATTTCTGCTCCCAACGGTGTTGGGGTTTCAGGTATATGCACAGCAAAGCCTGACTTTACACGTGGGCACTGGGGATTTGAACCCAAGCATTCACACTTATACAGCACAAATATTCTTACCCATCTCAACAGTCCCCAGCAGTTGGCATTGTCTTATTTCCTTCACTTAGGTCAGGTGGAAATAATTCTGGCAGTAAAAACCCAAGAGGTCTATTAAAAATTCCAGCTCTTGAACAGATATGCCCATTACCACAGATAACAGTGAACTTAGGGTTAAGAAGATAACTTGGACCATGGAGAGAGATTTTGAAAATCTGTTGTTGCTCATCAACAGCTAATAAGAGGACAGATGATAAAACACAATGCCTTCTGACGAACTTCTCCAGTTGTTCACTACATAGCTGTTTCTCTGTTTACCCACAAAACTTAGGCGGTTAGTAGTTCTCTTCTATTTGAGTTTTCAGAAAGCGGTCGAGTGTTTTTAAAGACCAGAAGATGCCAGGTCAGTGAGTTTTGAGAGGCTTTAGCTCAGTGTCAGAATGTAATCAGCATTTAGGAGGCTCTGCCGGGAGGCAGATTTCTCTTGCTAAAAATGAATCACCCAGAAGGGTTATGTTTAGCTAAAGTGAGGCTTGTTCCAAAAACAACAGGAAGCAGAGGAATGGCAAGATACAGAGGCATCTTGCTTAGCCCCGCCTGCTGGATCTGGAGTCTGCCCATATGGTGTAGCATCGGGCAGTGCGACCCCTGTCGTAGTTTGGGTTAAAGTAAAGGACAGAGTGTCAGCCTTGAACTGGAACAGTCTTGTGATGGCTGACGAGAGGTTGAAATGTCACCTTTCAACCAGTCCAACAACGAAAGTTGGGGACTTCTGTATGGAGACCTGCTGTCTTAGGGACACTTCAAGAAACCAATGAATACTGTTTCCCCCGAGGTAACTTGTGGGTGAGCTTTATTGCTGCTGTCTTTATTAAGAGGCACGCTTGCATCATAATTTAAAAAATAGTGAGCTTTGAGTTTTGCTCTTCCTTGAGTTTTTAAAAAGCCTGTAGAAAGGCTTTGGAAAATAGAGTGTGTCATAAAAACATTTGTGGAATATACTTAGGGTACTCTGTGTAAAAAAAAAATGTTTGACTTCTGTCTTTCTTGTCCAGTATAAGATTATGTCCCCTCAAATTCTGTAGTCATTACACACACACACACACACACACACACACACACACACACACACACACACA